>NW_022196910.1:11964300-12027801 GCF_008632895.1 Mastomys coucha | reverse complement strand
ACTCATAGCCCTGCCACTCATAGCCCTGGCCAGGTTGATCAGCTTCCTACTCGCTGGCTCACCCTTCATCCTCTTTCCAACCACAGCTGAGGTGAACAGGTGGCAGCCGCCATGCATATGTATCATGCACATTTATTTACAAGAAAGGTATGTCAGCCTCGCAGTTGTTTTGTTCACCTCTTCCAGGTGATTGTGGCAGAATTACTGACAGTATCATCAGCTGATATAGCAAAAGAAAGAAAGAAGGTGCAAAAGAAGTTGTATGTGTGTGTGTGTATGTGTGTGCATATATGTGTATACATGTATGCGTGTATGTGTGTCTTTGTGTGTGTATGTGTTTGTGTTGGCATGTGTGTATGTGTTTGTATGTGCGTGTGTGTGTATATGTTTGGGTGTGTATGTGTTTGTGTGTATGTGTGTATGTGTTTGTGTGTGCATGTGTGTATGTGTTTGTGTGTGTGTGTGTATGTGTGTATGTGTTCCTGTGTGCATGTGTGTATGTGTTTGTGTGTGCATGTGTGTATGTGTGTGTGTTAGATTGGCAAGGGGATAACAAAAAGTCCAAAGACCAAGGACCAAGTCAGAGATGCTAAATGAAAGGCAGAGGCACTGGAGCCGGTGAAGTATGAGGCCTCTGAAGTGTCTAGCATGGGTATTTTCCCATTATAAGACCATGGGACAGTCAGGAGTCAAGCAGAGTTGGCCTTGCACTTTGGCTCCTGCCTCTTGCTGCATGCCCTAACTCCAAGCTTCAGTCCTCACTTTTCTGGAAGGATTAATAAGGACACTTACTTCCCAGGGTGAGATGAAGATGAAACCAGAAAGTATGTGTGAAGTGTTTAGTGCCTGCTCTGCACCCTCATTAGCAGGTGCCTGCGATTATCACTTCCTTGCTGTTGTACCAACAACAGAGCTGGTGGGGACCCAGGGACCTGAGAGAGTTGGAATAGTGTCAGGGTGCAGGTTCTGGGTGGAGGGAGACACAGGAGAAGGGCTGAGACCTGCAATTGTCAGATCCATCCATACATGAGTGTTGCCTGAGCCCCACTCCCAGCCTAGGGCGTGAGGTAGGGAGGAAGGGGCCTTCTTGATCCTTCTGTGGTCATGGGGCTAGTCTATAAGGGATGTGTCCCTTCCATGTGGTCGGGGTTGGTAGGTAGCTCCTTGCCTCCTCATGGACACCATGGGGAAGCAGCCACAGTGTTTAGTTAACTCCTAAAAAAATCACAGAACCAGGGCTAGAGGGCTGGGTCAGTGGGTAAGGCGCTTGTTCTGCAAGCCCTGTGCCCTAAGTTTGGAGGCCCAGCACCATTTAAAACTGGATACAGTAGCCCAAAGGCCTGCAATCCCAGTGCCCTTAAAGGTAGCAACAGCAGCATCTCTGGAAGCTGTGGGCCAGCTGAGGTTTCCCTCTGACCTCGGCATGTATCCGTGGCACATGAGTGTGCTCACACAGCATAGGCACACACACACAGACACACACATGCACACATACACACAGACACACAAACACACACACACAGGAGGAGGAGGAGAGAGACAGAGAGAGAGATCTGAGAGAGAGGGAGAGATTTTTAAAAAGATTCTAAACCCCAAGTAGAATGTTTTTCTGGACTGAATCCCTCCACACTTTTTTTCCCCCCCCGGCTTAATAAAAGTAAACAATTGCCTGAAGCAAGAGGTCCCTTCCACAGTGCTGCTTCGGTCTTTCTGATTCCAGACAAAGGCCAGCTCCCAGCTCCGGCTGCATGCCAGAGACAGCAATGCATGGTTGGAGGATGGCAGGCTGCCCTCCCTGCCGCTGGGCAGCCACCCAGCGCTTCTTTAAAGACTGGCCCTCTGTGGAGAGCAGCCACGGATTCTGAGAAGTTATCCCACTTAGAATTCAGCCTCAGTGTGTGGATGACAAGCCGTGTGGGCCTGCCTTTATGACACCCTGAATGCCTGGGGTTTGTCCTTCTTCAGTGCTAAGGAGGCACCTCTGTGGACCAGACCCCTGGCAAGGCACGGCGCCTAGCTCTGCTTTCCTTCAGAAAGACCCACTTCCTTCCTCCACCCCACACACCTCCACTCCTCAGAACTCCTGCTGGCTCTGCCTCTAGAACATTCTAATCTGACTTTAGTGCACCAATCCTGCTCCTGCTCATAGCCAGGCCTCTCTCGTGCCTGGCTTATTACAATGTCCAAACAGTGATCCCCATTCTATCCTTACAGCACCTCCTGTTGTTAACTTTCATCCCAGAAGCCAGCATAGTTTTTGTTTTCTGTCACACAGTAGGATTAAGTATTGAGACAGCACAGGGATCTCACGACAAGGAGAGAGACCAGTGACTTGAAATACCACCGTCAAGGTGATCAGTAGTTGGTAAGGGGAAGGGAATTATGCCACTGTCTAGGGCAAGAATGTAGGGTATAGGAATGAGCGTGTGCTAAGTGGGCAAAGGCTTGGTGTGCTAGACAAACATGAAGGGGCAGTACTGCTGAAATGGAGTGAGCCAGGGGGCATGCTCGAGCAGCTACAAGTAGAGAGCATCGGACAGAGGGAAGGGAGCCTGGGCAATGGCCTTGTGAAGAATGTCTGAGGATTGAGAAACATTTATGTATTCATTACATCTAACAAACACTTCTCAAATGCCAACTCTGCCTGGTGCTATGGTAGGTGCTTAGGATAAAGTGATAAGCAAAATAGACAGAGCCCTTGACCTCTGTCCCCAGAGCGTAGGGTGTAGATGCACATTAATCACATAGTTACATAAGCCATTACAGAGCGACCTGACTGTCGCAACCACGGGGCCTCGGAAAAGGAGTAAATGTAGATTTTCACCTTATGGGGCCTTTGGGATGGTTTTCTTCCAGAAGTAATTGCCAGTCTGAAATGAGAGGGATGAGGAGGAGCTGAGCCCATGAATTAAAGAGGAGATGTTCTTGGTGCAAAGCACTTGAAGGACAAAGGTCATACGTGGAAGAGACTAAGTGGGCAGAGGCCAGTGGGACCCAAGGCAGAGCAAAGTGGGGCCAGAGAGTGTGTGCCTTGAGGACTGGGCTGAAGATCTGGGGTTTGATTCTCAGGACAGAGGAAAGCAATGAGGACTTCTAACCTGAGGGTGATGTGAATCAGCATCATGAATGTCTGAGGGAAATGGTCCCTTCTCCTTGTGCTGAGATGGAGGTAGATGCAGCAAGATGCCCTTGGGAAGTTAACACTGGAGCCCAGCTGAGAGATGGTGGTGACTGAGCTGGAAGAAAAGGGAGCTTATTGGATGCACTTGGGAAGTCATTGAAGGGAAAAATCTGCAGCCCTTGCTAAAGAGGTACAGAGTCTATGACAGCACATCTGACGGCACATCTAACGGGCACACTAACAGAGGAAAGCTGAGCCGTGGACCATGGACCCACCGAAGGGGTCACTTGCAAGGTTTCCTGGACTAAACAGAAAGTGTGGCCACACTGGATCAGACCTGAAGTTCATGCAGGAAGCATGCAGGAGAGATGGACAGAATAAACAACATTACAAGGGAGAAATCGACCACAGCAGTGTGGAATGTCCCTGAGAACCCATCACAGGATGCCAAGAGACGAGAGGCTCACAAATGAATCGAGAAAGCTTGGGGGATTGGATGTTATGTCTTAACATTCAACATCCATAACATTAATTTTGAATAAACTAAAGGATGTCTTCAAGAGAAGTGGGAAATTGGAATGCCCGCTGAATTTTACATGCCACAAGAAATTACTGTTCATTACGTCAGCTGTCCTAAGGACCTGGAGATATTAAATAAGTGCACACGTGTGAATGTATACATAGACACACATATTTAAACCTTATGAAATTTGCACAGTAAGTTCTTAGGGGTAAATAATGTCATGGATTTGCTAAAGGGTCCCAGAAAAAAAAAAGGCAGGTAGTAAATTAAACTGATAAAGAACTGATAACTGTTGGAGTTGGGCTGCACTGGTACTTGGAGATTTGTTTTAGTATGCTAACCTGGGGTCTGTTTGAAACATTTCATAACAAACAAAGCTTCAGGGCTGAAGAGATGGTGGCTTAAGGGTTAAGAGCACCTCCATCAGGCTTGCAATGCCCTGTAACCCCAACTCCAGCGGCGCTTGTGCTCAAGTGTATACAGCATGCCCTCAGATTGAAAAAATAAAAATAAAGAATTTAAAATCCTTCAAAAATAAAACTTCATGGAAAGTAGAATTTTATTCTGGAATAGGAAACACAAGAAAAGACATGGGTCTGAGAGGAAAAACAAGGTTTTATTTGAGACATGTTTCCTTTGAGACCTGTGAGCAGGGTTTCATATACACCCTAGGCCTGGCATTCTCCAGGCCTCTGTGCTGGAAATATGTGAAGTGTAGTTAGTGACTGAACTGTGGGCATGGATAAATTACAGAAGAGCGATATGATATGATTTATTTATTTATTTATTTATTTATTTATTTATTTATTTAATGTGTCTGAGTGTTTTGCCTGAATGTGTATGCACTGTGTGTGTGTGTCTGGCGCCCATTCATGGAAGTCTGAAGAAGAATTCAGAAGGGGTGCCCCAATCCTCTGGAACTGGAGTTGTAATGGTCATGTAGAGGGCACCAGGTTCTGGCTGAGGAGCAGGTAAAAGAATTGCCCAGGGATGCTGAGGGAAGCCAGGATTATCCTAGAGAAGGACAGGGTCACAGTGGAGCAGCTGCCGCCATGCTGGGCAAGTCTGAAAGCAAGATGACCTCATGGGCTCTGCAGCTTAGGTGGAGCATGCTGCCTAGGGGACGGGACACATGAGAATGAAGAAGGCAGCAGAGCGGCTAGGTAGCTGAAGAAATGGCCATGGAGCAGAAGAATGATGCTGTGGTGGTCAAGGAGTAAGAGTAGCGCAACAAGAGCTAGTTACGTGCGCGTGTGTGTGTGTGTGTGTGTGTGTGTGTGTGTGTGTGTGTGTGTACTGTATGTGTGTGTGCTTATGTGTGTGTGCGTTGTATGTGTGTGTATGTGTCTGTGCATGTGTGTATGTGTGTGTGTATGTGTGTATGTGTGTGTATGTGTGTATGTGTGTGCGTATGTGTGTATGTGTGTATGTGTGTGCGTATGTGTGTATGTGTGTGCATATGTGTGTGTATGTGTGTGCGTATGTGTGTGTCTGTGTGTGTGTATGTGTATGTGTGTGTGTGTATATGTGTGTATATGTGTATGTGTGTGTCTGTGTGTGCTGTGTGTATGTGTTGTGTGTGTGTATGTGTATGTGTGTGTATGCATGTGTATGTGAGTGTGTGTGTGTGTGTGCTGTGTATGTGTCTGTGTGCTGTGTGTGTGTGTGTCTGGGAGGGTATATGTGAACAGCATGTATAAGTGTCACGGCACACACATGGAATTCAGTAGACAACTTCTGCTGGTCCCCTGTTGCTCAGTGCTGTGTACACTGGCCTGGCGATCCCACAGGCTTCCAGGGGTCCCTCCTGTCTCCACTGGAGCACTTAGACCCATGTCTTTTCTTGTGTTTCCTATTTCAGAATAAAATTCTACTTTCCATGAAGTTTTGTTTTTGAAGGATTTTAAATTATTTTTATTTTTTCAATCTGAGGGCATGCTGTATACACTTGAAGCACTGGGGTTACAGTTGTGCACTACCATATGTAGCTTTAAGTAGGGCTCTGGAGATCACACTCAGGTCCTCATGTTTATACCGCTTGCTCTCTGCCCTCAGAGCCATCTCCCTTGCCTCACCATTTTTTAAAAAGGTTTCCCCTCACACCCCATTTTCATTAGGTATTTACTGATTGCCCTGGGAAATAAAATCATAAGAAGTAAGCACCAGCCCTCCTGGAATTCTACGTCTAGAGGGGTGGGGGGTGGGAGGTGGGAGGACATAAGTGAACAAATTTATTACGTTGCTAAAGTCATGCCGTACTGAATTACATTTGAAAATAATCAGGTTGTGGGATGTGGAGATGGCTCAACAGTTAAGGAGTCCTGGGTGCTCTTCCACAGGACCTGGGTTCAAATCCTAGCACCCACATGTTGGGTCACAACCCACTGTAACTCCAATGCCGACTTCTGGCCTCTGTAGGCATTGCATGTATGTGGTGAAGAGACACACAGGCATTCAGAACATCCATACACATAAACTATCAAAACTGAAGGGGGAAAAATGGACAGTCATGTGGGAAAGGGTCAATTAAGGTAGATGGTCAGGATTCCGGGGGGGGTGTGACTTTGAACCACAGAACAAAGAAAATAATGATAGATGCCACACAAGGATCTGGGGAAGGAGAGAAGAGCAAGGGAGATAGCTGTGAAAAGTAACTATACCCAGAGGGAAACAGAAAAGGCCGTGTGTGGCGCATACCTTAGTCCAGTGTTCAGGAGGCAGAGGCAAGTGGGCCTGTTTAAGTTCAAGACCAGCCTGGTCTACATTGCAAGTTCCAGGCTAGCCAGAGCTACATGGTGGGACCTTCCCCATCTCAAACAACAACAACAACAACAACAACAACACAACAGCATCTCCATATCAAGAAACCAAAATCAAACCAACCAACCAATCAAACAATAAGTGGCAATAACCTACTAAGGACAGCAAGAGGAGTTAGAAACCTGTCTTTATTTTTTTAAATAACAAAAGAAGTTTCTGGGGCTGGAGAGATGGCTCAGCGGTTAAGAGCACTGACTGCTCTTCCGAAGGTCCTGAGTTCAAATCCCAGCAACCACATGGTGGCTCACAACCATCCGTAATGAGATCTGACGGCCTCTTCTGGGATGTCTGAAGACAGCTACAGTGTACTTACATATAATAAATAAATAAATAAATAAATAAATCTTTTTTTTAAAAAAAAAGTTTCCTTTTTGAAAAGTGTGTCATTCTTGAATGCTGTCAAAGCATTAGAAGAATGACCCAAGCCAGAGGGAGAGCTGAATTCACAAGAGAAGGGACAGTCATGCAGTGTCCCTGGAAAGCCGGGAAGGCTGAAGGGTTCAGCCTTGGGACGAGGAAGGCGCCTCCTCGGTTCTGCTAGGGAAGCTACACGGCTTATGCAGAGAGCATGACAACCGTGCTGTCGTTTATGCCATCTGTCCGTATGGGGAGGAGGACGGGGACTGGAGGGGTCAGGGTTGTAGAGAGGGCTAGGACTCACTGGTCACTGAAAGACAAGAGTGGGTGAAAGCAGAGGAATGCCAGGGCCAGCCGTGGAGGTTGGTGACCATGGTCTGACAGGTGAAGGACAGCTGAGCCAGGGTAGAATAAGTGGCTGGTCGTGGGTCAGGGTGGTGTGGACGGTCACCGCGGGGAGAGGCCTTTGAGCCTGGTGATACCCAGGAGGAAAGTGGAGCTGAGGCCTCAGGCATATGGTTTTCCTGTGGAGTCTGAAAAATTGTGCCAAGTGTTTCCCCACTGCACACTGGATCCTCCTGCCCCTTGGCCACTTCTTGGGTCTAAGGCTTTCTCTCTTTTCTCCATGCTCAAAACACACTCTGGTTTCAAGGTCCATCCATAATAGGGCTTTTTTTTTTCTTCCCAACTTAAGCTGTTGCTAGGCCTGCAAGTAGGCTCAGCCAGTAAAGGGTCTCACAGGCAAGTCTGACAGCATGAGTTCAATCCCCAGGAACCCAAATGGTAGAAAGAGAAAGCCAGCTCCTTCAAGTTTTCTTCTGGCTTCTACATGTGTGCCATGGCATGCCTGCCTTTGCATATGTGTGCATACACACACACACACACACACACATACACACTCATGAACACACCCTTAAATAAATGAATAAATAAATGCAAAATAGTATGTTTTTCATGAGCTGTTACTTCCCAGCTCCCACGAAAGGCACCAGTTTGCTAGACTGAGTGGGCAAGCACACAGATCTCCCAGGCTGGGAATTTGGACAAGACTGGAAGAAAGTATGAGGGGTGGGGGTCAGTTCCCAAACAGCTTCCTTAGGACAAGGGCCATTATCTTCAACCTTCACATAAGGCTTTCCCAAAATGGGATTCTGGATGCCACCATGTGGGCTTTTACCACTGTGCATCATGGACTGGCACTGGCACCCATAAGCCCCTCTCCCAAAACAACCAGATCTTCAAAGGCACAGGCTGCATGCTGTGCCTCTTGGGCCACTCTGACCAGCAGCGTCTATTGGTGGCAGCCAACGGAGGATGATGTGAAATAAATTCCTCTGGAAACTCACAACGTTCTTACAACTCCTCTCTCTCTCTCTCTCTCTCTCTCTCTCTCTCTCTCTCTCTCTCTCTGTCTCTTTCTCTGTCTCTCTCTCTGTCTCTTTCTCTGTCTCTCTCTCTCTCTCTCTCTCTCTCTCTCCCTTTCTCCCTCTCTCTGTCTCTTTCTCTGTCTCTCTCTCTGTCTCTTTCTCTGTCTCTCTCTCTCTCTCTCTCTCCCTCTCTCTCCCTCTCTCTCCCTCTCTGTAGCTTAACTCAGGTGATCCGAAAGTTTGCCAAGCAGCTGGACGAGTGGCTGAAAGTGGCTCTCCATGACCTCCCGGAAAACCTGAGAAACATCAAATTTGAATGTAAGCATTGGGCTCGGGAGGACAAAAAAGTGAGGGCAACATGTCAAAGCCACTCCTTTCTTGTAAGTCGCTGATAAAATAACGCTCTGCCTACAAAGTGCCCGGAATTAGGCTAAGTGTTTCCCATGTGCAAACTCATTTAGTCCTTGTAAAATGCTTGTCACCAGCAGCACAGAGAAGGGACTTGCACTTAGAGAGGCGCTAAGTAGCAGAGACAGAATTCACTCCCAGGCTCAGCAGCCCGCGAATTGGACCCACAAGCCAAACTCAAGTCAAGGCTCCAAGATTCCCTTGAAGCTCCGGCCCACAAAAGGCTGTAGCTAGCCTAAGACTCTCCCATATTCTCTGCCTAATTAGAAAGCCAAATTAATATTTCTTATAAAGGAGCTGGAGCCATGAATCTTTTCTTGGCCAAGCAGTGCCTTGTAAGTCCCCAGCTGAGCCTGAGGAGCTTGGGTCTGTTTTCTTGTCTTGATGGGTCTGCGCATAGTGAAGGCTCCGTGTTGCTACTGAACAAAGATGAGATGAGATTTTTTTAAGCAAAACAAGGTTTTAAAATATGTTTCTTAAAGGCCCGTTTGAATACAGCTCGCAAGTCCTCTCCTAAAACAACTGCCCGTGGGGAAGACAAGGATCAAATTACCCTTTCTCCCGCAGGCAAAGAAACCCTTTCAGACTCGCTTTGAGGCCGCCCGCAGTGCCCATCACCTATTGATAAAGCCCGCTTTATTTCACGGCTCTCAGTTCTTTTCTTCTCTCCTGCACTAAATTCCACATCACAAAGTTAAAGAAAAAGTAATTAAGGAGCAGGATTAACAATTGATCGGCCTGGAAAATTAGAAGTTCATCTCCCCCGCACACACAGACCCCCACCCCCATTCTGCCAACCCTACACACTATTTTATAAACCAAGCCAGCTCTGGGTACAAATTAGAATAATCCTAAAGAAATTTCTGGCTATTTCATGACCAGTTCAGAAATTAATGAGAAGAATGCTCCGTGCTCGTTTTAATTATACCGACAGACAAAACAAAACAAAACAAAAAAACAAAACCAGCTCAACATCTGCGGCCAGGAGGTTGGGTCTTCCACCTGTGCACACTTGCAGGAAGTGGTCTTTCCCAGGGAGCCTGAGGGGGTTGGCGAATGTGCAAGAGAGTGGAAGCAAACACCTCCCACCCCCAGTGTAAGACTGGAAGAGTGAAGACCACGAACAGGCACATGTCTTTAAAAAAAAAAAAAAAGATACAAATTCCCTTCACTTCAAATAATCAGACTAGGCAAACATAGCCTTCCCTAAATCAAAACAGATTCGGGAGGCCAGGGGGCAAAATGACAGATGATAAATGCCAAGCTCCCTTCCAGGGGTAGCCCAGGTCCCACCCCAGCAGCACCCGGGCCATACAGCACCGAGGTCAGTCAGTCACTGTTCTGTTAGGACACACTTAAGTTATAAAGGGGGCTTCTTCAAAGCTTTCGTTTGATTCCTGTGATTATCTGGGAAGCAGTGGTTGAACTTGCAATTAGCAAAATGAAAGACAAGTGAATAATTGCGTTTACTCACGGTTGATTGATGCCACCATTTCTCACACCTGCGAGCGTGGCTTGTGCATGACTCTGAAATCTGTACCCCAAATAGCATCATTAGGAAATGGCTGCTGGAACCGGAACAGGGCAAGAGGCAGGAGCAGGAGTTGGCCAGTGAGTCCCTAAAAACAGAGAAGGAGAGAGGAGACAGAGTCAGAAAATGAGAGCTATGGTTTGAAATCTGCTCCTGGGGAAATCTAAGGTTGGAATACCAATCATGCCAATGTTGCTAGCTCTCTGTTTTCTTGTTGCAGTATCAAGGAGGTTTTCCCAAATCCTGAGAAGGCAAACATCGCTGAACCATCTGTGCCAGGTAGGACAAAGGCTACATCCACGAGGATAACATCCTGTGGCATAATCCAATGCTATATCAGGGCTCTCTCTGCATTGTGCTTAGTTTCTATACATAAGAAACTAAAAACCAGCCAGGCAGTGGTGGTGTACACCTTTAATCCCAGCACTTGGGAGGCAGAGGCAGGTGGATTTCTGAGTTCGCAGCCAGCCTGGTCTACAGAGTGAGTTCCAGGACAGCTATACAGAGAAACCCTGTCTCAAAAGAACAAAAAAGAAAGGAAGAAAGAACAAAAGAAAGAAAGAAAAGCTAAAAATCTCAGCCCGAGGCTAAAGTTGTAACTTTTTACACAATCATTTCTAACATCAGTTGTCCCTGTACCTTTCAGACTTGATCTGGGGCCCCAAGTTTGTGTTTTCTTGAAATAAATTACTAGGTTTGTCAACTACTATCGACACTTAGGAATGCAACACCCTTGGCCTCTCCTCAGTAGATGCCAGTGGTCCCACTTAATATGGCACCTGAACACCCTAGTTACGTGTAAGAGTCTTTGGAGGAGCAGCAGCTTACCCAGAGCAGCATGTAACTTGGGCGGCAGTCAGCACACAGCATGGATGGCCGTTCCTCCTCATTCCCAACTCTCTGTCGGAGTTGTTGGCCTCACTCACTCATTTCAGCTGCCTTTACATGTTCAGGTTGGCGACCACTCCTGTAAAGTGCCCCTGGCTCTTGGGGGAATCGTGGTTTTGCAATGTTAAGGTGGGAGGGAGGGGTTCTAACTGAGAGTGGTTCCAGGAAGGTGCCCCCTTGGAATCTAATCCTCACTGTTCTTCTCCCGTGCCTGCCACAGAAGGCACAAGGGATGGTTTGGGAACAGAGGGGAACCCCTTCTAGATTGGGGCAGCTGTGACAAAGGCACTGATCTGGGGACAGGGCAGTCTGTCCCCAGATGGCTGGAACTCAGGGAAAAACATGATTACTAGAAAATCTATGAGGCACTTCTCATCTTATATTTCAGAGACTGTGTGCCAGCCTGGCCCTCTTGCTCTCTTTTTGCTTGGAGGCTTAGAACCACCTGGTAACATACATGTAATTTTGATGTTTCCCTCTGGGGCTCAGACACTTTAGGATGGATTTTACCACCCCCCCATACACATATAGACATTGGCTCCCATACCTACACTCATGTATGACAAGTGTGTGTGTATTCATGTATATACTTCTACACATACCCACACACACACTCCACCTTGCACACAACGAGTACGTAATTCAGTCAGCAGATACCACCTTCCCAGCCTCTCTGGACAGCTCCCAGACATATTTCTGGACCAACCAGAACTCTGGACTGGTGTTAAATCTAGGAATGAAACACTGTGGTACAGCCGAGCTAGTAAACCAAAGAGCTTTCCTAAACATATACACAGAGCACGTCAAATTAAAGAAGACCCAACCAAAGACTCTCCTCTACAGGCAGGCTCTCTCAGATGCACTGATCAGGCAGGCAACTTGGCTTTCATAGCTCAGCCACTCAGTTCACAGACTCTCCTATGTGCCTGTCATAAGTCAGGTACTATGCTTAGTGGTACCTACCTTCATCAGGAAAATAAGCCAGTCGATCAATCATCCAGTCACTCAGTCAATAAATAAATAAATAAATAAGCAAGCAAGCAAGCATGTTATAGAGAAAAGGTATAGAATATCAAGTATTTAACTGAGATAAAATGCTGTCACACTGAGGCTGAAGCATCAGGACAGCCAGGATGCTGGGGCAAGATGGGAGAATAATATTCCAGTCTATGGGAACACAACGTGCAAAGGTATCTATCTGCCCAGGCAGCGCAGAGCAAGCCAACCTCCACAACTATAGCCACTTACCATAGAACCTGGCTTCCAGTCTATGCGCCATACTTTTGAGACATCATGAGGAACACCAGGAGGAATATCAGTGGCAGGTCCCACTGAGTGTCTGTTTCACAGACCATGAAACCAGGGTGTCAGCACAGGCCACAGACAGCAAAGCTGAGGTCTGACCCAGGTGTGGTTGAATTCAGAATGCCCACTCGACATTAGAGGCTGATGTGTTCAAATGTCTCAGACACCCTGGGTATCTTTGACCTTCAGAGAGTGCTGCAGTTATTTCAGTGGGATTTTACTTGTGCCTGAACAGAGGATGGCCAGGGGTAGAGTTACCTCACCTGGATATATTATGTTTACATGGAAGTTCATAACCAAGGATGATGCCTATAATGTTTTCAATTTTTACCAAAAAAAATTTAAAGACATTTTTTAAATGTATGAGTAAAGGAAATAATCATAGATATGGCTCCATTATTAGCATTGTTCCAGCTTGTAGATTTCAGTTCACTAACAATTGTCTGCTGGGTAAGTTATGGTTTTAAAAGGCACACACATACATATACACATATCTTATGTCTCACAACTATCTCTACCTTATTCACATTTGTTTCACTATCTTAATTATATAAAAAAATCAAAACAAAGAATAAGAATCCAAAATGCATGATAATAACATTTGTGTGAAGAAATATACATTGTGAAGTTTCTGGGTATCAGTTAGGCCCAGGAAGGTCAGAGTGGTTTCTCTGTGAAGCATTTCCTCAGTGTGGTCCTGTCAACTTTGTGCCACCACAGGCACACGGGTTATTAAACACAGAACACCTTCCTACCAGCTCACACAAGGAAGCTGACAGACCTCCATGCCTCATCCCACTGTTGGGGGTTATGACCAACAAGGGTTGGGAACTACAGCAAGGTGTGGCCTGGCCCAGGTCACCTCAGTGGACAAAGAACAGGGAGAGGAGTGAGCCTCAGGAAGAAAGGGGACCTCTCTGAATCTTCTGAACTATGGTATTGTTTCTTGAAATGGATTTCAGAGTAGTTTACAAAATGCTCTAAGCACACCCGCTCAGAAGGTACATGGGGGACAGAGAGGAGGGCTTTGAACCCAACGGCCTATGTGCTGACAAGTTGGTTGGATTGGATTTCAGGCATCTCGAACGGTGATCCACAGTGCAGACATCACGTTCCAGATGCTGGAGGACTGGAGGAATGTGGACCTGAGTAGCATCACCAAGCAGACTCTCTATACCATGGAGGACTCTCGGGATGAGCACCGCAGACTCATCATCCAGTGTAAGGTGTCCCGCCAGGGGCTATGCTCCTTCTGTTTCTGTTTTTAAAAGGGAAAGAAGAAAGTAGCTCAGTAAATATTCAAGTGGTGTTCCCACCCTGTCCCCTTCCCTAGATGAATTCTTCTTATTGTTCTTGTTGAATGGGTCAGCCAAGACAGGAGGGCTAAGTGACCTAAGAGGATGTGTGTCAACATGGTGGATGCAGCTGGGCAGCACACAATGTCATGCAAAGGACCCTTGCATGTGACCCTGAATGCCACGCATACCTTCAAGGCAGTGACAGAGAATGGGAACTGAAAGCTATGGCCTGTCTCAGGATGCATCGGTGTAGAACAAGCTGGATGCTTTTCAGTGGAAGGTCACGTGACCATGAGTCAGCCCACCCCTGCTCTCCTACACACACACACACACACACACACACACACACACACACACGCACTCGCACACGCACTCGCACACGCACACATGCACACACACAGACACGCGCGCATGCAGGTGAAACTTTCAGGCGTACTCAAGTCTTGAGAGGACAGGAAAGGGTGATGAGCTGCTTCTATGAACAGGTGTTCTTGGCCGTATGGACAAAGACTTCCTACACAGATGTAAGGTTCCGGTACAGCCCTGATGCGGGCAAGATGTGTGCTCCCAAAAGTGAATCAATACAAGGGGACAAAAAAACACCACCAGCCATCACCTTTAAACACGTCTCTTCCTTCTCTGAGTCTTGGCCCAGTCGACTGCTCAGGGCATGCCTCACTTTGGCCAGCCATCCTTTTCCCTGAGAGGTTCACGCTGTCAGGAAGTGTGGTCAGTACACCTTCTCAGGGAGGCTGGGACTGGCAGAATGCTGTTGGGGAGGGAAGGTAGATGGTTCTACACCCATATACCTTCTGTGTGGGGCAAATGACATCATCACTCCAATACTCCCCAGGAAGAAAGTTAGATTCAGAAAAGTCCAGGCCCCCTTAGTTACAGGGTCTGCTCCTCCATATTATTGTCTTGAGGGTCTGTGTCTTCTGCCAGTTGACCTAAGCCTGGACTGTTTATGAGCTAACATTTTAGAAGATTCCCTATTAGAGAATGTTTCCTTTTAAGGCCCTTCAAGGGCAAATAGCAGCCCTGAACTGTGTGAACCGTGGCCCTCCATGGCATATTTCCTGGGTTTAGAACCTGGCCTTACCTCAGGCTCTTATTCCTTCTTCCTGCACACTGCCCATGTCCACTTGTCTGCTGTTGAGTCTTAGAGAATCCCCTTTAAATAATAATGCAGTTCAAGCTGCCTTCTCTCTGCCAAGTGCTGTGTCAAACCCACTGTGTGTGGTATCATTAACTCTGCTCTGCAGCCACACGAGAGACAGTCTTAGGTCACTCTCTGCTTACATTTGTGCAAACTCAGCTCCAGATGTGGCTTCTTCAGGGTCACCTAGTCACCGTGTAGCAGTGCCTCCCCAGCCAACATTGTAGAATGTGGCTGAGTTCAAGAGGGTATAGGATCTTTCTAAGTGAGTTGCTGCCTATACCAGGCGTCTTTGTTAGGGTGACTACTGCTGCAACGAAACACCAGGATTAAAGCAACTTGGAGAGGAAATGATTTATTTGGATTACACTTCCATATTACAGTTCATTATCAAAGGGAGTCAGGATAGGAGCTCAAAGAAGGCAGGAACCTGGAATCAGGAGGTGATGCAGAGGCCATAGAGGAATGCTGCTTACTGGGTTGCTGCTCATGGCTTACTCAGCCTGCCTTCTTATAGAACCCAGAACCACCAGCCTAGAGGTGGCACCACCCACAATGGGCCCTCCCCCATCAATCACTAATTCAGAAAATGCCCTACTGCCATATCTTATGGAGGCATTTTCTCAGTTGAGATTCCTTCCTTTCGGATAACTCTAGCTTGTGTGTCAAGCTGACATAAGACTAGCCAGCACACCAGGCTTCCTGGCTTTTAAACTCATGGAGAGTCTCCTGTCTCTGCCTTGGTTTACTGTGGCAGTGCTGACATTATAGCTACATGCTGCCCAACCTGTTTTTTTTTTTTTTTTTTAATGGGAGTTCTAAGGATCCAGACCCATGTCCTCAACCTTTACCCACTGAGCATCCCACCAGCTTTCAGGCATGATTCTTGTTCTGCTCCCCACGTCCCCTGCTAAATCAAGAGAAAGCATATTCCGAAGCATCCTAACAGCCAGTAGAAGACCACTGGTCTCTGTCTCAGGGCCTCCCAATGACCCAGACATGGAGCTGGAATCTGCTAGTGTCTGGGGAGCAGAAGCCCACCAGTGACCTCATTTCCCAGTTTTAGCTACCTCTCCTCTCCCCTTAGAGCCTCTTGTGGGGAGTAAAATGTGAACTAGACTTTAGGGAAAATCACCGTCAGCAGAGGGACTTGAAGGGACCAGGCACTGAGCCTATGGCAGAGCACCGTGTCTCTGAGAAAGAATCTTTGGGTTCTCTCATCAAGTTCCCTTATATGCAGGATAGAATCCTATCATTTGAAGCTGGAATTTATATCATGGTTCAGTTCAACCCAGCTGGTCCTCACTGTCTGTCTAGCCTGGATCAGGTTCTTTGTTAAGAGCAGGACAATGACTGGGATAGATGCCTCCCTCCGGACACGGAGCTCTTGGCTAGTAAGAAGCTGATTCCCAACAGTGCTGCATCTTGCCAAAGACAGGACAGTGGTCCATGATGCAATGGCAGAAAGGGGAGTTGGAGAAAGGGTACCAAGCCTGGCAGGGATGGCCCAGTACATAGTGCCATACCTATACTTCCCAAATAGACAAGGCAAAGTCCTTGGACCACAAAAAAAGGGCCCAGAAGTCAGTGTGAGCAGGGGGTCAGTGGACAGATCTGCAGACTCTTGCTGTCAGGGGGTCTCCTTTCCATTTATGGTGTGGAGCTCCAGTGGGAATGCTTGGTTCACTGTAGCTTTTAAACGTTTTGGTGTTTGCACACATTGTCAGGACGAGTATTAAGGGATGCCTTAAGAAGAGGGTGGGTCTGAGTTTGCCCAAAAGACCTTGTTCAAATGTTGGCTTCAATGTGTGGTGGCCATGGCTTTTAATTCTACAAAATGAGGATAATGCCGAGGGATTAAGATTAAAGGAGATTGAGTACCACATGCTCGGGACTCCAGGGTAGTGCTCCTCAAGGCAGGGGAGTGCTCCCAGAAGCAGTGGCTAGGAGGCACATGCATGAGTAGAGCTGTTTAGAATCTTACATTCTATGTTGTGTAGAATCTACATACTAGCTGTGAAACATTTGGGCAGTGCCTCATCTCGAAGTGCCTCAGTTTCTTTATTTGTAGATGGGGAAACGTGAGGGTACTTACTTGGTTGGCTTGTCCATTCACTCACTCAATAACCAGCTGAGTGTCTTCTCCATTACCAGGCAGGCCTAAGTGGTGGTGGCAAACAGGAACCATGACACAGCCAGCCCCTATGACATCGACACTTGGGAGTCTGTCTCAAGGTTAAGTTAGTGTGCCCATGTAAATCACTGAAGAGTGCTGTCCCTCTGCAAGTGACCAAGGAAGTTAGCTGTGGCTGTGGGGGATTTGTTGTTGGTGTTGGTAGGTTGGTTTGGGGTTTTGGGTCCCCCCCCACCCCCGCTGGTTCTTTGACTATATAACTGTATTGTCACCCTCAGTGACTAAAGCACAGTAGTCCAGACACAGAGAAAGAACCCCAAAGTCACATCCAAAACCTGGTTCTAGGCTCTGTCATGTAACTCACTTGCTTTCTGGCTTTGAGTAGATTGATAAGTCTTAATAAGACATAGCACCTTGTATCAGTGACTTTTCCCATCCCTGTGGTAAAATACCCTAACAAAACCAACGAGAGAGAAAGAGTTCATTTTGGCTGCAATCCATCATGGTGGGGTAGGTGTGACAGCAGGAGCTTGAGGTGGCTAGTCCCAGGGTCAAGAAACAGACAGTGATAAATTCTTGTGCTCAGCCTGCTTTCTCCTTTTTGTTCAGTTCAGGACCCCAGTCCATGGAATTGTGTCCACCCCCCTCCCCAAGTTAAGATAGGTCTTCTCACCAAAGATAACCCAATCTAAATAATCCCTTGAGGAAGTCCCAGAGGCCTATCTCCCAGGTGACTCTAGATTCTGTCAAACTGACAATATTAGCCACCAAACACCTCATGTATAATCTGAGAAAGACAGATGCACTTTTAAAGCCCACCTTCATGCTAAGCATCAGGACTATTTGGCTCCTTGGAGAACTCATCAACCAAGTGAAACAGAATACATTGGCTGGCTGGCTCACTTGGGAAAGAACTACGCAGACTCATGGAGAAAAGAGACACATAAAGATCTTGAACCGTGGCCGTACTTACTTAGTCCCACTCCAAAAACCACACCGAAAATATTCAGTGAAAGAGATGCTCGCCATGAGAGTGTCTCCAGCCAGGCACCTGCTTCCCACAGTGCTCCCTGGTTTCCAAGCACCTTCACACTGAATCTCCTACCCTGAAGCTGAAGGCAGGGCAGAGAGAGCAACAGGCAGTAAGTACACATGCCCAGCACTGACATGCTGGGCAAGCTACCTACCCAAGATAGTTGTGGTGCAGAAACATTGGGATCACTGCATGTGCCCCATCCCTGAACAGAGAGCAAAAGATGGTAATGCCCTGGGCCTAATGGTTGAGCAAGGCTTCCCAGAATTACAGCTGTAGCACAGATAATGTACCAAACAATTCTGACTGGCAAGGAGAGAGGAACCAGCAAGGAGACTTGACACGTACTGAGCTGTTAGCCAGTGCTATTGATGAGGTAGTAAAGGCAGAGTAAAGACAGTAACGTGCTATGAGAGATGTGAGGAGGAGGATGATGTGTCTGCTGGCAAGAGGCAGGGGAAGGGTTGGAAGGATTTCATCTCATCTGGGTCAGGAAGAGCCATACAGTCCAGTCCTCTGTGCCTTTAAGAATAAACCTCTGAGGAACTCCAACATGAATAAGGTGCGTCTGTCTCTGCTTCATTTACAGTGTACCAGGAGTTTGACCACCTGCTGGAGGAACAGTCCCCCATCGAGTCTTACATAGAATGGCTGGATACCATGGTAGACCGATGTGTTGTGAAGGTTGGTAGGGCAGAGCAGAAGGGGCAGCCATGGCTCCTGGTTGGTTGTCTCTATGGACATCTAACTAGCATAGAATCCCAGAGTGAGCGAGATAATACCCCTCAGCATCCATGGAGCCCTGGAGTTGCAAGGGAGAGACCTCATCCCAACCCTGGGAGGCGGAGGGGGCAGAGACAGGATTCTGAGTCTCCTATTCCTGACTAATCCAGGTGTGTGTCCCCTGTGACTGTATATAGCATCTTGAGATCAGATTTCACTAATGTGTTTATTTTGCTAAACCAAAAAGATTTCTTTTTTTAAAAAATCACAGCTTCACAGGTTTTTAAGATGTACAGGCCTCCCCTCATTTTTCAGAGCTAGTAGTGAACAAAGGACTGAACTAATAAAGCTATTTACTTGCTTGTAGGTGGCTGCCAAGAGACAAGGGTCCCTGAAGAAAGTAGCCCAACAGTTCCTGTTGATGTGGTCTTGTTTTGGTACGAGGGTGATCCGGGACATGACCTTACACAGTGCTCCCAGCTTCGGTAAGACTATCCTGGTGCCACACATGCTAGAGCATACACGCACACACACACGCGCACACACACACACACACACACACACACGCACACACACACGCGCACACACACACACACACTCCACACCATACACACACCCCATAGTCCCCTGTTAGGCTTTTCTGACAAGAGAGCACTGAATGAATGCTAAAAGTGAAGTAGCAAAGCAGCCCCTGTGAAAATGAGATTTGCTGACAGAGAGACCTGCCAGCATTTAAGGACATGGGTGGCAGTGGCCAAGTACTCTTCATCAGATGTCACCAGTGTCTGCCATTCCTTGGGGGGTGATCTGCAGAACTCCACAGCTGTGGCTGATCTAAGATGGGGCACACACAGGCCTGGGAGGTTAAGCCTTTGTAAACAGTGGGGCTGACACACCAGGGTTATGGTCTTTTTCATTTAAGATTGACTTTGATGTTTGATTAATAGTTCTTCAGCAATGCACTCTGGCCTACCCTCTAGAAGAGGGCTTTTGCACTCACGTCCCTTCTTTTCTTAGTCCCTTGGGTCACCCCAAGTCCTCACTTACTACTCTCCCCTGGGATGGTGCTTGAGATCCGTCTCCAGGTCCTGTCTCTGCAGGTAGAAACCTGGTCCCCAACTCTGTTAAGATATTGTGCTACCTGTAGGACACAGTCGCCTGCTCTTCAGCAGAGAAGCAGTATGTCTGGTCATTAACATTATCTATAGTAAGGGAGGTAGAACCTGGAAAGAGATTACCTGGACATTCAAGATTGTAAAATCATTGGCCTCATGTTTCCTGGTATCTCTACTAAGGGATGTTGGTAAAGTTTCTGGGTAATTGCTCCTATGCTGTCTTCTTCTGCAAGTGTAGACATGATCCTACTTCTCATAATTTCAGATTAAGCTAATCCACCCTCAGCATCCTCTGGGGTTTTAATCTGACACTTCTCCTTCTGCCTTTTTATGAACCTGGCACCATTTCCCAGCTGTGTCCCACAGTGAGGTGCCACTGAGGCAGAACGCAGGCACAGTCTTTAGGAAAGGCTGTTGACCCGCTCAGAGAGGCCTGCTCTTAGCCAATCTCTTCCGCTTCAGTCCTGGGCTTCTCTGAGCCTCCCCATGCTTCAGCTACAGATAGAAACTCCCTTTGAGCAGAGTGTGGAAAGGCTCTGGTCACCACTGCCTGGGCAGTGCCATTGGATGTGGCATGTTGATGATTTGCAGTCCATGGTGGCTAGTGAGCACATGTTACTCATAGCTCTGGAGAGATCATTTGCTTGTAACTGCCTCCTTGTGTGTGACTGCTTTTGCTTAGGTATATGGCTGAGTGGTATCTTGAGATTTCTCTTTTCATTGCTTCAAAAGCAAAGATTAGCCCGTTTTCCACACAAGCACAGGCATGCACACAGTGAACAGCCGCCCCTCCTCCCTTATCCCTTACTCTTTCTTTTGCTGATCCATGGAAAATGCATACTGCTGACCATCTCCACCACACAGAAAAGGCAGCGGTTGTTGTTGCTGGTTTGTTTTTTTTTTTTTCAGGTCATTTGTTTTGGCTGAGTTAATAATCGATGTAAAAATGGAAGCCTGGACAAAACAATTGTAGTATATCAATACCTTAAATTTCTTCCTGAAATGTATGACTCTTTAAAAATGGGTTAGGTGGACTTATTTCCTTTCAAATCACACTTTTCAGATATGCCAGAAACTCGGGTAAATGGCAAATATACATATACACGTACATGAATGTGTATAATTTTTTTTTTTTTTTTGGTTTTTCAAGACAGGGTTTCTCTGTGTAGCCCTGGCTGTCCTGGAACTCACTCTGTAGACCAGGCTGGCCTCGAACTCAGAAATCCGCCTGCCTCTGCCTCCCAGGTGCTGGGATTAAAGGTGTGTGCCACCACCGCCCTGCTGAATATGTATAAAATTTTGATCACAGTCACCCATATTCAGATGAATAGCAAAAACAGGCCAGACAAAATAAAACTTTATTTTATCCACAGTGATGCTTTTAAATTTTTGAATTAAGATTTTTTTTTGAAAGTGATGAGAAAAAAGAATAATCATTCCTGTTGCAAATACTAACAGATGCCAGGAACACTGAAGCAGCATCATTACAAGTGTGAGGACAAATATTGCCAACTTAGTAAGAGTGAGGGCGAGAGAAAGGTGTATTCAGTTTACATGCATATATATGTGTGTATATATATATATGTATATTATATATATGATAAATATACACACACAGTGGAAAGAGAGACGCTAACCTGATTTCACTCCTAAGGCATTTTCCTCAGCCTTGAGTGGGCTGAAACAATGCCTGCTGCTTCTACGTCCATTCAGCAAACTCTGAAACGGTCCGGCTCGTCTGACTCATTGTTAAGTTTTGCAGCTTGGGGCGACAGGCAAGTTGAAAGAATTTGCGGCAGACAAAAGCCCAGCTCCCCCTTTCTGCCTGTATATGTCAAAGACCCAGTTGGTGGCTGTGTTTGGGTCATGCGTTCGCTGTATGAAAACAGCTAATTAGGAAAAAGAGCCCTCTGTTCCCTGGCCCCCTCCCCAGCTGCAGACGCCAGCTCTATGTATCTTATAACTCATGCACGACCCTCAGCATGGTGAATGGTGTGTGGTTCATACAAGTGCCAGCTTGGCAGGCGGGCCACTTCAATGACCCTGGTAGACTCTACCTCCTCAGAGCAACCCGTTTGGAAGATAGTTGATATTTTCTTCTCCTTGGTTGCTTTTCACTGTTGTCCACATAATTCCTTTTCTCTGGGTCTGTCTTTTGATCTGGAGTAGCCAGACTTTTTACCTTCAACAGTGTCTCCAGAAGAAGTTTGCAAAGGTAACAGGTGACAAACTGGTCCTAGTGCTGTTGACCAAATGAAGGAAGGCTTCTGTCTCAAAAAACCACTCCTCCATAGTCAACTGACCTGCTTTCCGTTCAGGGTACACCTGAGTCTCCCTTTCACCAAATGCCCATTTATCTCACCATTGTGGACAAAGTAACTGTAGTTTCTGACGTACTCTAGAGCAAAACTATCTAAAAAGACAGCTGTCGGGGGGCCGGGCTGTGCGTCCTTCCATGTGCCACTTTTCTATAGGCTTGTTTTATTGTCCAGCATCAAAGCTCACCCTCCTGGGCTGGGGCTGAGAGGCCCCGTGAGCATCTGTCAGGGAGTGGCTCCTGGACCTGGTCACTGTGATAGGAACTTCCAAACTGCTTCTCTACACTCAGGAGTTCTGGCTTCCCATCACCCAGGGTCTGCTTAACATTAGGACCCGATGTTGCTAGTATTGCTCAGGCCCTCTCCAAGCCCTGAGAGGTGAATTTCCATCTCTGGTACAGGCCCAGAGAGAAGAAGGACTTGCAAAAGCAATTCAGTTTTTCCAGGGAGAGGGTAACCTTCTCAGTTCAAGTGTGTGCTCTTTACAATAAGCCGCCCTGACCCACCTGCCTTTCTCAGCTCAATACTGATGGGAACTACAAAATAGTATTTATGGAGAGCTTAACAGAATCTAGACATTTATATTAGCATCTTTTTCCAATTACTGCCTCCAGTATATCAAATGAGGAAGGAACCTGGATGTATTAGTCGGGTTCCCTAGAGTCACAGAACTTATGGTAGTCTCTAGATAGTAGAGGAATTTGTTGATGACTTACAGTCTGTAGTCCAACCCCCAACAATGGTCGGCAGCAGCTGTGAATGGAAGTCCAAGGCTCTAGCAGTTGCTCAGTTCCACAAGGCAAGCAGGCGAAGGAGAGGGCCTTCCTCTTCCAATGTCCTTATATAGGTCTCCAGCAAAAGGTATGGCCCAGATTAAAGGTGTGTGCCATCACACCTTTAATCCCAGATGACCTTGAATTTGGAGATCATCCTGTCTTAATCTCCTAAGATTCATATCCACTATGCCTCAAGATCTCCATGCTAAGATCCAGGTCAGAAACTTTTATCTCTCAGCCTCCAGATTAGGATCACAGGTGAGCCCTCCAATTCTGGACTGTAGTTCATTCCAGATATAGTCAAGTTGACAACTAGGAATAGCCACTACACTGGAGTAGAATTTAATAAGGACTTCCCTAGAATTAGGTATATAATAAGGCAAACAGTAGCCAACAATAGTTATTTTAACAAACATTTAGCAAATATATAAGATCATTTATGTCTTACTTTAACTCTTCAAGGCAGACGAACACCGGTTCCCTCCCTGAGGGTGGGAAGGGAGCTTGTTGGATCTCTTTGCCCAAGCTCAAGGAGGCAGCATGGCAGAGCTGGTTCAAACCCAGATCTGCCCACCTCACCCTCACCATACAGCCCACACTCATTCTGACCACGGCCACTCAGACTCACAAGGAGGGCACACAAGAGCCAGAATACTTCATTTTATCCACAATGATGGTTTTAAATTTTTGAATGAAGATTGTTTTAAAATGTAAAGAGATGAGAGAAAAGAATACTCATTAGACTGTTGCAAATACTAACAGTTGCCAGGAACAGTAGAGCAGCATCTTAGAAGTGCTGAGGACAAATATCACCAACTTAGTAAGAGTGAGGGTGAGAGAAGGGCATATTCAGTTATACAAAGACTGGGAGAACTTGGCATCCACAAACATACATCAAAAAGCAAAGGCTGCAAAAGGATGTACTTTAACCAGAAGAAAAAGAAAGCCACAGACACACTGGCGCCCGACTATCACTGCTATTGACAAACTGCCCCAGAGCAGAGAGGCCTGCAACAGCCATTTCATCATCCGGACAGGTTCTTGTGATCAGTACCTAGGGTGACTCGGGTCGGGTCTGTATGTGACCATCCAAGGGCGAAGGTCTCACGCACACAGTAAGTTCCTTCACACACTGTTGGTTCAAGAGTTCTAGGCCTTCCCTCCCCTAATCTTTAGTGCAAAGGATATACATGAATTGGGGGACCCTGTTTCACATGAGAGAAACATTTATGTAAACAAGTTTAATTAGCTAATCCTTTCTACATTTGGTATGTATGTATGTATGTATGTATGTATGGATGGATGGATGGATGGATGGATGGATGGAGAGAGGGAGGGATGGATGGAGGGAGGGAGGGAGGGAGAGAGGGAGGGAGGAGTGTGGGGAGGCAAGCCACAGCCCAAGGGTGCAGGATAGAGGGCACCCTTGAGAGTCAGTCCTCTCTCTCCACCATTTGGGTTCTGGGAATTGAACTCAGGTGTTCAGGGTTGGCAGTAAGCACTTTACCCACTGAGACATATTAATGGCCCAGAAACTAGTCTTTAGGTGTGTTTGTTACAAAGACAAAGCCAAGTTCTAGGAAAAAACATAGACTGAGGAGTAATGAGACATGAATGCTGAAGGAGAAACTGAAATGTGGAGAGAAGTCTTTTCTCTACTAAAACTACGAAGTTGTCAGAAATGTGTATCTATATATGCTTTTATAGTAAACACGTAGGGTGTATGTATAGGATGAATTAAGAGACTGTCATTATGATGACATAATCATAACTTACAGGGGAAATGCAATACTATGAACATTTAAGATATGGCGAGGACTGAGGAGGTGAAGACACACAACATAGGTTACCACCCAAGATTCAAACCAGAGCGAGACTGTGGAAACGACCATCAGACTAACAAGGAAGGCTCTATTCCTGTGAGCACAGCAGGCAAAGGGGCCAGACAACTTCATTTTATCCACAGTGGGAATTGAACTCAGGTGTTCAGGGTTGGCAGTAAGCACTTTACCCACTGAGACATACTAATGGCCCAGAAACTAGTCTTTAGGTGCTACCAAATGTAGCGATATACACAATCCTTATTTATGAAAATCCTCCATTTGAAAGAATAGAAATTAAAACTGGAAAACAATAACATCTATTTCATGAGCTAATCTCAACTTCAAACTTGGCAAGAACAGCAGGAGAGAAGACTGCTGTGACTCTGCTATGTTGTTTCCAATAGACAAAGCCTGAGAAGACCTAGTTCGCCCAGGCTGCTTTGTCTGGGACAGTTTCTCTCTGTGTAGCCCTGGATGGCCTGAAATTTCACCATTTAGACCAGGCTGGCATCAAACTCACAAAGATTCACCTCTCTCTGACCGGTGAGTGCTGGGATTAAAAGCGTATGCCACTGGGCCCAGC
The DNA here is from genome assembly GCF_008632895.1 of Mastomys coucha. Lineage (NCBI taxonomy): Eukaryota > Metazoa > Chordata > Mammalia > Rodentia > Muridae > Mastomys > Mastomys coucha. The sequence continues at coordinate 12,002,519 of NW_022196910.1, read as the reverse complement.
CTTTTCTTACTAAAATCATGGGTAATGGTGGGTGTAATGTCTCAGTGAGTGGGTAAGGGTGCTTGCTGCCAGAGCTGATGATCTGAGCTTGACCCTTGGGACCCATAGACTAGACAGAACTGACTTCTAGAAGTTCTCCTCTGACCTCCACACCTACTCCACCTACCCACCCCCACACACAGTAAGATAGATGGATGGATGGATGGATGGATGGATGGATGGATGGATGGATGGATGGATAGATAGATAGATAGATAGATAGATAGATAGATAGATAGATAGATATCATGGTTGATAAGAATCTGCCAAAATCTCAAGTATGATTCAGAGCCTACTCATGGATAAGCAGTACCCCATATCCATGGATTAAAAAGGAATGTCATGTGGCCATCTCTACAATTTATAGAGAAAGGAAAACTTTTTTTTTTTTGCAGTCACTTACCATGTATGACTTCTGAGAAACTTTACAAAGAAATCAAAGAGGATATGAAAGAGCATTTTAAAATCTCTACAACAAACAGTTCACTAAATGGTGTTTTTTTTTTTTTTTTTTTTTTTTTTTTTTTTTTTTTTTTTGGTTTTCGAGACAAGGTTTCTCTGTGTATCCCTGGCTGTCCTGGAACGCACTCTGTAGACCAGGCTGGCCTTGAACTCAGAAATCTGCTTGCCAGTGCTGGGATTAAAGGTGTGGGCCACAACAGCCTGGCTGGTGATGGATCTTAAGCTTTCCCATTTAAGGCATAAAATGCCAGGAATAGTTTCTCATACTCTCTAATAAATACATACTAGAGGTCTAACAAATCAATAAGAAAAGGAAATATATGGATTAGAAGAAAACCACAAAGTCAAATATGTAGAGATATTATGATTGAAAAAGAGAAGAGAATCCAGGGCTGACAAGATGGTTCAGTGGGTAAAGGGGCTTGCTGCCAATCTGACCACCCGAGGTCAATCCTCAGGACCCACCAAAGGTGAGAACTTGGTCTCACAACTTGTCCTCTGACCTTCACACACACACACACACACACACACATACACACCACATGTGCATACATATAATAAACATAATAAAGTTTCTTTAACAAAAGAGTCTATAAGCTACTATAGCCTTGGGAATTAAGTTACATTAGTGTTTATAAAATAATTGATATTCTTAGCACAACATTGAACTATTATTTAAAAAGTAGCATTATTCATAGTAACAAGTGAGTTGAAAAAGTACCTTGAGATAATTCTGAAGTACCAGTGTTAAGATCTGCAAGGCTTTGTGACCAGGACTGGTGGCTCACACATCCCTGTCATGTCAGGACTCAGAAGGCAGAAGTCGGGGACCACTGCAAGCTACAGTCCAGCTTGTGATGCACACTGAGTTCAAAGCCAGCCAGAGCCACATGATGAGACCCTGTCTCAAAGAAACAGACCAGGGGAAGAAGCCCCTTAAAGAAAAAATTATGGCTCATGTTTAGACAGATTCAACCCTTTCAAAAGGATGTTAATTCTCTTCAATGTATAAATTCAGTGGACTTCCAGCTCACATCTTCAATTTTTTTGAATAAAATAGCCTGGGCCTTGAATTCCTACAGAAGCGTAAAGGGTTAGGAAGGGTTAGGAAAAGATATTGTGAAGGTAAGGGCGAGCCAGTGTAGGGACAGGCTCAGCTGACACTCAGGCTGATAACAAAGAGAGACAGGGTGGCATCGACTGTGCTAGATGTGTGAAGCAACAGCCCAGGGACATCAGAGACAGCCTAGCAGGAGAGGAAGCCCGTCTTCAGATTCACACTTCCAGATCTTCGAGATAAGAGTATGAGGGACTTCTAGTGAGACAGGAGAGGGGCTCAAACCAGTAGATTTTCTGTGACAAGAATTTTAGGGTGACTAAGATGAAATGAGATGCCGCAACTTCCAAAAAGGAAACATCTACATGAAAAACAGTAATAATAACAAAAAATAGACCTTAAACTTCTTTTAAAAAATAGGAAATGATTGTTTTATGATCTTGGAATATGAAACTATTTATTAAAAAATAAAAATACAGGTGCTAGAGATAGAGAGATGGCTCAGTGGTTAAGAGCACTGACTGCTCTCCTGAAAGTCCCGAGTTCAAATCCCAGCAACTACATGGTGGCTCACAACCATCTGTAATGAGAGCTGATTCCCTCTTCTGGAGTATCTGAAGACAGCTACAGTGTACTTACATATAATAAATAAGTAAATCTTTAAATTAAAAAAAGTAAAAAATAAAAAATACAAATACACACACAAAGAACAAAGCATGAAGGAAAATACTGCCAAGGTTGACATTTGAATATATATATATATATATGTATATATATATATATTTTGATTATCATGGATCTTGAATGTGGAACAAGACACAGTGTAAGAGACATGCCCAGGCTGCCTCCACTGGTTGTGTGTTAGATACTATAAATCATCCACATGAAAATTTTGGAGAAGAGACCCTGATATTGACATTTTAAAGTGCCCTGGAATAGTAGCACCAGTAGTCCTGCGACAAGATGGAGTGGCTGATGTCAGAGCCCCTCTGTACTCTTGGGTGGCCACAGGATAGATGATTCATAAATGGCGGCTACCGCCCAGCCACTCTCCAAGGCTAAGCACCCGACTCTGTGATCACATGTCCTCTTGGTAATTTCAGATTTTAAAATAACTTGCTCATGCTGCCATTTCTCCATTTGTCACTTGTGACTTAGTTTTCTCACCAGGTTTAGGGCTCAGTACATGGAACTGCAGCCATTCTAGGAATGACATATTAGGATTTTAAACTTTGTCCCATAAACAAAGTGAAAGCATTTCTTAAAAGATATTTTGTGATAGGTATATCTATGAAATTATTAAAATCCAGAATATACTGAATCACACACTAAGCTATCTATATGTCTGTCTATCACCCATCCACCCATCATCTCTCCATCTATCATCTATTCACCCACCTATCTATCGGGGGCGCACAGGGATATCTGGAGGTCAGAGGACCACTTGTGGGAGTTGGTTCCCTCCTCCTACTATGTGGTCCCAAGGAAAGAATTCAAGTTGTCAAGCTTGGTACAAGGGCCCTTACCCACTGAGATATCTCCTTGGTCTTTAAATAATTATTTTTTAATGCAAATACTCCTATATATATATATATATATATATATATATATATATATATATATATAAGAAACAAATACAAACAGCACTTTACAGAAGAAGAAATTCTAACAGACAGTAAGCACATGAAAAAAAAATGTATATCCTCTCTCTCTCCCTCCCTTTCCAGTACTACCCCTCTCTCCCTCTCAATTAAACCTCTTACAAGTAGAAAAGAAAAAAAGAAAAAAGAAAAAGGAAAAAAACGTATGTCTTTGTGGTAATTAGGTTACTACAAAGTTCACACCCTTTCTGCGCCGCAGTACTAGTAAAAGTGAAAACCACTCTGGTAGGCAATTTGGTACTCTTTCTAAAGACTGAATGGGCAGGTGTTCTTGGGATTTGTTGGCTGAACTTCTAGACCTAGATACTAGGAGACAGAGACAAAAACAGTCATGGCAGCCAGTTTTCAAGGATGAAAATTTGTCATCAGCCTAGCTTTCGGCAGCAAGTGAATGGATAAACTGTGGTATTGAGCAGCCATTCAGCCATAGCGTCAGCATTCAGCACCAAGTGCATGGACCTACAAATAGAAAACTGTTGAGAGCAGGCTGTAGAATGTTGTGGAGAGCATATGTATCATTTACATCACACTAGAAAACTGTGTGTTCTCTCCAGAAGTAAGTGTACAGTAACAGTATAAAACACACATGAATAATAACAGATTCAATAATAACAGGTTCAAGATTACTGATTATTCACAGGGACGGACATAAAGAGTCAGGGAAATTACAGAAAAGGGAAGGTATTTCCCTTCAAAATGTTACACATATCATAAAGCTATGTGGTAAGTATACTAATGTTCATATTAGAATGCTCTCACCTTCTATAAGCGAGGCAAGTTAGGCGAGACTTAAGAAAATTCTAGATTCTACCAAATGCAGTTGAGAAGGTTACCATACAGCAAGTGTCTCTTTTTGTCACCACTACTTTTTATCATAATGGCCTTTGGTGATCACTAGCTCTGGGCCTGAGCCCCCACCACACACACACATATTAGCTGAAAAGAATAAAACTGTCACAGTGCTGTTGGAGGGTGGAATAGCTTAGTCCATTACATATGGTGGATAGGTAGAGTGGTAAGTAGTCTACTTGACCATTCCTTCATTCCTGTAATGTATGCGTGCTGAGTCTCTGCTGTGTTCCTGACACTGCTGGGCACAGAACAGAGGACAGGAGGGATCTTCTAAAATCCCTGTGTTATAGAGCTACAGCATCTTCTCTCTCTCCTTTCTCTCTCTCCTTCCTTTCTCTCTCTCTCTCTCTCTCTCTCTCTCTCTCTCTCTCTCTCTCTCTCTCTCTCTCTCTCTCTCTCTCTCTCTCTCCCCCTCCCTCTCTCCTGTCAGTACCCCTTCCCAGTTCTTCTATATTTACCCTTCTCTGTGGCCATGACACCCTGGCCCTGAACTGCTTATTGCCCAGTATACTAATGATGTTTTTTTGGTTTGGTTTTTGGTTTTTTGAGACAGGGTTTCTCTATGTAGCCCTGGCTGTCCTGGAACTCACTCTGTAGACCAGGCTGGCCTCGAACTCAGAAATCCGCCTGCCTCTGCCTCCCAAGTGCTGGGATTAAAGGCATGTGCCACCACTGCCTGGCTCTAATGATGTATTTTTAAGGACACCATAGCCCTTATAAAGTCAAGTTTTCAAGCATCCCTAGTACTCAAGAGACCACAGCATGGTCGTAGGCTGGGACAGTAGCTCTACAAAGCTCCTGATTGAAGAACAATGGGAAATTAGAGACCTATTGAATGTGCATTGATGGTTTCTAGGGGACTTCCTGGACAAGTACTGCTAGGCAAGCCTCCCCATACCCCTTTATCATCCAGGGTTTTCTGTTCTAATTCATTAGTTCATAGATGTTTCATTCCATCCATATTGACTTAGACCAACATCCTATTAAATAAAATAATTTCTTCATTATGAATGCTTCAAGTATTTGATGTTATCCTTTGACATTTTTTTTACTGTAACTGATTGAATCACAGTCACTATAGAGTTCTTGAGATAACTGTTATCGTTTATTAAGCACCTAGTGTATACTTACACATTCTGCACTGGAAGCTTCGCTGACCTCCTTTCAGAGAAGATTGCATTGCATCATAATTAAACAGCAACTTCTGTCCCAAGTAAACAGGTTCAAGTCTGGTCCTTCACTTAACTGTGTGGCCTTGCATGTTTCTGTGACTTTCTGGGTCTCATTTTTCCCTTTTGTAACAGAGTACTACTTATGGCTGAGGAGTAGATTATACACAGTAACCAACATGGGCTAATGTACTGATTATCACAGAGCACTCACTCAGTGTGCATCTAACTCTGTGTTTCTTATTTAAGAGGACTAGGCAAGGTAGGCTGAAACAGAAATCACAATGCCATCTGTACCAGGCAGCTGTAGACCTCAGAGAATGCTGAACACAGACTGGTACACAGGACATTCTTTAAAATGAAGGCTCACTCTCCTCCTTAGAGAAGAGAATGAGCCGCCTTCTTACCTACTTCAAAAGGAAAGAGTACTCCTTGGAAAACCCCAGCTCTTTCCCATCTGGTACCTTTTCTAAAAACATCCTGTGTCTCCAAAACATTTAGAGCAATGAGCCTATGATTGTAAATGTACTATTTCAGTCCTGCTTCTGGGATTATGCCAGGTACATTGATACACACACATGAACTAATGGGCACGTTGCGGCCATGGATGTGCTCCAGAAAGAATAGAAATGAGCACCACTGTGCTGAGCTGGGCAGAGCGAGGAGTGCACAGGCTAGGATGGGGGCTGCTGGGAGCCAGACTGCTCAAGCACATTTGCAAGTGACTCAGTGTGCTCTCTCTCTCTCTCTTTTTTTTTTTCATGATGACATATGGATGGAGAGGGGCTAATGGGCTTGTCTGGGAGTATGGCAAAGGTGGAGAGATCATGAGGGAGAGGACTGGGTTCCTGAGCACTGGTTGGAAGACACAGCAGCATGGCGTTGGCCAGGTGGAGGGACTGCACAAAGCGGCATGACTCACTTTCTGTCTGCTCTCTCCGCACCAGGGTCTTTTCACCTGATTCACCTGATGTTTGACGACTACGTGCTCTATTTGCTAGAATCTCTGCATTGTCAGGAGCGGGCCAACGAGCTCATGCGAGCCATGAAGGGAGAAGGAAGCACTGGTGAGCAGAGCGCTACAGGAGTATCAGAATGTAGCCATCTGACTGGCAGAACTTGCTTTCAGAACGTAGCCATCTGACTGGTAGAGCTTGCTTCTGTTTCCTTAAGTCCACACAGCCAAGAGTTTAGCTGTGCTGAGTGGATCAGATGCTGAGAAATTAACAATCTCTTCCTCTTTAGAGTGGGCACATGGGAGTATGGAAACCATTGAAGGGTTTTAAGCAAGGACTGACCAATAGGACACAGATTAGAAAGTGGTTTTTTCTTTTCTTTTCTTTTCTTTTCTTTCTTTCTTTTTCTTATTCTTTTTTTGTTCTTCAAAGGCAAGTGGCCTTGCCCTTGGGCTCTAAGAACATACCTTTTCTCTGTTTGCAGCAGAAGCACAGGAAGAGATTATCTTGACAGAGGCTACTCCACCCACCCCTTCACCAGGCCCATCATTTTCTCCAGCAAAGTCTGCCACATCTGTGGAAGTGCCACCTCCCTCTTCCCCTGTCAGCAACCCATCCCCGGAGTACACTGGCCTTAGCACAGCAGGTAATGTGTGTGTGGGGTTCTCTAAAGTGCTTCTCTGGAGCTGGGTGGGGACTCCATGTTGAAAGCCAAGAGATTTCCGGGAAATGGGTCTTCCTCAAAGCACAAAAAGGAATACCAGGACTCCGGAATCTTCCTGGATTTGTGAAAGGCTTACAGGCCTTAGATTATTTATGACTACATCTTCCATATGTTGCCGTTTTCAGTTGGCAGATTAAACACATGATAAATCTCTATTCCCCAAGGTAAGCCACTGAAACTGTTAAGATGTCACGTAAGCTAGTATACAGGCATCCTTGAAAACAAGAAACATGGACCCAAACCTGAGCAGTGTCTCTGGAAAGACGGAGAGGCAAGAAGCCATGTCAAGCTACAATAGGACAAATGGAGGCAGTGGTTGTGAACAGAGTTGATCTTGGGCCAAGCTGAGACCATACTGAGCATCATTTGTAAAGCTGATGCTACTAGAAGGTTGCTCATATGGGAGACCCACAGCCCAAAATACACACTGTGTTCTCACAGGCTAACCACACCCAAGAATCGCCAAAAGCCTCAGTAAACACCCATACTTAAGACAAGTGAAGGAACCCCGAAAAGATACTTCTATATCATTGTTCATAAAAGTATGTATAGCCGGGAGGTGATGGCGCATGCCTTTAATCCCAGCACTTGGGAGGCAGAGGCAGGCGGATCTCTGAATTCGAGGCCAGCCTGGTCTACAAAGTGAGTTCCAGGAGAGCCAGGGCTACACAGAGAAACCCTGTCTCGAAAACAAACAAACAAACAAAAAACCAAAAGTATGTATAATAGTCAAAAGGTGGAAAGGACCCACTGTGTGTCCTTTGCCCATCGATGGGTGAATGGATATAAACATGATATAATATTTCTAATTCTAACATATCATAACATGACTGAATCTTGAAGGTATTGTGCTAAGCTAGACATTAAAGGACAGATGTCAACTCCACCTGTATAGGGACCCAGAGCAGTCAAGATCAGAGAGTGAAGGGACAGACATAAGGACAGAGTTTCAGTTTGGGAAGATCAAAAACTCTGGAGATAGATGGTGACAGCAGATGCATAACCTAACATGTGTACTTAATGTAACTAAGCCAAAAATGGTCCAATTGGGAGGTTTTAGGTTAAGATGTTTTATCACGATAAAAAAAAAAATCACCATACCATTGCCGAAAGCACAGCCCATAAATGAGGAACAGTATAGCACAGTAGAAAAGGCAGAGTTATATATTCATTTATAAGAGTCAAAGATCTTCAAGAAGAAATAGATGCTCTTGAAAGAGAAGTTTCAATACATAGGTTGAACAGAAAGCAAAATACAACTGAAGGAGAATTAGTTAAAAGAATGAGCTGAGATGCTCTGATAATGCAATCAATGCAAATCGATAAAGAAATGTTGAGCATAAGAGCTAAAAGAAGGAGCTGATATATTCAGGAATTATTGTTTGGAACAGGAAATGGAAAAGTAGCTGGGCATACTGACTCGCTCATCAGGCTGTAGGAGGCTGTTTGGAAGGACTGCAGAGTGTCTGAAGCCATACTGGGCTACAGAGTGGGTGGGCAGGGATCCACAGTGAGCCCATATCTCAAAAAAATAAAAGATAAAGGAAAGGAGAAAGGAGAGAAGGAAAGCGATGAGGTAAGAAAGGGAAAAAGTACTGTGCGCTGGAATAAAGTTGGGGGAGGGAGAAGTAAGAGGAAGGAGGGAAAGGGAGAAGGAGGGAGGGAGATGGGTGGGGAGAGGGGGGGAAGAAGAAGAGGGGGTAGAGTGGAGAGGGAGAGGAGAGAGGAGAGAAAGAACAGAGGGAGAGGAAGGAGGGAGGGGGAGAGAGGGAAGAGAAGAGGGAGGGAAGGGAGAGAGGGAGGGGGAAGAAAGAGGTAGAGTGGAGAGGAGAGGGAGAAGAAAGAGAGAGGGAAAGGAGAGGGGGAGGGAAATAGAGATGAAGGAGGGAGAGTGGGGAGGGAGAGAAAGAGAGGGAAAGAAGAAGGGGAGAAGGAGGAGGGGAAAAGAAGAGGAAGAGAGAAAGAAGAGGCGAGCAAGAGAAAGAGAGCATACAAGTAGCTTAATGGTTTTACAAAACACAGACATAAGACTTAGGGTAACAACTTTCTTTCCTTGAATCCTGAAGTGACTAAATGGGGGGTAGGATGGGGATGGAACTCATTGCTAAACTCATTGAATAAAATCAAAGAGATCTCATCATCCCCAAAGAAAACAGATAATCACCAAAGGAGACCCAGACTGATACCAGACTTCTCATCAGTGACATGATGTACTTAATGCAACTAAGCCAAAAACTGTCTAATTGGTAGATTTTAGGTTAAGGTGTTTTATCACACACACACAAAAAAATCACCATACCATTGCTGGAAACACATCTTACCAGGGGAACAGCACAGCACAGTAGGAAAAGGGGAGAGTTATATACTCATTCACGAGAGTCAGAGATCTTCAAGAAGAAATAGGTAGCTATTGAAAGAGAGACATAGGTTGAACAGAAAACAAAATACAAATGAAAGGGTATTAGTTAAAAGAATGAGCTAAGAGATTCTTTGATAATACAATCAATGCTAAGTGATAAAGATATAAGAACTATGCTCATCTTAGTTTCAGTATCTGATGCAGTATTTTTAACATGCCTTGAAAACCTTCCATACAGAATGCTACTGCATAGGTGTTGCATATGTGAGAAGGGACTGTGTGAGTGGATGAATACAGAGATGACTTCCAAGGGACAAGTCTTTCGCTGAGTGCTGTGCTTGATGTGAATATTACTAGGCCAAGTCCTTGCTACCAAAAGGCCACCTGAAGGTGAGAGAAGCAGGTAGTCATCATAGGAGACGGCACAATCACAGTATAAACTACAGGGTTCTCAAAAGAGAGTTCTTGGCTTGGAGGTATCTGGAGACCTCGCAGTGAGGAGTGGAGGGTTAGGTAAGGTGCCCTGGTATCCTATTTATTACTCAAGCCTCAAGTCTTTTTTTTCCCTCAACCCCTCTGTTAGTTAGGACAGGCTTGGTGCTGTAATAGTATATAGGGAGTTCCTATAGCAGAAACCCACTTCACACATGCACACAGCATTGGTGGGGAATTCTGTCACAAGGAACGTATTTTAAACACAGCCATTTGGAAATGCCCATTCTCCCAATATGGAGTTCCACCAGATTCTAGTGGGTTCCCCAGCCCGGCAATAGCAACACCTTCACATAACTGAGCAGACGAGCCCATGGGAAGTACCTGAAATTTAAGAGTCTCCAAGTACACCTACTTGGAGACTCTGGGAATCCATTTCAACAAACCTTCAGGTGGGCAGTTCTGACACCCACTGGGAAGAGGACTTACAGGGGAACAACAGTTTTTGCTCACTGACAACCAAAAAGGAAGTACGCATGTGCCCTGTGCACACTTCTCCAGCACTCAAGGGTTCTTCCTACATGGGAAGTATTAGATCACCATCCCCTGAGCCTCATGCTTCACAGAAGAATCAGTGAGGCAGCAGAAGCTACCAAGAGCCATTTCCCTGAATCATGCTCCTGATAGGTCTACCATCACCAAGGCAACCCAGCAAGTCATGACCATCCTGAAGTTTGCAGACCTAACAGTGTGGCTGGAGAGGAAGGCTCCCTCCCAGAACGACACAGAAACTAGAGGGTGTTTGTGGAACAGGGGGATGTGAGGTGTGAGGCATGTGCAGGAGAGACTAACAGGAGCATATCAGCTTTGTCTTGCCAGTGAGTCCGCCTGGCTTTCTTTGTAGCAATTTGGAGGCCTCAAGGTAGGGGCAGGTGTGATGATTGCCAAGGCCATAGGAATATCATAAAAGTGTTGAGAGGTTTCTGTGCAGCACGCTGCAGGCCATAAAAGGAGCTTCTTAGGAATACAAATGTGAAACAGGTTCTCTTGAGATGACTGTAGGCTTTGAAGATTTTGGCACATTCCAACTTTGTTCTCAGGTATCTCCAGAGGGCACTAAAAATGTCATCTTCCATAAAAGTATGCATACTACTTTTCTCTTAGTACCGCTTTGGAAATACTCCATGGATCAAGTTTGGATCCATAGACTGGATCTGGACCAGCCACGGGCCCTGGTCTTGGGGGAAACGTGCATAATTTCCTAAGAGGCTGCATGGTTTTAAACACATGTTATAAATGCATTATCATAGGAGTCTTAAATTGGGGGCCTTGTGCATCCTTTTATTGAATAATACTGTAAATCTGAAAAATAATTTTGTAAATCTAGTAAAACATAGCAGTCATGCTCTTTTAAAAAGTTAACTCCCTATATGACTTTAATGCCCAGTTAGTTTTATTAAATTGCTGTTTTCCCATCTACTCCCCCAAAACTTGAAAACAAATAATTACACTTATTTGTGTATGTGTGTGTACATGCACATGTTTGTATATGTGTGTGTGCATTTGTGGGGAGGCCAAAGGCAAACATGTGGTAGTTGATTCTCTGCTGCTATCATGTGAGTTTTAGGTTAGTGGCACCTGCCTTTCCCACATAGCTACACAGCCAGACTCAAACCAAAAAATGTTTTTTAAGGAACCCCATGTAGGGGCTGAGAATATAGCTTAATTGGTAAAGGGCTTGCCTAGTTAGCATTCATGAAGTCTTGGGGTTCAGTTCCTAGCATAAACTTTGAATGTTGGCACACCTCTGTAATCACAGAACTCAAGAGGTAGGAGGCAGGATCAGAAGTTCAAGGTCAACCTGTGCTACCTAGTAAGCTTGGGACTAACCTGGGCTACAGAAGACTGCTCAACAACACTAACAACAAACCTAGCATCCACATCAGGCAGCTCACAACAATCTGTAACTCCTACTCCAGGGGATACAATACCCTCTTCTGGTGCACGCGCCCAGACACACACACACACACACACACACACACACACATTCACAATTACAAGTAAAATTAAATCTTCAACAACAAACCCAAAACAGATAGCAAGAAAAAAAAGACAACATCAATGGATGTGAAATAAGCAAACTTTGGCTAACAAAGTTTCCTTCCCCTACTCCCAACCTTAAGTGAAATTACATGTGACTTAGCTACTTTATTGGACCTCAGACATATTCTGAGTATCACTGACCAAATGATGTATTTTCAGGTTTGACCTAAGAGTCAAGGCCAGCCAGATGCCTGAGCCTTTTCACCAAGCTACGTCTCCCATTGGATGGACACTTCCTAGCACGAAGTATTAGTCCATGGCACATAACCCTGTGGCGTCCTTTGATGCCTAGGGAAGACTCGGCCGCACAATGAGTTATAACCTCCAGGAAGACAGTTTCTCTACTTAACAATGTCCATGCCTAGGTCCATGTCCATGCAGACATATGCTTTTTTTTTTTTTGGTTTTTTGAGACAGGGTTTCTCTGTGTAGCCCTGGCTCTCCTGGAACTCACTCTGTAGACCAGGCTGGCCTCGAACTCAGAAATCCGCCTGCCTCTGCCTCCCAAGTGCTGAGATTAAAGGCGTGCGCCACCACTGCCCGGCTCAGACATATGCTTTTAAATATGCTGTCTTAAGACAGTGCCATCAGTTTGAAACAAGTGGAGGTGGTTGTGGTGTGGTAAGGAAAGGATAGGTACAGGCACCTAAACCCGAGGCTGGTCAAAGCCAGAGTAGAGTGGTTCACTAAAGCCTTTGGGCAACACATGGTAAGAGACCAGTTTACAGGGCTCCACAACAACAGATTTTCATGGGTAAAGCCTGGCTCCATCGTCCTCTGCCCACCTGGGCCTGCCTCCTCCCTTCTGGTCAGGCAAAGTTCAGAAACTTACACGAAGGGGGCTCTCTTCTGCCTTGTGGGCATGGCAGGTGGTGTCAAACTGACCAGTCTATTTAACATGACATTGGGCTGCAATTCTTTAATGTCATTTAAAACAAAATGTTAAGCTCAGACTCTGTCTGGGCGGGCCACCGCAGGGCTCTAAAAGCCCCATTTATGATGTCATTGTAAGTGTTCCCTCCTTTGGCACTGACAATAAAAGTTAACTATTAAGCTGGTGTTTTCAGCTTCCCACCCAGGTTCCCTGCAACACAAAACCAGCAAATCCAATCACTGGGAAGTTAGGTTGCCTGATGAAACAGGGGGATTCCTCCCAAATGTCCCTGACTATAGAACATCTGGCCTGCCCAGCTGCACTTTCTCTGCAGCGGCTGAGGCTGTCACAAAGATAACTGACCCTTCCACTCTCCCAATAACAAAAGCTCAGTCACACTGAGGCAGGCTAAGCCAAGCAGCTCCCAATGGTGGGCACTGGTGACTCATTTACAGTGACTTCCTCCCCCTCCGTCACAGCTCCTTCCTCCTCCTTTAAAGGAACAGAATTAGGAGAAATGAATCAGGACAGGAAAGAAAAAAAAAAAAAGATTGTTTCAGGCATGCTTTGATTTCACTCAATCCATCACACAGACTTTTCCCTCTGTCTGTTATTCAATTATTCCTGTGCTAAGTGAAGACTCTGCATTTACTCTGTACCCAGCCTTGGAGGTACAGAAGTGGAGACAAGACAAAACAGACACGGCCACTGCCCTCGTTGGTACTTAGCTTCAGTGGGTAAGAGTTAATGTAGAAATAAACCACCAGGTAAATATGTAACTCCAGACGGCCCTAGGAGGTGTGAGTGGGAGGAACAATGTGGTATGGAAAAAGTGTAACCTGGAGACTGCCCAGCTTGGTAGACAGTGATGTCTGTCACAGAGCTGACCAACCACAAGGAACCAACCGACCATATAGGAGTTGGGGAGGGGCAACAAAGACATCTTGTGCACAGGCCCTAGGCAGAAAGAGCTTGGTGTAATAAGGTCTGGCTGCGGTGTGTAAGGGACAGGCGCTAAGAGAGGAAGCCAACATGTCTTTCTGGGAATGGGTTCATTTGTTGCCCTGGTCAGCTTGGTCTGTCTGATGTTGAGCATGGAGCTGTTAGTGCAGCAACTTAAGCAGACAAGGCTTCCCACGTCAGTGGGCATGCTCCTTAAAACACAGCTATCCCAAGGACTGAGGTAGCCATGGATGCATATTGATAAAGGGATAGGCAGATCTACACACATAATCTTTCTGTCTCAGTCTTAAAGGTTATAAGAAAGGTTTTGTTAAGTATCTCAGAAAACATCATTAGCCAAAAAGAACTTTTTTAAATTATAGTAATTAAAAACAAATAAAACAAAACAAACCCCAAAACTTGTCTGTCAGGGCTAGAAAGATGACTCAGGGGTTAAGAACATTGGATATTCTTCCAGAGAATCTAGGTTTGGTTCCCAGCCCCACATGACATTCTGTAACTCCAGTCCCTATGCATAAAAATAGTGGCCAGACAAAATATCCACACATGGTTTATGCAAGTTTTAAACTAAAAATCCAAGCTGTCCGAGAGAGTAAGCACTAAGCACCTATGCAAATAAGGAACTGAACTTGTCACTGCAAGTGGCTGGTGGCTAGGGTCTGGGGCAGCACGTTTCAGATTCTCCACTTGCTCACCAGAGCTTATTCCTGAGAAACTGAAAGCAAAGGCTTAGGTGAGATTTTCAGGTGTGGAGGAAGCTCATCCAAAATCCAGAGGAGAAGGTATAGCTGGACAGTTGGGGAAACCGGGCCAGTTTACACAAGTGGCCAGCAGAATCTCCCTGCTTCTGGGGTGGGGGTGTCGTTCTGTGGTAGGGTGCTTGCTTAGAATGTGGATTTAATTAACCAACACTGGGGGCAAGATTCATTGTAAGCAGGATATATGACAGGAAGCAATGAGTTACAGAGCTTTGCTTCTTGGTGCTCAGTCCATGGACCAACGGCATTGTCATGTTTGAGACTCTTACTACAGTAAATGTCCTGCTGCTGGCTTGGGAATCTGCATTTTAACTATCTCCAGAGATCTCCAGTGGGAAGTATGGTTGCCTTGGAAAAGTTCTGGAGCCAGGGCAATCTGTACTCAACATCCAACTATGCACCTAACCTGAGTGAGTCCCCTCACTTCCTGGGACTTAGTCCCCTCATCTGACAAAGGCTGTTTGACAAGTCTGGGTGTGGCGGTACACGTCCCAGTACTTGGGATTGAATTTGAGGCTAAGGATGGAGAAAGGACATCCCTGTGTTCAAGACCATTCCAGGATAGGAGACCCTGTCTCTCAGCAAATGAAAGCAACACAGAAAAGGGAGGCCCCCAAGACCCTGTTGTGAAGATTTAAAGGAGTCAGTGTGGGGCAATGAAACATGGTTGCGTTCTGGTTTCTGTTGGAAAACATTCACTAATTCAAGAAATTACTGACTGCCTTTCTTTTCCAAGTGTCCTCTGTCCTGTGCTTGCAGACTCCATCCAAAACGAAAACCACCTTGAGGAAGAATGTTCTTTTGGGGATGGGGAGAAAATGATCCCTTATTGCAGTTTCAACAGCGTAAAGCAGCTATCAAGTGCCCCTTTATAAAAGGGACCTTTATAGAATCCTGAAGGACCAGGAGCCGGGCCACTGCACCGTCTTCAGACCTTTGAACACACTGGGGCCGTTGTTTAAACCAACACATCAGGAGCATTTGGGCCCTGTCAGATTTAGCTTTATTAGTGTCCCTTAAAGCACAGCCATTGCAGCAGTGCTTCTCACTGGAGGTCCCCCACCCAGCAGCAGGGATCTGGGATGTTCTCTCTGCTCCCCAGGCAGAAACTGCTTCTTACCCAAGCCAGTAGGTGTTAATCTGCTTAAGGCTGCCTGAGTGGATGCATTAGATTGCTGGCACATGGCCATTTAGAGGTTTTGTTCCCTGGACCGCAGGGGCCCATTTTCCCAGGAGCTCTACTAGCTTTTTGTTTGATAATGGCTATTCCTAGCAGCCTTGGCTCCATCAACAACAAATTCAATGGAATCAAAATTTACTGAACACCTACTACTTGGCAGGCCCTATGTTGGGCCCACAGCCGTGAATGTACAGTTGCTGGGCTCCAGGGGTTCAGACAAAAGTTACACTTCTGCTGCGTTCCCTCAGGTAGTGGAGATCCCCTGAAGTCTACCCACTGCTTGCAGCTGTGGAGGTGGGGTCGGGGAGGGAACCTCTGTCTTTCTTGATTGTCCTTTAAATAGTCTCAGACCTTGGCCACTCTCCATAGGTCCCAGGGATTGAAGGGTTAAGTACTTGCTTGTTGTGACTGGTTCATTATCTCTCAAATCCCACCCCCTCCCATTACAGTTCTGGTAGTAAATCTATTTATGTTTTATGTATTCTGACAGAAGCGCTTTGTACTCATTATAGAAAAACACAGAACAAAACAAAAAAATTTAAAAATTGCCAACCTTCCCACCCAGAAATAATCCATTTTTGATAAAAAGGGAAAAATTTTAAGAGTGCTATAATCTCCTGAATTTTTTTGTGGACTCGTGTGTATGTGTGTGTGTGTGTGTGTGTGTGTGTGTGTGTGTGTGTGTGCTACATGTGGGTACATGATCATGCGTGTTTAGGTGCATTTATACATTCATGCACATGTGGCCAGAGGGGTGTGTTGTTTACCTTATAGTGCAGTTTATGAGTGATTCCTAACAACCGGCCCATGAAGCCACTGTGATGGGAAGAACATAACAGACATGAAATGCAGAAGGAAGGGCACCAGCGATTTCACAGAGACATACTCTTTAGACGTTTGCTGTAACTGGCTACCTCATAGTCACAGTCAAGCATTCCATCCCCAGCAAGCTAGTTTTTCATTACTGTACCAAGTTACTGAGACAATGTTTACAACGACAAAGTTTAATTCTGAAATTGAACTTTGATTTAGTTTAGTGGCTCAGTTCTGAAAGTCTTAAGTACGCCCTCCTGCTCTGGGCTTGGAGTGGAACATCATGGCTGAAGCCTACGGTGATACAAAACTCTTCACCTCATGGCCAGGAAGGGGAAGAGAGGAAAGAGAAGGCCACACTCCCACAATCCCCTTAATAGCATGCTCTCAATGACCTAAAAGTTTTCAGTAGGCCCTGCCTCTTAAACATTGTAGGGATCAAGCTTTTAACACATGAACCTTAGGAGCCAGACTTGTCATCTGAGCAGGAGGGAGGCTAGGCAGTGGGGCTGCAAGTTTGAAAGCAGACTGGGTTACACAGCAAGATCCTGTCTCAAACTAACAATAGAAAATATAGTGTCTTGGTGATAAGATTGACCCAAGAAGCTAGCCTTTTCCCCTTAACATTCAGAATGGGAGACACAGAAATAGACTTTAAAGACCTTTCAGGAGGGCTGGTGAGATGGCTCTGCAAACAGAAGCACTTCTGCTTAAACCTGGGTACCTGAGTTCAATCCTTGGACCCCACGTAGAGATGGAAGGGGAAAGAACAACTCCATTAAGTTGTCCTAGGACCTCCACATACAGGCAGTGGCATGTTCCTCAACAATAGTAGTAATTATCCTTGTGTTGTTGTTGTTGTTGTTGTTGTTATATAAACTGAAAGAAGGGGTCTGAGGAGATGATTAAGTTAGCAAAGCCAGCTGGAGTGGTACATATGTATAATCCCAGTGAGTAGATATCTGGCTCACTTATAGGCCAGCGCAACTAAATTCACAAGCTCCAGTTTCAGAGACCATGTCTCAAAGGAAAGAGTGAAGAACCACGAGGCATACTGATGTTGACTGCTAGTCTCAACATACATACACAATCCCCCCCCCAAAAAAAACCCACATGTACACACATACACCGTACACACAAAAGGACACTGGAACACCTGAACTCATGAGGAATAGTTCCTGAATCTCATTAAAACCCACTGCATGTCAGCCTTTTTGTCACACATTACCTTAATTAATCCTTACAGCAGTTTTTTGCAAGATAAACTAATCCTGTTTAACAGAGAATGAAGCAAAGGTTCGTAAGTTCTGGTGTCTAACACCAACCAGTTAATATGCAGCAGAAACAGGACTCAGAGCAGAGAGGGGAAAAAAGTATGAGGTTGACCTGGGCCCCACTGGCCACCCAAGAGCCCTGAGACCATGGGCAAGCCACTTAGCATCCTATGAAACCCCTCTCCCTCAGCCAATGCTGACACAATGAACGGTCTTAAGAATCAAGATGAGCCGGGCAGTGGTGGCACTCACCTTTAATCCCAGCACTTAGGAGGCAGAGGCAGGCAGATTTCTAAATTTGAAGCCAGCCTGGTCTACAGAGTGAGTTACAGGACAGCCAGGACTACACAGAGAAACCCTGTCTCGAAAAACAAAACAAAAACAAAACAAAACAAAACAAAACAAAACAAAAAATCAAGATGAAGTCTACTGTGTGTGGGCATTGGGGGGGTATTGATGGACATGAAATAGCACTGTGTATGTGGGGGTTTGGGGAGTATTGACAACATGGAGTAGCACTGTGTGTTGGAGGAGGGGAGTGTTGCTGCATGAAGTCTGAAGGAAGCTCCCTGACTATCCCATTCGGAGGATAGTGGGCACATGCTCCCAATCAGAAGGTTTCCTAACTTCTTCCTTCCAGCAGCAGATCCTGGAAAATGCAGAGCCAGGGGGAAGGCCATGTTAAGGAAATTGAGCATTTAGGAAATGCCATTTCAGCTGACTCCTAACTGCTCCTTTGTCTCCACGTTGTTGTTCTTTCCTCTTCCAGGTTCATATTCTTGAATCTTCTGTGCTTCTACATGTTTCCTTTTTTTTAATTTAAGGATGTTTGTAAAGCACTTAGTCTAATGCCTGGCCTGTAATAGATGCTCAACAGAACACACATCCTTCTTATGCTCTTGAAGTGAATTGTTGCCACGTTATTAAAAAGGGTATTAGCTGCGTTCCAAATTTGTAGTCTCAGATTTACACAAGTTCTTAGCACAAGGCACTCTTAATAATAAAACAATACACTTAAAACAGGGTTCCCTTCTCTCCTTCCTCATGGGCCTTCCTTGCCAGGTCTCTGCCATGCAAGCCACACCCTCGAGCCACCCCACTTCGATACAGCTGCTCCTTGAGCTTGGGGGGGAAGACAGACTGAATTCTAAAAATAAGAAAATGCAAATCCTTCCTTTGTCTTTCCGTTACTGTCCTAAGGTAGAAACGAGCTTATGCTGACAATACAGGATTTTGTTTTATTTCATCTTTTTTGGAAACCTATTTTTATTTTACTTTATGTGTGTGGGTATTTTGCTTGCCTATATGTATATGTACCACATGTTTGCCTGGTATCCATGTAGGCCAGAAGAGGGAGTTGGATGCCCTGGGCCTGAAGTTACTGATGCTTGTGAGCTGCCTTGTGGGTACTTGGAATTGAACTCAGTTCCTCTAGAAGAGCAGCCAGTGCTCTTAACCACGGAGCCATTTCTCCAGTCCTTATTTTACTTCGTCTTTAAAATAGCATCTGTCAACCAGTTTTCCAGCTTTCTGTGTACCCAAAAATGGACACTGACTCTTGTTCCCTACACCTTGTAAAACAGGTTTATATCTGCTATCTTAATGTTTTAAAACTTTTCAGGAATGAAGTTGTCTACCTGGTTTACTTTTAGCAAGTTTTTGGATTTTTCTTATAAAAATTCTAACCATCATATAAAATGTTAGCCTCTTAAAGAACTTTTGTCAGGTCCTGTTTTACACACACACACACACACACACACACACACACACACACAGTCCTTAGCACTTTCAGGTATCCAATTAAAAGGCAGTAAATTAATTAATAATGTGCTTGGGATAGGCCATAGTCCAGGTCACTGTCTACCAACCTTTAGTGGAGAGCCAGGCAGACAGAGCCCAGGGATCTCCTTATGCTGCTTACAGTAGTGTGTCGGCTGTATAACACCTATTGACTTGAGCATGAGAAGCTGATTTGCAGTGCTTGCCTAGGCCACAATGTTCTAGGCTTTGTATTCTTTGTCTCCCTCTCTTCCCATCTTTCCTGTCTCCTCTCCCTCAAGCTCTTTTTACTGAGTGTATCTGGACAGGTCAGACCCTGCCCTAAGTGCCAGGCTGGGCAGACTGACACACACCTAGCCTCGTGGGATTTGCACTCTGGTGTGAGGGCAGGGATCAACATTGATCACATCATATTCCTTCCAGAATGGACAACTGGGAATTGAAATAGGTTCCACAAAGACCCACAATGCACTGAAGGAGCTCACCCAGTCTGGAGATAGCAGACAGCTTCTTTGGACTCATGTATAAAGACTGAGTGGGTGGGTAGTTAAGAAGAGCGAAGATTCTAAGTGGCAGATAGAGCAGGAGCAAAGGTTCTGTGCTGCCAGAGATTGTGATACCTTGGAGAAAATGATTCTATGACTATACCAGGAGTTGCCAGGGATACTTCTGCCAAGGCGAGCAGAACCAGAGAATGCCTGGTAACAATTCTGACTTTCAGTTTACAAGCAATGGGAAGCCACTTAATGTTCTAGAGGCAAACTCTTAATGACCAATGCAATGCAATCTGTCTCTGTAGGAGCAATGCAGTCATATACGTGGTCGCTGACGTACACAGTAACAACAGCTGCTGGGTCACCAGCTGAGAACTCCCAACAACTACCCTGTATGAGGAGCACCCATATGCCTTCTTCCTCCGTCACACACAGGATACCAGTCTACTCCCACAGAGAGGAGCATGGGTAAGTGACTCAGAAGGATTCAGACAATAGTTTTTCCTCAGAGGACAGGACAGGGGCTGCCTTCTTGTTAGTCTTCCTGCCTTCCTCAGTACTATTACCTCATAGAACTGTCTTGTGTAATACCCATAATACACAGGTGCAGAGGGATGGAAGAAAGGGCAAATGGCCTGTAGTTCCCCAAGGTCACTAAGGTTCCCTTGGTTGGGGGTCTAGCAAACTATAGACCCCAACTGAGCATGTCACGCTCATCCCTCACTTTCCCTTCCAGCATCCCTTACCTCAGGCTGGCCACAGAGGGCTCAGTTTGCTAGGCAGTGATGGGAGAGAGTAATCAAGAGAGGATCCATTTTGGGATGTTTCTAGCTAAGATTCCATGTGGGTCAGACCTACACCCACCTGGAAAACTGAGAGACCAGCTATCAGGATGTAGAGATCCTAACAGATGCCAAAAGGGGAGTAATGGGAAAGGAGACAGAGGCCCAATGTGAAGTGGCTACCTAGAAAGGACCAACAGAAACATAGCTAGCTGGATCCTGGCTTCAGGAATGTTACCTGACCTTCAACAACCCTTGGCATCATGCTCTGTCTCTGAGGAGACACCAACTTTACTGAGTTCAATGAGCAGTGACTTGAAAACACTCCTGACATTGAGGAGATCCACTGCCATGCAGTGCAGGGAGCCTCGCCTGCAGGTTTTCACAGGCCTGCAGGCTAGGTTGAGAAGCCCCAAAGTAGCTGGGATGCAGAGGCATCTCTAGCAACTCCTACACGAGTGGCTCAGCAGAAGGTAGACAGCTTGAACTTCTTCACAGGTTGGTAGGTCTGTATATGCCCACAGTTCAGATCCCGAGGGACCTTCACAGGGAAGCCATTATTCCTAGAGACATTCCCCTACACAATTACAAGACACTCTTAGGGTTGTGTTTCAGATAGTTGTGGGATGTACAAGAAAGGTAGACTAGAGATTTCATGTGGCCATAGGCCCAGCCCTTTGCCAGGATGATGTTATTATGTACAGTCACAGTAGTAGCAGCCCAGGCATGTGTGTCACCCTATGTGCACATGCCATTGCCCACACATGAGTGGTTCCAGTAGAATCCTGTGCATCGTTTCACAGATGTGAAAAATGGGGCTCATGAGTAACTCCAGATCTGATTGACAGAAAGTGACAGAGCTTGGCTCAGGCCCAAAGTAGTCTCTGATACCTGCTTTGCTTCACCATGCAATTCCCTCAGGTTGCTCACCACCACCACCCCAGTGGAAGCCCAAGGAATGCAGAAACACAAAGTCCAATGGTGGGAAAATCCTTCTCTGTTTGATTTCAAGATGTACAATGAGCTTTTGACACAATGGGAGGAGAGTTTTCCACTGGAGTAATGTTTTGATCAGAGCCAGCTTCCATTCCCTGAGTGCGAGCTTGCAGAGCATGCTGGGGGGGTCTGGGAAAATCGGGCTGGGGTTTAAAACTTACCACAGCAAGGCCAGCAGGACAGAGATGATAGGAAACAAACAGAAGAAAAATGGGTGGGGTGGGGGTGGGGCACAAAGGAGAAAAAAGTAGTTGAGGCGACTTTTTAAAGGTGTCAAACTGACTGCTCTTGTGTGTTATGACTCACGCTATTCATTGTGCTTGGTGCATTTTAGGTACACGGGAAGCTATAACTATGGGAGCTATGGCAACCAGCATCCTCACCCACTGCAGAACCAGTATCCAGCCCTGCCTCATGACACAGCCATCTCTGGGCCTCTCCACTACTCCCCTTACCACAGGAGCTCTGCCCAGGTGAGTGTGTGCGTGTGGGGAGGTCTAACTTGCTAGCCTCAGAGTGGTTGGTGCGTAGTCAAGCCAACTAACAACAGTTAATAAGTCCGCTGTGTATGTGCCTGTAGGTCCTCAAGGACAGCCGGGCTCGAAACCCTCAAGTGAATGGCCTACCTTGGGTGCTTGTGATCACATTATGCATCCAAGCTGCTTAACAGTTCTCTTAAGCTCCCAACTCCCTTTGACCTCTCTGCAGCCTAAATCCAGCTAGCTATGTTTCTGTTGGTCTTTTCTAGGCGGCCACTTCACATTGGGCCTCTGTCTCCTTTCCCATCACTCCCCTCTTGGCATCTGTCAGGATCTCTACATCCTGATAGCTGGTCTCTTGGTTTTCCAGGTGGGTGTAGGTCTGACCCACACGGAATCTTAGCCAGAAGCATCCCAAAATGGACCCTCTCTTGACTACTTCTCCCCCATCACTGTCTAGCAAACTGAGCCCTCTGGCTAGCCTGAGGTAAGGGATGCTGAGAAAGTATCTTACCACTGTAGGGCGTTCTAGTTAGTTATCTCAGACATCCTCCTACGTGTTGTTGTCCCAAGCAGGACTGATCACAACTATATTCAATTGCTTGGTTTTATTTTGTTGAGACAGGGTCTCTCTCTAACATAGTCCTAGTTACCCTGGAACTCACTATGTAGACCAGGCTGCCCTTGAACACAACAGAAGAGCACCTCCCTCTGCCTCCTGAGTACTGGAATTAAAAGTGTGTGCCACCACACCCAGACTTAATTCTATACTCTAAACTGTCTTTGTCATACTGGCTCTCCTGCCTTAGGCCTTCACAATGACCTCTGTCTCT
The DNA here is from genome assembly GCF_008632895.1 of Mastomys coucha. Classification (NCBI taxonomy): domain Eukaryota; kingdom Metazoa; phylum Chordata; class Mammalia; order Rodentia; family Muridae; genus Mastomys; species Mastomys coucha. Next base: position 11,979,480 of record NW_022196910.1, on the reverse strand, counting down.
AAAGCTTGCCCTATCTGCAGCTGGAAGGGTCTTTTGGAAAGAAAAACAAAACCCTGACTCTGGCACTGTATTGTCCCTGAATCCGGTTTGTTTCCTCAGTTTCCTTCTCCATAGTCGGCTCCTTCCTGGCCAACCCCACCCCCCGCCCCCTGCCCCTTTTGGAGCCATGGGAGCTGCTCACAGTTGCCCTGCGTCCACTGCATGCGCCAACATCCCTGTCTGCAAGGACTGCTCCCCAAGCTAGGACTCTTTCCTGCTTATCATCCGGACAACATCTTATGCCCTTGCGAGTCTCTGGAGAGCACCCCCTTCCTTCCTTCAGGCCCTTACCAAGTGCCTGCCACGCTGAGCTTTCTCTTTCTGTCACACTGCCCACACCCTGTTAACCAGTGGCATTCTGGGGATCTTAGGCACTCTCCTCTGTGTTGTCCCAAGCAAGACTGATCTTTTCTCTAACTCTGCAGGAGCCCTCAAGCTCCTTCAAGGCAGAGATTAAGTCTATATCCCCAGGTCACAGTACACAAAACCCACCATAAAGGTCAATTTATTTCTTCCAAATGCTGCAGCATGCCAGGCTCCTTACAGAGAGAGCACTTTGCATACACTCTGGATAACCATAGTATAAGAGGAAACCAGACACAGGGTAACTTGTGTGGGGATTAGAACCCAGGAAGTGTGACTACTTTTGGGCTCCTGAGCATCACCCTTCTACTGTCTCTCAGATGTGGCTCTTGCTGTGAATTTTTGGGGGTGGGGAAGGAAGTAGCTGAAGGCAGGACCAATGGTTGGGGGAAGCTAAGCCTACTTTGTTGGCTCAGAAGGTTGAGAAGCCACAGGTGGTTTTTGTGTCAAAGAGAGCTCTCAGGAGACCCCTATAGAACAAGCACAAAAGAGGGTTGGTGTGGGCAGGGGCCTCAGAGGGCAAGGGCAGAAGGGAGGCTATAGGGAGGCTACATTGCATCAGCCAGTAGTACACAGATTTGCCTCTAAGGGAGGTACTAAAGAGAATGTATCCATACTACAAAGGCACTGAGGGTAAACAGGCCTCTGTTTTGATTTCTATCTCAGTACCAAGAGGAGCCCTGGTTTAATCCCAAGACAAGCCAAGAAGTTCATTCTTCTAAGACATCACCTGGGGTGCTCATTAGAGAACTCTTGACTGCATCACAGAGATGCCAGCTTCTTAGAGATGCCAGCTCCTTAGGCACCGCCTCTCCTGGGAGCAGCGTCTATGCTTCTCACTGTGACTCCCCCAGTGACTGAGCTGCTGCCTGGATCACACTCGGCACAGTCTAGGCACTCATTCATTCATGCATTCATTCATCCATTCATTCACTCCCTCCTTCCTTCCTCAAGTGGTTTCTGGGCGCCCACTTCATGCAAGCTTTCAGGAGTACAGTACAGTAGGGGGTAGACAGAAGCACCATGCATTAGGAGCATACATGCCAGCTGGAGACGGCATCACCAAGCCACTGCTTTTGAGCTTATCTTCCTTCCTTCTTTATTGCTTCATGCCCCAGGGAATTTCAGGAGCTCTTTTTGGGTGGGGTGATATTTTTAAAACAGTCACCATAAAAAGAAGCCAAGTTACCCTCAAAGCCCACAGAGACCCTGGTGATTAAAGATAAGTCTGCTGTGTCCGCTTTGGAAGCCACAATGGTACCCAACTGGAGTCTTTATCATTCAATAGCTGGTCTTACAGAAGAGGCCGAGAACTAAGCTAGAGTCAACAGAAAAACCCTGTATATCTTTATTTCTATTTATTTATTCACTCACTTTACATCCTGATTGCTGCTCCCCCCTCCTCCTGATCTCCCTTCACATAGTCTCTCCCCCAATCTCCCCTCCCTTTCTCCTCTGAGGCCCCTTTTGGGTATCCCCCCACCCTAGTACATCAAGTCTCTGCAGGGCTAGGAAGCTGTGTATAGCTAGATGAGGCCCAAGCCAGCTTCTCCACCATCTTGCCTTGTGGCTCTCAGACAAGGGAGACACCCTACCATCCCCAGCACACATACATGTGTGTACACAGATAGACAGACAGACACACACTACACCTTGTGGTTCATGGTTTCATTAGTCTCTATTTGTAAAGTGCGGTAAAGTTAATTATATCCTATCTGTGCCCAAATTGGGTGAGGTCAGTACTGAAAATGTCCCTGGTCTAGGGAAGGTCCTGTCCAAAGACAAAGTATCCTTTGTTTCATTTTCCATTGACATTTAAGGAACTTGCACCTCTAGGCAATTTGAAATAGATGGGCCCATTCGTTCCCATAACAACCTCAGGAAGACGGTGTTTTTCTCTAGTTCTTAAAGATGAAGCAGCAGCCACAGAAAGCTGTGTGACCCAGCCAGCAAAGCAGACATGAGCACTCCAACTCCCAGCCCCAGCCCCATGCCAGTGACCTAAAACCAGAGGGAGAGAGGGAGAGGGGGGAACACATGCACATCCAAGTTCTTTGATTTAAGATTAAGTGGGCATGGCTGAAACCCACTGTAGGCTTGAGTAGTCTTAGCCTCCCTGAGCCAAGGTGAAGCAGTTCCAGCCCCTGGTGAAGCAATAGCAGCCTCCACTAAGGTAGGTTCATGGGGATGAGGACGAGGTAGGTCTAAACTGAAGAAAAATACAGTGTTTTTAAAGAAATGTACTTGATCTTCAGCACAAGAATGCCTGTAAGTCAAGACTACAAGCTAATACCTGTTAAGCCGGCTTAAAAGAACCATATGTCCAAGGACTGTGATATTCACACGCCTCCCAGCACTTATATGATCAAAATAATCTGAATTCTCTTGTTCTTTACAGAGAATATGTGCATGCTTGCTGATAGTACTCATTTGTGCAGCAAGTGCTTGCTTATGGCCAACCCTCAGGTAGACCTCCAGGCCGACTTGAGTTCTCAGGACTGCTGAATTAGTGGAGAAATATTTCTGTGCCCCAGTCAATCCCTGACCATGCAATCCTTACCCTGTCAGCAACCATAAGCATGAATAGGGTCCCACATGTCATGTGATCAACCAATATCTACATAGCCAGGAATGCACTCAGCTGAGACAGCAAAACAGCTCCTTTTCTCATCTGAATGGCTCAAGAATGGCATGACCAACGCCATTTTCATCTGTCTGGCTCCAGCCACACACAGCGAGGGCTGCTACCAAGTTTTCTCAGGTTATTCCCCCTTGGGATGGCTTCTTGGCCTAGAGAGACAAGAGCCAGGTTCTTCTGCTTACACTTCCACAGTCTCAGGATGCAACACAGAACTGGTCCTTAGTGAGTTCCCAGATTGTACTTGTCAATGAAACGAGTGACCTTGTTAGAGCACTAAGTTGTTAAGTGGCCTCAAGCAGGCCATTGCCACCACTTGTAAAAAAAAAAAAAAAAAAAAAAAAAAAAAAAAAGCATCGGGACCCTCCAGTCAGCCTTTGAGGCTCTTGTGATGACTAATAGAACACAACCCTATGTGCCCCCAAAATGGAGAACACTAGTAACAGCTAACACAGTTTGAAAACTTACAGCATGGTTTCTAAGTGACTTTGAACCAATTCATTTAATCTTGGCCCTAAGTGCTCAGCAGATATGGATTGTCTGACAAAGAGTTTTGGGGAGCCACTTCCTCTTTTGGAAGAGGACAAGAGGAAACCTGGGGGAGGCAATGATTGGTGGGCCTTTGGGACAGTGAGAGCTGTCTTTCATATAAAAATGGCTTGTGCTCCTGCTTCAGGCACCTTTCACCCCTGCCCAATCACAGAACATGTGGTGAGAGGCAGGGATAAAGGACTCACTCTGCCCTTTCCATGTGCAGGCAAGTTGGCCCCTGAAGTGGTGAGTTGTGTCCCAAAATAGACTTCCTAATACAGTTCCAAAGAGGCCAAGAGTCAGTCACAACCAAGATGAACTTACAACATAGCTTCTAGATGACTACTTTAAACACCCCTCTGAGACACACACACACCACACACACACACACACACACACACACACATACACAGAGAGAGAGAGAGAGAGAGAGAGAGAGAGAGAGAGAGAGAGAGAGAGAGAGAGAGAGACACTAGTAACTTCCTGTCATAGGTTCTCCACAAAAGCTCCTTTATTCCGGCCTGAGTTCTTGGTACCCCAGAGTTTGTACCCAGCATGCTTAAGGCCCGTGCATGAAGCCAGATGTGAAGTGTGAAAGGTGAGGTGGATGCTACAAGACAGCCTCTTCATTGGTCACATTAATCATTAGGTCCAGGCAGCAGGCACTTGGCCTATCTCGCCTCTCAATGGTCTCTTACACCAGGGGGTAAGCGGTCACTGACTCATTTGCAATTAGCTGACCTAATGGGATAAAATTTTCCATGCTGGTAACAGAATTGTATTGTCACACTGGAGATATTTTGAGCCAGTCTCATTTCCAGGCAATTGCTCTTTTACATCTATGACACAACCTCTGGGCACAGCTGTGCTGTGAGGGTCTCTGATGAGGCACAACAACTACACTCTCTTGAGTTTGGTAGGAAGGATTCCAAGTCCATACTGTGATATTTGATCTACCCATGCCAAGGTCAGAGGGGACTGGGTCAGAACCAGGAGGCTTCTAGAAGCCTGGGTCGATGCTCTAAGGCCTAGCTCTGTGGAGGAGGAGGGAGCTCGGTGAGGAAGAAGGTGTGTGATGACAGTGGTTGGGAGTGGTAGGTAGGCTACTCAGGTCAGTCACTCTGACACAGGGAAATCTTGTCACTCAGATGTGGCTTTTCATCATGTTCTGTGACACTGGGGATAGCTCCTACTTTCCCCATTTCTACAACATGCATTTAGAGTCCATGACCCTAAACGTTCTTTCTGTCAGGAATGTCCCAGTGTATATTCACCAAATGTGACTAGCACCTATTAGGTGCCAGCCTCTGTACCAAATTTTGGGACCATACGATGAACACAGCAGGGAACATCTGAATATAGGCCAGTGGGAAGAAATAGCTTCCGGACAGGATGGAGATGGGGGGCATTTGGCTTCTTGAGATAGGTTGTCTGGGATGGCACACTAAGGAGCTGATGTGTGAGCCCAGAGCTAAAGCCTGGGGAAAAGGCACGTGTGGTGGGACCTGGGCAAAAGGCTAGTCTAGGAAGGAATATATGCAAAGGGAGGACAAGCTCATGTACCCCTAGATAAAAAGGGGGGCCTCGACGCCAGTAAGAGCCCCGAAGAAGGGGCCAGAATGACCTGCACTTGTGAGAGCATTGTTGATATTTCTTAATATTATCTTTTTACTCCACCTGGGATCTTGATTTTTTTTTTCTTTCTGAGAAACTCTATTTACAGGCCTGAGGGCCCACCATCACTCCACTCAAATAGTATCCTGTGGGTCCCCTCATACATGGGGGCACATGTGCAGCACATGGGTCTGCACCAGGGCTGCAGATCTGATTTGGGATTATGAAAGCCTTGGCATGCTGTCTGCGGTCTCCTTGGCAACAGCACTTGGTCCTTCTCCCTGGAGTTCCCAGACACCCTCTACACCCTCTTTCTTAACTGTTCTTTTCTTGTGCGGCGGCTGTTCTTTGCTGTGCAAGGCATGTGGTCCCACCTGAGGGAAAAGCTCTCCCTGCTCCACCCAAAACCCCTCTTGATCCTTGAGTAGCTGGTGCTCTTCACGGACTTCAACCTGCCTCTCTGTCTCCTGCTTCCCTTCCCTGGGATTCAGCTCCAAGAGGCAGAGGGGCTCCTCTGCCCGCCTCTGGGGAACAGCCAATGTTGTCTCCAGCACTTCTGCTGTCTAGGTTTCAGCCTGTCTGTCTCCCTCACAGGAGGCAGCCTCCCACTTAATCCCTTGGGGCTCCACTCTCCAACTGTCAAGGAAGACAGATGGGTAGCAGTAGAATCCACACACCCTCTCCTCCTTGCTGCCCTTGTCATCCTTGTTCACTGGCTCCTGTTCTTGTTGGCCCTGAGCTGAGCAAGGGCATCTTTGAGCTGACAGAATGTGAACTCTCAAAGGGAGCCTTAGCCCCTCCCCTTCCTCCGTTCTGATCATTCTAACAGGGCCAGTTTGCAGGGCTCTGCTTCTGACCGTGAAGAACATAAAAGCAGCTCTCAGAGACCCCTCTCTCATCCCTAATCCTTTCTAGAGGTTCTTCCCTCCTGTCTCTGCCAACACCTGTTCCTTGGTCTGACTTGACCCCAAAGCATCCCCTCCTGCCTACCCCTACCAACCCCATCTCTTCTTGACTCCTTCCTCTGTATTCATACAGAGCCCAGTAATTTACCATTTCCTCCTTGCTTAGCTTTCAGGACTCCAGCAAATGTGAACCTAAAAGAAAGATGTTCCTTAAATGACAGGCACTAATAATAACCTTTGAAGCTGCTGGCTTGCTTTCTCTTCAAAAGCCTGTTTTTAGGCTGCAGTTCATGATTGACTTTAGCTGTAAAATGCTATTTTTAATGTCATTGTGTTTTACCTGGGAGTGCTATTCTCTTGGGGTGATGGAATAGGACTTATCAAATCTCCATAGGGAACGGCAGAACTCACACCCACACGGCAATCACACTCAACTGGACACACTTGCTGTTGTGTACACATGAGGTACACCCACCACCATCACCATCCCCCCACCCCCACCCCCCAACTCCACCCCACACCCCCAGTATTCCTGGCTGGGGATGGTCCTCCCATTACAGAATTGAAGCACAGAGCCAATCACTGGTTTATGAGTGAACCATCAGCTTGACTCTGGTTCTGAAGACCTTAAGACCTTCCCATTGATTGTTTCCAAAGTTCACTCTTGCTCACTGACTCTGTTCCATCATCTTCCGAGTATAGCATCTTGAAATGTTTTAGCTTAAATAAGATTGCTGTTGGGTGCACGTAACTTTGAGCTAACTTTAATTTTGTGGACTTTCTTTCTCCTCCACAAGTACCCTTTCAATAGCCCCACTTCCAGGATGGAACCTTGTTTGATGAGCAGTACTCCCAGGCTGCATCCTACGCCAGTCACCCCCCGATGGCCAGAGGTGCCAACAGCCAATGCATGCTACACAAGTCCGTCTGTGCATTCCACGAGGTATGGAAACTCTAGTGACATGTACACCCCCCTGACCACGCGCAGGAATTCCGAGTATGAGCACATGCAACACTTTCCTGGCTTTGCTTACATCAACGGAGAGGCCTCCACTGGATGGGCTAAGTGACTGCTTTCATAGAAATCCATATTTAATATTAATAATTAATAATAATAATAAACCCAGTACCCACCCTCCAGAAGACTTTATCTCAATACATCATAACTTTTGGGCTGACCTAAGCTTCCATTCTCCTAATGAACAAGAGGATGTGCAACATGGAATGAATAGACTTTAGTTCAGAAACAGAACTCACTAAAAATCAGTGGGATTGGGTTTCCATAGCCAAGCCAGACTTGACTGTTTCTATAGAGCACTATCGTGGGCAGGCCGACATGTGCCTTTCCCCTCTGTTCCCTGACCTTGCATGGCAACCACTCCCAGTAGAGTACTTGTTTTCTTGTTGACAAAGCTCTTTAGTCTTGAAGGGTAGATACTGGGGCCGGAATCTGGGTTGTGTTCTTGGACGGGCGCATAATCCACCTTGCCACCTGTCTGTCACCTCACTGTATGGTTACCAGTCCTCAGACATGTCATCCATATCCCTATTTCCTGGTGATGTCATTACTACTTCCTGGAGTCCCTGGAAGTTCCTGAAAATGCTAAGCTCCCTGCTAAGTTCCACTCGAACTTGCCATAGTACCTGCATTGTCCTGGACTGTAAGCACTGTTTTCTGAGGGACCGAAGAGGCCTGTTATATATATTGCCTTTCTTTGACTGATGTCTGTAGGGACCAGTTCTTCTATGTACAAGAATTTGTCCTAAGTTTGCACAATGGCTAGCATCAGCAAAAGGCAGGAGAGGGTTTTCTTAAGTTCTGTGAGAAATGTGGATTTATGGCACTAAATACTGTCCTCCGCTGTGTTACTTTGTGAAGCTGGATGGATCAAACTTTCACTTAGCAAGCACCAAGTGTGAAAACAACTGTCTGGCTTCTTCATAAGACTAGAATACTTTCCGACACTTTGCTAGAAAAAAATTTTTTCAAAGCTGTGCCTTTGAGTCTATACTATACTGTGTATGTGTGGAAATAAAAAAAAATGTATTGTACTTTGGGAAAATTTTTTCTTAGGTATTTTTTTTGTCAGATTTGTAGCTATTTGTGAGGTTTGTTAGAGATTAACATAGGTTTTCTTTCTGTATTATAAGATGCACCAAGCAATTATGGTGGACCTATTACCCTATGGGTAAGAAATAAATGGAAATATGACATCGGATGTTTTAGAAAATGTTCTGTAAATAAAATGTTTGATCACACCACCCAGTGTGATAATCATGTCTACAGCTAAAATGGAAATAGTTTTATCTGTACAGTTGTGCAAGATATGAATGGTTTCACACTCAAATAAAAAGTATTGAAATGACCAGCTTCTGTTTTTCATTTGCATTTGATATGCCGGGTGTGTCTCTCCAATATGAATAACATTCTTAAATCCTTAGGGTATGAGTAGGCAGAACAGAACTAAAAGGTTTTGCTGGGTGTGATGGCACATACCCAGGATCTGAGCATGCAGAAGGCTGAGGGCAGAGAATAGTGAGTTCAAGGCCAGCCTGCGTCCTGTCTTAAAAAATAAAAGCAAGTGAGCAAGCAAGCAGGCAGGCAACACAAGCCTTGTATGGATGTATGGCTTTGTTACTCAGTTCCCTACCGACTTGTGCTGACTAATAATGATGGAGTGAGCATGGATGAAGGTTTGTAGAGGACCTCTTCTACAAGCTGGGATTTGTCCTCTCTGCCTGTCTGCTTCTTTCAGCTCCTGCAGGGACTGTTCCTCCTTATTACCAGCATCAGTAAGAGTTCCCCTGGCACTTAGTTCATTATGCTTTAATGATCATGGGGTGTGAAGATATTTCAAGTGCATTGCTTTAAATGAGAATAAGCAGAGCAGTAACATTGCTGAGTTCATAACGAGAATTAGGTTCTCCTTCAGCACAGCGTTCCGACTCTGTGGCTGAAGGGAGCAGGATGGGGGAAAGCAGTGGTTTCATTTGGCCCAGATGTTAAGAAGCTAGGAGCTAAGAGAAATTCAGAGGCATAGATTTGCAGAAGCCTATGCAGCAGTGACTGTGTTAACCCCAAGGTATGAGAATGTGACAGCTTAATTTGCATTCTGAAAGATTTCTTTTTAAAGCCAAGCCCTTGCATACTATTACATAACATGTTTATACCTGCGAGCTGATTTTAAGATGGAAATTATTTATGTTATACATAGCCTCCCTTTAAATATATTCAGCTGCATTATTCTACAAAAAAAAAAAAAAAAGAGCAAATAGATATTGGATCTCATTCTCCCGTGGTAAATTGGTTTGACCTTTTGTCCACAATCCATTAGCTTTATATGATGAAAACAAGAGAGAGGATGAAGGAAAACTTGACCTTAGCCACTGTTAAGAATAACCCTCAGGATGACCAGCCTTACTGGCCACTCAGACTTCAAAGTAAGTGCTGTGTTAACAGAAGTGTGGTAAGTCTGACCTTTGTCTTAATGAGTACAAACACAGAAACAAAAACCCCATGAAGCAACAACAAACCCAAGTCATTATCTAATTCTCCAGCCAGGTAACAAGATAAACACCCGTTTACAAATAACAGCCAAAGCTCATTAGCTGCACAGGCTTTAGGTGGAAACTTGTCACCATTAGCAAGAGCCTGAGGCCAAGAGATAGAGAAGGGGCTCCACGACCTTCCCAAGTGAACAAGTGTGCTCAGGTGTCCTCACAGCACAACCAGGAAGGAGTGATACCAGCAAAGCAGCAGCTTGAGAAGAGGGCAAGCAGGCATAGAGCATCCTCTCCAGTGCTCCGTCTGCAGGAACTAAGGGCACAATTTGTGTTCCCAACTGTTCTAAAACCTTCACCTTGGAGATGGGAAGGCTCTGACTAGAAAAGGAGACAGCTGTTGCAGGGCAGGACCCCAAAGCGCCTTCTCTTTCTGGTGGTTCCTCTCTAGTCACCAGAGTGCGGATGGGGATGGCTGGCAACTGGGAGTGGGGCCAGTCACTTGTCAGAGAAAAACAGAAGAGTTTTGGCAATGAGACTTTCTTTTGAAAGGGCCTCTGACAGCTTGAGACTGGCTGAAGTCAGGACCATCAGCCAGGATGGCTCACACACATTGCAACCCTGTGGAATCCCTAGCATTTGCCCTGCTGCATCCTTTGCCAGGCTTGTAGTCATCACAGATCTAGATAGGAAGGGAACTTGTGGCCCCTCAGAGACTGCAACTCGTGCAAATCCAGAATGCCTGCCATTAAGGAAGCCCAACCATGGGGTTAAAGGCCCAAATCATTAAGGGTAGCCACCGCTTTACCATCATATGACCTTGGATGAATTACCTATTCTGGGCCTGAGGCAAACATGTTAAATGGTACTGAGATTTCAGTTCATGGTGTTTATGCTGAAAAAGCAAGGCCTTTGGGAGTGAACAGTCGAGCTAGATTGGCAGCTGGGCAGTGATTCAAGAAGACAGTTGCAGGGAGAAGATACTGGCTTCTTCAGCTAGTGCCAACATGCAGACTGAGGTCCACGCCTGCAAGCATGGCTGGTATACCTGCTCATCACTTCCAAAGACCCCATGACTGCTTCCTGTCCAACTCTACCCACTCTCTTCCTCCCACCAGGAATCTTTTGCAATTTCCCCTCTGTTCAGAACTGACTTTGGATCTATCAAAATGGCTGCCATGAAGCTGGAGATGGATGGGACGCCTCAGGTTCCCCTTATTGACAGATGGCAAGATTTTAAAATACATGCCCTGGGAAAGGGCATGACATAACATTGCTACTATAGGCAAAAGGGGAAAGGAAAGCATCTCCATGGGTCTCCTAGGAGGAAAGCTCTCTGAAATTGATTAAGATTTATTGAGATCTGAACAAATGGCTCAAATATGTAAGTCACCAGAAGCTTGAAAACATAATGGAGGTATATCCTTATAGATTTGGTCTTATTAAGGTGAAGCAGTGGTAAATGACGCCAACTCTTGGTCCCACCAAAGACAGGTTGCAGCAGGGACATTCCTATTCTAGAAAGGATGTGACTTTGTGGGTCAGTGGCTGTACTACTGTGACCAAGTCCCCCTCACCCCCAACAAGCTCTAAGATTCAGGGACCTACTTCACATGAGTTCTGTCTGTCTTCCTTCCTCCCTTCTTCCTCCTCCTTCCTCCCTTCTCCTTCCTCCCTCCTCCCTCTCTCCCTCCCTCCTTTCTCCTTTCCTTTCCTTTCTTCCTTTCCCTACAGGGTTCCAGTGTATCTAGACAGGAAAGCCATTAACTATATAAAATGTGCACTTTGCTACAGCCCACACTCTACTGGTTTCTTTAGCAGTCAGACTTTCTCCTCTCTACTGGGGCTTGGCTCTCCATGTACACAAGTTCCCAGTCACTTTGCATTACCCTTCGAACCTACAACTTTGGTTCCCTGGCAATCTCCCAAGCTCAGCCTGCCTGGACACTGTCCTTGGGGATTCCTCTTGTTCCTCCGAGGTCAGAGCCTTTTGTGCTTCACTAACCTCCTTCCTGAGTTCCTTCCCACTCTCTTCCTGCACCCCAGAACCCCCTCCCATCCCTACCACCTCCACATTTTGCTGCTGCTTGTGTAGGTGGGGCAGAAACCGTGGGCAGCAGAGTTAAGAGCTGTTGCTAGGAAGGGAGAGTGGGTGATGAGAGGGGGTGGGCAGGAGAAATAAGACTCCCTAGTCTTCCGCTCCCCCTTCTCATTAGAAACGCTTCAAGGGCTAACACCAGTTCTTTGAGATCTATTATGGAAAAAAAATCAGGTCTGACCATGACAGCAGGGGTGAGAAAAATCAGCCTCAGAAACAGCTGCACGACCAATGGACGGTATTTATAATGGTCTAATGAAAAAGCCAGAGAAAAGCTTGAGATAAGTTCATTCTCAAAAAAGCTGGCAAACTGTCCCCCTCTGAAGGTTGGTATCCAAGATGGCCCGGCACTACGAGAACCACCATGAAAGCAGGCCCCTGCCTCACCTTCCTCAGCTCACAGAGTGGTCTCTGACAGTTCTGAAACACATCTATACTATTACTTGGGGTCTGCTAGGTACATCAGATAGCCACGTTATCACTTCTCTCCCTGACAGTGGCTTCCACACTTTATTTCACCCCCTTGTTCAAGGGCACACAGCTTAAAGGGCAGCACTGTGATCTGGATGCTGCCCCCAGGTCCATCTAAGCTCCTTCCTGCCTCCCTTTGTTCCCATCCCACCCTACCCTGTTGCTCTCCTCTAGGCAGCTTTGGAGCTTTGAAATCAAGCTTGATGGAGGTAATACAATCAACTGGGCTTCAACAGACGTTCAGGAGTTTTGGGAAATTGTGCTCATTAAAACGAAGGCAGTTCCTAAACGGGACTCCAGCTCTTCCCCTCCACCCGAGGTGACACTGTACAAGACCAGCAGCTTTTCCGCTGTCATTTTCCAAGGAGAGCATGGCCAATGCAGGTGCAAGGGCCAGGATTTAGTTATTCTACAAAGAAATAGGCAGAAAGGAAATCAATAATGTTTTTCTTGTTTTGTTTTTTTAAATCAGGTCTCAGGGGGGATTTTTATTACTTTAAAAAAAAAAAGCGCCACAGGGAAGGAGCAATGAGCCAAGCATTCACTAGAATGAAGTCATTGGGGTGTGGGGGGAAGTAGGAGAGGGCTTGGCTACCTCTTGCTGTTAAGGTCACTACCCTTTGACAGAGGTGGCCTCTGACCTCCACAACCCTACAATTCTATTTTGACTGATCCTGAAACCCATGAAATTCAGATGTAGGCCCTGCCCAGAAGTTGAGATAAAGCTGACTAATATGGGAAAAGCTCCCGGTATGCGCCCCCAGCTGAAAGGAGCTGGCAGTTCTTTGGCCAGGGATGCAATTTATTCTGTCCTGCTCCTTTCAGGGAAATGCTAATCCTTCATAGGCAACTGGAGGGGAAGACTTAAATGTGTTGATGATGAATGACAATAATCCTTTGTCCACTGCTGCCTCCTCCTAGGGTTGAACCTTAAGAGTTTAATCAAATGTTCGTAAGTAAATTAATGCTTCACTGCAAAGGGAGGTGCTGGGAAGAAGGGCTTGTGAGAATATATTTCCTCTGACATGTGAATTTCAATACACTTAATTGCAAAGGCATTGGTTTGAAGAGGTGTTGAGTGCTTTAGACTCCTTATTTACACACACACACACACACACACACACACACACACACGGGTGAGGGGAGGGCTGGGTCATTGTCTCAAACCTGTATGGTCGCCTGTAGTATTAAAGAAGCTAGTTCCTTTAAAGCCATACAAATCAAGCAATATATTGGGATTTCCTTTCTTAAAAAATAAAGCAGCAGGGCTGTCCAGACCCAGCAGTGGGTACTGTTCTCAGCACCAGCATCAGGCAGCTCATAACTGCCTGTGACTCTGCTCCAGTGGATCTGACATCTTGTCCTTAGGTGCCTGTATGCACACTTGTACACATGTCCACCCACCTATACATACATAGGTACATAATTAAAAATAACAGAAGTAGCAGAAAAACAAAATCAAACAAAACAAAACAAAAACCCAGGAAACACAATCTTAATCCTGAAGATTCAGAGTGTCCTGTTAAAGCACCTGCCCCCACCCCCCGTCCCCCTCCCAATTTCAGTCCAGCTAATACTGGGCATGGTCACTCCATGCCAAGTCCTATATGCTGGCTACACTGACAGCCATCTCTCTTAACCCTTAAGACGTTCCACAAAATAGGTCTAATTATTTTCATTGCAGCTGAGCAAGTCAACATCCCTGGACTGTAAGCAATGGCCTTAATGCTCAAAGAAAGAGTGAACATTCATGAAAGGCTTTTTGGCTTTCGGGTTTTCTGTTGGTTGTGAGAAGAGTGTCCAGGCACTTGACAAGCATTGGCTTTCTGAGAACCACATAGCTGGTTGGGAGTGAAGACTCGGTTTTCCATCTTCTAGTCTATTTGTCGGTGGACAGTTCTGCACTGTCACCCGAAGGGTTGGATTTTCCCAAGAGGAATGTGTATGGGATTCCAAGTCAACAAAGTGCAAATAGAGCTAACCAACATTCCAGAACTTGGATAAATAGAAACTCCTGAAGGGCCGGGCTCATTTCCTGTGCTAAATGTAAAAACCTATTGTACACAGTCAGTGTAGACCAATTATAGGTGTATTTGCCAATGACTAGTGGTATAGGCTCAAGTGAGCAGATTACTGGGGCTGGCTACTTATCATACATTCTAATTGTTCATGCCATAGCATGTGGAGGTGAGAGACAACCTGCATGAGTTGCTTCTCTCCTTCCACGCTGTAGAAGCTTGAGATCAGAGTGCTGGACTTGGCAGCAAGTATCTTTACTGGCATCACAACAACCCACATTCTGAGCGCTTCTCCCAGCATTTGCACCTCACCAAAGTTTTCTATAGCAAACCTCCTCCAAGAAAGATTTCCTAATTACCCCTTTGCCCACTACTTTGATCTGTACACTAATTATGTCTAATTTACTCCTTATTACTAAAAAGAACTCACTTTCTGTTTGGTTGCTTCTTATATCTGCTGAGGATGGCATCAATCGTTTCTACTTTGATTGTCTTTATTTTGTTATGACATCTAACACGATGTGATGTTTCAAAAAAAATGAAAAATATTTGTCAAAAGAACAAACCATGCTAATTAGCTTGTTATGAGTGACTTCATTCTTCATTAAAAAATGAAATGAACTCTCATTTTACCAGATTATTCATATTTCTCAACAAAACAAAACAAAACAAACCCTTTACTTGGACAGGGTTTTGGGAGGCTACTCCAAAACTAGTTCACTAGGTGATCTTCCAAAAATATCCATTCACTGTTGTTTTTAATGCTAACTGCTGTTTAAATCAACTGTGACACTGTTGAAATGCTCAGTGTCCAGGTCTCAGCACAGACAGACTGGGTCAGTCTTCTCAGATGTGTCCACACAATGAGATGCACAGAACTGACAAGTAATTTCCACACTCCCTTCATGCATATACATATGAACATGCAAATATGGCCTCACTGTTTTAGAATCACAGGACTAAGATCTAAAATAAGATCCAGGTCAGCTGGCGTGGGGGGGG
>NW_022196910.1:11951835-11964283 GCF_008632895.1 Mastomys coucha | reverse complement strand
TACAGAGTGAGTACCAGGACAGCCAGGGCTACACAGAGAAACCCTGTCTCGAAAAACCAAAAAATAAAATATAAAAAGATCCAGGTCAATCTTGGTGGCCAAAATTGAAGACCCTGGGTGAAGAGAGGGCTAAGTGGCCGCCCCACCCAGGGAGGAGGTGGTTGCCAAGTGACTGGTCCTATCTTGAATGAGTGGAATTTTCTGAACTCCCATTCTGGAACTACAGAACTTTTGGTTTCTGAATGTCTGCCTCTAAGGAAAATGGACAAAAAGTATGACAGGTAGAGAGGAAGAGTTGAAGTCTAAGAGTTGTTGGGGCTCCTTAAAGACTTTGGATTTGTCAATTTTCCATTGCCATAGTAAGAAGAAACTCTATAGTAGGTTATATCATAGTCCAAAACAAGCATACAAAAACAAAAAACAAAACAAAAAACTAGTATCTATTTGTAGGCCTTTTGATTGGCCCTTACTCAAAAGGCTATAGGCATCTTGATATCAGAATATGGAGCACGTTTGTTCCTAAGTTATACCATTTATTAGATTTGTTTACCTATGATCCAATATAGTCAACACCCCAAACCATGTATATATGTGTATATATATACATATATATGTGTGTGTGTGTGTATATATATATATATATATTCATCTATCCTATTGACCTTACATCTTTTCAGTTATTGTTAAGGTTAACTCAGATAATTTATGTGGAAATATTTTGAGGCTTGCAAAGCACTATACATTCATATGCACAGAAGTATTATAGAGTATCTCTCAAAACTGATGGCTTTTAAGTACTTGTTGCATTGATTTCTGAAGTTCTCTTTTTTGTTTTTTGTTTGTTTGTTTTTCGAGACAGGGTTTCTCTGTGTAGCCCTGGCTGTCCTGGACCTCACTCTGTAGACCAGGCTGGCCTCGAACTCAGAAATCTGCCTGCCTCTGCCTCCCAAGTGTTGGGATTAAAGGTGTGCACCACCACCGCCCGGAGATTTCTGAAGTTCTAAATGCTAATTCCTTAGCACCATGCCACCTACACAGTAAGAGAGATTGAATTTAGTGCTGGCAAGAATTTTCAGTCACCAAAAGTATCACATAACCAATATGTCAGGAGGTAAAGTGATCTAGTGGCTTAGTCTAGGCTCTAGTCCCAGAGTCTAGGTTTAACTATTGACTTTGGATAAGTCACTTAATTTTTCTGAGACTAGAGTCTCGTCAGTGGTTAAAACATGACTGGAATTAGAGTCAAAGATACTTTGATTCATAAAAATTAGAATATAAACACTTAAGATTATTAAAAACAATCTCAACCTATTAATTCATTCAATACCACATTTTTATTTTCCTTTTTAGAAAATACAGAATTGGAGCCTAAAAATATAGCCTATTTCTGCTAAACAGACATTTCAAAGACGTGTAAGAGCCATCGTGTTTTAAAGAAAAATATCTTTACTGGAATACTTTCTCCTTATTCTCTTCAGGAGGCCTTGACTACTGTACTGGATGGTTTTATGTCAACTTGACACAAGCAAGAGCCATCAGAGAGGAATGAGCCTCAGTTGAGAAAAATGCCTCAATAAGATCCAGTGGTAAGGCATTTTTTCAATTAGTGATCAATGGGGGAGGTCCCGTCCCATTGTGGGTGGTGCCATCCCTGGGCTGGTAGTCCTGGGTTTCATAAGCAGGCTGAGCATAAAGCAACCCACAAGCAGCACCCCTTCATGACATCTGCATCAGCTCCTGACTCCAGGTCTTGTCCTGACATCCTTTGGTGATAAGCAGCAATGTGGAAGCCCAAGCTGAATTAACCCTTTCCTTCCCAACTTGCTTTTTGGTCATGGTGTTTTGTTGCAGCAATAGAAGTCCTAAGACGACACCCAAATAAATAATTACCTAAATAGGGCTTCATCAAGTACTGGACAGATTTGTTAGATTTCCAGCTTTTTACTTAATTTACCTGGACCTGTTCTCTATAAAATGGAAACAGTGCCTTTGCCAATGATACATTAGGTGTTGTTTCAATCACTTAAAATGTTAAACCTATTGAAAATGGGAAGCAAATGTTTTGCAAACTTGAAGAACTGATATATATTTTAATAGGATTGTAGTTTACATGCCCTTTCTTAGAAGTATTCTCTTTTGATAGTCATATTAAAATCTTTCTGACCTAATTTATTTCAGATACAGCGTCCATCTTTTTATATATTTCGGATCTGAAATGTCTGGGCCTGTTTGTTAAAGGCTTGGTCCCCAATCCATGACACTGTTGGAAAGTGGTGAGACCTTTACTTAAGCAAAGAGTTAGGTCTACAGCAACATGCGATTGGAGGGAATACTGGGCCCTAGCTCCTTCCTGGATTTTTGCTTTCCAGCTTCCATGGAGTGAACAGTCTCTTCTGCTGTGCCCTGCCAGGGAGCCATGATGTACACTCTGGCCACAGGCAATAACACCAAGGAACCTCTCTCTCTCTCTCTCTCTCTCTCTCTCTCTCTCTCTCTCTCTCTTCCCCTGACTAGCTTCAGCATCTGTCTCAATAACAACAAACAAAACCACCATCATCTCCTGCTCTTCAATGACTGCTCAACTTCATATTCAATAAAATACTGGCTTCATGAAAAGTATAATCATCAGAAAATGCTCCAGGAGCTCAGCTTCTACACTGTTTAAATTTCCTCAGGTCTACTCCAGTATAACAGAAACCCAAGAAGATGAATAAACACTTGTACATCTCTCCTTTCTCTTCAGCAAGGCCTAAGAGGCCCACAGAGAAGGTAACAAAGATGATTACTTGAAGGTAAAACGCTTGGAAGTTTCTTGCAGAATTCATCTATTCTCTATGAAAGAGCCTGAGAGTGCAGAACAGGTTCCAAGTCCAAACTTAACTTAAAAACTATGCACTTTAAATTTTCAAGACTGCTCATCTTAAACCAAGGAACAGCAAGTCTGGTGATGTTCACAAGAACAGACCACCTAAATGAGGTTGAGACTTGCTTTGGGAACCATTGTATCCACTCTGTATTGGATAATGCCCAGCAATGCACAAAGTCTCAAATATTTGATTTTTTTTTTTTTTTTGAGAAATTAAGCGAACCTAGATGTAGTGTAAGTGGTTGGCACAAAATCTAACACTTAGAGGATTATGCACCTCCATCACCACTGACTCCATTGATACTCTGGTTCTGTGATATTTATGGGTGGTTGAGTGTAGACACCTTTGGAAACCAACCACCTGGATTCAAATCTCAGCTTTGTCAATTACTGAGTGCAGAGCTAATTTCCTTGGGTTCAAATCCCAGGTATGCCTTTGATTAGTTCGGAGCTTCAATTTATTTATCTGGAAAATAGAAATAAATTATAATTAATATATAATATATATAATATATAATATATATCACGAAATTTCTTTATCTGTTGTGTTCCTTAGGGTTCCACAAAGAACTGTGTTCAATTTCCCATGTTACTGCAGCCTAGTGCATAACAGGACTGCAACCGGGTGAAGAGGGTGAGCATTCCAGAGACGGAAACCGCTAACTGGGCATAGAGGGAACTCAACCTGGCGCTTGACAGCCACTACCAAGAGCCGGCCGTTTCGCCATCGTCAGTAAGTCCAACCAGCCACGTCTAGTGCAGGTCAGCAAAAGGAAAAACAAACAAACAAACAAACAAAACCCAGTTTAGAACCTCCCACTAAACGAACGGTTCCTCCGCCTCTGGCCTCGGGCGGTCGCAGGATTCTGGTTTCCGGCCTTCAGGGAACTACATTTTCCAGCATGCCCTCTGGAAAGAGGGAAGTCTTTTGCATCGGATGACTACCAATTCCGGCATGCTATTCGGTTCACTAATAACTCAGATGACAGAGTGGGATGAGCCCGTTGCATGCCGGGAATTGTAGTGTAGTAGCGGTAGGCTCGCAGATGGGCGGGGAACAGCCTGCCAGTTCTCGTCCGCTAAAGGGGAATGATTCAGAGAGTGTTAGGAGAGACAGTTCTACTCGTGGAAGCCCGCTGCGAAGCCGAGCTCGTCCCCAAGGCTGGCAGACCGTGGGGAGTAGGCAGGGCCTGGGCCTGACTCAGTCTCTGGTGGCTCCTTAGGCCTCCACCAAGCCCTGGGCCTTGTCGGGGAGGCCTCCAGGCGCCCGTTGCTGGGGGAGCGGTGACGTAGCGGGGTGAAAGTTGAGGGGCGGTGACGTAGGGCCTGCCCGGGCGGAGGCTGGCGGGTTGGAGACTGGAGGGAGGGAGGGAAGGAGGGAAGGAAGGAAGCTGGGAAGGAGCGAGGTAGCGGGGGCGCGAGGCGTTTACCTGGGAAGCAGCGGCTGGGGCGCGCACAGCGGCTGCGGCTCCCCCGCACCTGCGGCCATGGATGAAGAGCGCGCCCTCTACATAGTCCGGGCCGGCGAGGCGGGGGCTATCGAGCGGGTCCTGAGGGATTACAGCGACAAGGTAAAGAGCTCTGGCCCCGGGCGTTCGCTGTCTCGCCCCCCGGGCCGCCCTCGGGACTTGCACTTCGCATCCTCCCCACCCCCCTCATTCCGGGGATGCGCATTGCTCTCCCCCGAAAACGTTTCCGGCTTGGGCATGCGTGTTTGTGCCCCCAGCCTTTCCCACTCGTTCATCCTGCATCTACCCATTGCCTCCACTATTATGCCCACTCTGATTTCTGGCCCAGCAGCCTGTCCTGTGGTCTTCTTCCTAAGCGTGCAAGTCACACCCCCAGAATCCGTAGATGCGCGTCTGCCCAGTGCCCCATTCCTGGGTGCATAAAATGCATGCGAGGCTTTCTCACCTGTATAGTGTGAAAATACATGCTTCTCTGCATAAACACGGCCCTTGACATCTATAAAACATAACAGCAACGATGGCAGGTCTTTATGTACCTGTACCCTTGTATAGTTTACCAGGCATTGATGTCTTCTATGTGATTTCCTTTGATATCCTCAGATGCTTATAGAGTAGATGGTATCATCCTTCCCATTTTGTAGATGAGGAAACCGAGGTGCAAAGAACTGAAATCATGCCCCAAGGTCATGGACATATGTTACAAGTGGGTGGAAAATCCAGTTCCTAATAATACCTGTTATTTGTATCGCATTAACAGCTTTCCTGTTCATTATCTCATTTAATCTTGACAGCAATCCTATGAGGTATTATCTATAGTTTGCAATGGAGCCTCCAGATGGGCTAAATAACTAGCCCAAGGTCATTCCTGGGAGCCAGAGTCTTCCCACCTAGGTTTTCATACTGTCCATTCACTGTTCTCTCACTACAGTGAGTGAGTGGTATGTTGTTATAAATACCACTTCCATCTCGAGAACCTCTCCTCTCCAAGAACCATTAGATCTTCCGTTTCCTTCCAGCAATTCCACATGTCCGCTTTAATAAGTTAGTCTACCTAACACGTTTAAGGCGTTCAGGAGATTAGACTTGTATGAGAACACTTGATGACTCTCTTCTCTGAAGACCCACCCATCACCAAGTTATAACCTATATGTAACTGATACCTTATTCTTCCTTTTTTCCCTTCCTGTTTATTAGCCCTCTCTGAAAGAAACATGGCTGTATGTCCCTGTCCATGATCTTACTGTCTCTTCTGTGCCCACTACTCCGCTCTTATATATTTTGTATCAGTGAACTGCCAGTATGCCATTTCTGCTCTTAGTAGAAAATACCCCCAGGAGAGATATCCTTCTTGTTTAAAAGAACCTTTATTTCCACTAATCTCTCCAGCAATCTAGTGAGTACAGTGAAGGAGGATATTCCTCATTTCACAAATAGAAACACTTAGGATAATCATGTATTCCCAGAGTCACATACCCAATGAAAAATGGGACTGAGAGTTGAGTCTAGCTGTCCAACTCTAAGGCTGATGCCCTTTTTGCTGTGCTGCTTTCTTAGGTAGGATGCATGCACGGGCTGTATTCTAGTCACGTCTTAGCCGCTTCACCTGATATGCTTTAGTGTTGATCATATCTACCTAACTCAGGAGAAACTAATTTAATTTGTAGATATACATATTATGTATATTGTATTATTTTAACTTGATTTATTATTGCTTTCCAGAGAAGATATGGGGGAGCCATAAGCTGATTTACAAAAAGAAGTATAATAATTTGGCTATTGTGTTGAATTAACTTTTATTAACTGTTAATTTTTTTTTTTTTTTTTTTTAGCACTTACTATATGCCAGCTAGCTAACAATAATAGGAACTTTTTTTCTACAGGGCAGGGAGGAAGGAAAACCTACACTGGGATCTAAGTCCACTATGCACTATGTTGTAGCTGAACTAATTAGGTCTCGTTTTTATTTGCTTCCTCCAATTCATCCCTTCCTCTCCCTGATATCCCTTCAGGTTGGTTTCTTGTCACTCATGGCTACGTCCTGTCAGAGCTTGGCTTCCCCTTTTCATATTGGAAATGTTTTCAGAGATCTTAGGTTCATCTTCTGTTGTTAAGGCAATGTCTCGAAAGGCTTCAGAGGATTCCTAGACACTTTTTTTTTTTTTTTTTTTTTTTGCCAAGCCAAGCTTGAGACTGTTCTGACTCTGTGTAGATGGGAGCAGTTACTGTGTCAGGAGAAAGCACTCATGTTTACTGTTAGCTGCAGTAGGAACTGTGCAGTAGGGCTGACTGGAGCACAAGAATGCTGAGCCTCATGTTGCAATGCAGTACTGCCCCTCAAGGGGAGAACTGGATGACGTGACTAGGAAGGGGCTTTGCATCTGTTGTCAGGCAGGAAGAGTAGAAGTCAGCTGTCCAGATTTATGGTGTATGGGGGCTGAAATCCCCAAAAGTAGATGGATAGCAGCCCTTCAGATTTCTTATCTGGTAAAATGGATTTGAGGCATGTTTAGAGTAAGATGTGGTTGTAGGCACTGAGGAGTCGAGCAGAAGAGGAATGAGCAGTGTGGAGAGATTAGTTCATTGTTTGGCAGAGGAGGCTCTTTATGCTAGCTTTTTTCTAATAAGCCGGCCATTGCAAGTGTAGTAGAAAGAAGATGGGATCTGGTATCAGGTGATAATCTCAGCTCTGCTGTTAACACCTTCATGACTATGGATAAGTTATGTTAAGCCTCTGAGACCTGATTGCCCTGTCTGTAAAGGAGGGATTCAGACACCATTCTTTTTATTTATTGTGTGGATTAGATTAATTGAAATTGAGTGCCAAGCAGTAGGCACAGCGTCCTGTGAAGTGTTCCCTTGCTAAGTTATGAGGAGCTAATAGTCAAGATCCTTCATGAGGTAGTGTGGCCAGAATACAGGCTCTGGAGCCAGATTCCTGGATGCTGATTTTCCATTTACCATGTATGTGGACAAGTTTAAGTTGCTTAACTTTGCTTTATATTTCTCTGTCAACTGCATCTGTATTCTAAGGCTTTTGTCAGGACTGAGTGAGTTCTATATGTAAAGTACCTAGAACAGAACTGGGCAGTGGTGGCGCATGCCTTTAATCCCAGAGGCAGATGGATTTCTGAGTTCGAGGCCAGCCAGGGCTACACAGAAAAACCCTGTCTGGAAAAAAAAAAAAGGTACCTAGAAAAGGACCTACTGCTAAAGAAGTAGCTCATGGGTGTTTGCTTTCAAAAAAGCATGTGGCTCTGAATTGATGTAACACAGTTAGAATTTGGGAATCTTTCTCACTCTTTTATCTTAACCTTTGTACC
Source organism: Mastomys coucha (assembly GCF_008632895.1). Taxonomy (NCBI): domain Eukaryota; kingdom Metazoa; phylum Chordata; class Mammalia; order Rodentia; family Muridae; genus Mastomys; species Mastomys coucha. The sequence continues at coordinate 11,956,628 of NW_022196910.1, read as the reverse complement.
TTCTAATGGTACCATTACTATGGTATATTTCTTACTGCAGTCAGAGAAGACAGGACCTATCTGACTCTAGAATACACGTAATTTCTCTGTACAGAAATTCATTTCTGAGTATTCTGGATTCAGTCACTGGCTCTTGTTATTTTAGGGAGAGAAATCTCTATCCCGTAAAGAAAAAAAAAAATGTGTCTGTTTGTCCAGAGTAAGTTGCTTCAAAGAAAAATAATTCTTTGAAATAAGAGTGGCTGTTTCTCACTCCTAAATTCGCCTATTAACATTTATTGAGTGCCTTCTAGGTGCTGTGTGATTTCCTAGGAATTTATACATATAGTCCCTTTATATTAAAAGTTATAAGGGAAATGGAAGCATTTTCATGTTTCTTTAAATAGTAGATCAAGGTCCAGAAAGACATGGTTATTGCATAGAGGCTCAGGAGCACATGGTGAGGAAGTGGCATATGTGGTCTTCAGATGCCTGACCAGGTCACGTTTGCAGGGCTGCGCTACCTTTCCCTTGTTCATCCTGCTTTTGATCATAGGAAGGCTTTGTTTTATTTTCAGGTGCAGTGTACTACCTTGTTTGTAACTGTTGAGCCCTAAGCACTCTCCTTTAGTTACAGAATGAGTTGTTTATTTTGAGATGTCTTGCTATGGTTTAGAATATCCAAGCTCTTGGTCTTACTATAGAGTCTGTTTTGACAATAGGTTCACTAGAGAGGTTGTTTGCCATCATCATGTTCATTGTCACGGACCTGAGGTACATTGTAATACTGTGATTTTATGTTGTTTTCAAAATAGGTTCTCTGTGTAGCCCTGGCTGTGTTGGAGCTTGTTCTGTAGACCAGGCTGGTCTTGAACTCAGAGATCTGCCTGCCTCTGACTCCCGAGTGCTAGAATTAACGATGTGTGCTATGCCTGGCCACATTTGTGATTGTTTTAAACCAAAGGAATTTGAGGTGGCACTAGACATTGACCGGTCATGCATATGATAAAACTATGTTTTGCTGTTGAGCTGAAAGAACCAAACTGGTCAACTAGGTAAAGAAAGTGACTTGTGGTCTTCACTGTGACTGATAAATTGATAGATGGCATGACAAGCCCTAGAGGCCACCAGGCGTGTCACTGTCGCTTCAGCAGGATTCCATTTTGGAAACAGGGCAAGTTGATGGTCAGATGGAGAGTGAAAAAGTTACTTAAAGTACTGTCACTGAAGTAGTCTCCAAGAGTTAGAGCAGGGAAGGAAGACTGCGGCTAGCTCAAGCTCATCATCTACATGCTAGAGAATGAGACTGATAGAGACTGATGGAGGCAGTTCTAGACGTGCAGCCTCTGCATTTGAATGGGGGATTTAAATATCCTGGATCATGTAGGAGGATGTTTTGCTTTCTGTTTTTTGAGGCTGAGCTTTGACTTTGGGTTTGCCCTAGGTTTTTGCATAGAGATATTCTTGTTACACTTTGTTCTTAGTTCCAGATTTGTTCTACAGTCTATTTTGACATCTAAGAAGTAGTCTTTAAGTGTATCTGTAGACATCAGTGAACTAACTCTGACTTCTCTAAGCGGTCAGTATTAGCTAGATACTAGAGCAGAGACCACGCAGTAACACAGTAGTGGCCATGTAATGCTTACCTACCATGTGCAAAGTGCCAGCCATAACATAGAAAAAATAAGGAAAACCTTCTGGGTTGTAAAGTGCAGCTTGAGCAGGGTTGCATGCAGTGAGCAGTAGGACTGGACTGGAACTTGAGGTTGTGTGACAGCTGAGGTTCTGCAGGGCTTCTTTTAAGCGATAAAGCCTGCAGTCCTGAGTCTGGTGTGTCACTGAGAGGTTCTAGCTTTCTTAGTCCTTAAATTGAACAGTGATTTTACTCTTTGATTAATATTTGACTTGCTTCTGTTCTGGAAATGAAGTATATAAAAGCTGGTGTTTAGTTGGCTAACAGCTCTCAGAAGCATCCACACCTGAGGATGCTCATTTTCTTCCCACCAGTTGAGCTTCAGAAAGGGGAGTGAAGCAACAAGATGGAAAGTTCAAGGTCAGCCTGGGACACTCAAAGCCCAGGCTCAAAAAATTAAAAGTCTGTTGGAAGGAGAGGCAGAGAGCATGTTAGGTCTGGTCTAGCTTGGAGAAATGAAGCTAGCCTTATAGACCCCAGCATCAGCTGGGTACAAATGATTTTTGAGGTAATTTCTAGTGCCCGTATACTAGTATATTTTCTAAGTAAGCTTTCATGTGGCTAGATGGGCTTTTGAAAGTTTTTATTTGTAAAATGTTACTTTTTATTGTTATTTTAAATTTATTATTTAAAATTGTTATTATTTTATGATCAGACCTACAGTGAAAAAGCAACAGAAAAGTGAAAAAAGTAGCCCTTTACTATTTTATAAAGAATAATTCTATATAGGAAATACCTAGAAGATATTTTTGTAACTTACTATCTTCCCCAAAAAATAATTGCTTTTTTCCTGTTCTTCCTTTATAAATGCCAAAACATTTATTTAGAAGAAATACTAAGTTTTAGCAACTAGACGCATTTATTCCAAATAATTTACAGAAGTAACATTTTATGTAGAATGGCAAAAAGACATTTTGGGTTTTAAGTACAATTATTTTTCATTTGCTGGGAACCTTTACTGAACTTCCACATAGAACATTATTAGCTCACTACCTCCTTATCTTTAGTATTAAGTTTCAGTGAACCTTGGGTCTATGGATTCCTAAGTATAGCCCTCAGATTTATGACCTCCTCCTCTTCCCCTTTTCTTCCTTGTTCATTTATTCTTTCTTCATCCTTTATTCCAAAGATTTTTTATTATAAAATAATCCTAATGAGTCACCTTTCTTTTAGTTGCTGTATAATATTTTATCAGATGGTTATAAGTTCAGTAGAACATTATGACATACACATTTTACATTCAGCTTGCCTCTTTTACTATATTAGAAGATACCATGTGAGTATGCTTATGTACATAATTTTTCTTCCCATTCTGCATGACTCCATTAAAGTTCTGGGTCAAATAGGGTAAATGTTTTTATGACTTCTAGTCTGTGTTGCCAAATCACTCCCCCTTTAAAGGTTTGTGTCAAATGGTACTGCTTTGGGCAGCATTATGCCAGCTTGGGATGTCTACTTCTCACATGACTTTCTGCCTTCAGTCTTGCTCTCCTTGAGCTGGCCTGTGAGCTAGCCTGTGAGCTACTGCACAAAAGACTCATGCAGTCCATACTCCATCCTGGTCTTCCCTGGCCATTGGCAGCCTGTTGTCATTTCAGATGTAAAGCTTTAAATCTGTGCCTTCTCTCTGCTACATCAGTTCCAGTTGGTTTGCATCCGTGCTTGAGTAGCCTTCCTGAGGTTTCCTTAAATGACCTTATCTCTTAACCTCTTGTCTTCCCTTTAACTGTTTCTTATACTCAAAACTGCCTCCCTCCCAACATTTCTACAGCTCCTTTCATTCAAAAATGGTTCCTGCAAAGCTAAAAAACAGAACCGCCAAACTGTCTTTCACACTTAATGCCCTTTTTTGTGGTGGGTGGCCAGTCCTGCTGATCAATGTGGACAGTGAGATAAACAGGAAAGTAGACAGTGCAAAGGAGTGGCTCGTTGGTTTGCCTGAAGAAGAGTTCAGGTGGGATTTATTCAGAAAGCGCATGCTCTCTGTGAGAGAATACGAGAGTTGTAATTCTGTGCTTCTGGTTTGTGACCACCACTCCCTATGCAAACAAGCCAGTTATTCTACCCATTCGCCTCTGCTCTGCTACACAGTGGAAAGTATGCACTCTGGCCAATCATTCCAGGGGAGCCACAACACCTTCCTCCCTTCCAGTTAATTTGTCTTTAATATCATTAGAGCATTAGCAGCAGCATCCTAATACATGCTGTTTACTACTTGCCAGGTAGTGAGATATTTTATGTGCCATAACTGTCAGAACCCTCACAATCACCTTGTGAGCTAAGGATTACTTCATTTTCATAAGAGGAACCCAGGCACAGTTTACTAGCTTGAAGTCACGACTAGTAAGTGAGGGAGCCTTTTTGCAGGTTTTCTGGGTGCAGTTTTCTGATGATTTCTTATGGAATGCAATAAAGAAAATCCTAGCACACTGAAAGGCCTTTCCAAATCTCAGTCCAGTCTGTGCTTCCGTTCTCAAGTTCTTTTCAGGTGCCATCCCCTAGTATTGTCCCATGTTTCAGTCTCAGAGCTGCCAGCTTCATGAATGTATCACATACATTCACATACCTACAGCAAACTCCTCATTATCCCTCAGAGTCCAGCTCAGATGTCCTTTGCCTTGTTGTGCTAACTGTTCCACCTCTTTGGGTAGTTGCTGTCTTAATTCTCTCTTCTCCCATAATATTTCTGCCATAATCTTTTCATGTGGCTTTATTGTTCCTTTGTTTTGTTTTGTTTTTTGTTTGTTTGTTTGTTTCTCTGTGTAGCCCTGGCTGTCCTGGAACTCACTCTGTAGACCAGGCTGGCCTTGAACTCAGAAATCAGCCTGCCTCTGCCTCCCAAGTGCTGGGATTAAAGGTGTGCGCCACCATTGCCCTGCGGCCTTATGTTTATTTACTTACACATCTGTCTTATTTTTATAAGAATTTTGAGATAAGAGAACAATATTAAAAATTAGTTTATATATTTTGTTTAAAATCTTTAAAGTTTATATGCTAAAATGACATGTTTTCCTTTTCCCTCCTCAGCATAGGGCTACTTTCAAATTTGAATCAGCAGATGAAGATAAAAGAAAGGTAAGGTTTGGTGTGTGTGTGTGTGTGTGTGTGTGTGTGTGTGTGT
>NW_022196910.1:11943212-11951825 GCF_008632895.1 Mastomys coucha | reverse complement strand
TGGGTGTCTAAGCAGTGGGCTTGTTTTCATCTCATGGTTGTTGGTTAGCTTTTGGTTTCAGTTTGTCAGGCTTCCTGAGATGAAAGAGGTGCAAGGTTTAGGATAGGTTACGCACAGTCCCTCCTGTTCATCTCACAGAGCCCTTGGGCTTACATGAGTTGGGGAAGGGCTCAGTGGACTATCACTAGACTTTCTTACTGCTAAAAGGTTGCCCATTTTTGGTGGCAGAATTCCAGGTTGTGCAGAATGCCAGGCTAATGTAAAGCTGTGCTAAGCCTGGGGAAAGCAGCTTTCCTCCTGCTGCTGCCCCTCAACCACATTCTCTTCTCAGCGCTGTACTTACTTATGTTGTTACAGTTCTCTAGGTTACTAGCTAGCTTCATAGTTACAGAGGAAAATGGGATCAAGACACTCACACGTAAGGGCATGCTGCTCTCACTACACAAGACTACTTAATGTTTGCCTGCATGTTGGCATTGTCTATGCCTGCCTTATTCGGCGTGTTAAAGGATCGTCTTAAGGAGGAGAAACCAGTCCAGCTTTTTTGTTTTTCTGGATTTTGTACCTCTATACCAACCTCAGAGATTCAGGATCAGATAAGACTATGGCTGAATCAGTACACAGTATCAGAATCTTAGATGCTGGTAGTGGATTGATAACTTACATACATCCATTTACCTCTCTATATCTAGTCTCTGTGCCTGTTTCTCATATATTTTTGGTTGTGAGCCTAGCCTCTAATGGCTGAGTCATCTCACCAGCCTGTTCCTGCTTCTCTTTATCTCCTAAGATTTATCTTCCTAATTCAGACCTTCATCTGGATTACTGCATAAGTGTGTTGTTTTTGAGACAGGGTTTTCTGTGTAGTCCTGGTTGTACCATAACTCTCTCTGTAGACCAGGCTGGCCTCAAACTCCGAGATCTGCTTGCTTCTGCCTCCCCACTGCTTGGATGAAAGGCTGCATCCCCACTGCCCAGCGCTACGTTAGTTTTTGAGCTGTCTTCCTTTCACTGTGTAGGGACATGTGGTTCTAGTTGCTTGTCCATAAATCTAAGGCAGCAGTCTGACCATGTCATTCTTGGCCTTAAAATCTTCCTGTGACTTCCTATGCTGACAGGGTGACATAGTAGTGTCACTGATCTGATCTCTGCATGCTTCTACAGCCTGTAATTTCTATTTCCCTTGTGTTTTATGTATGAAGTGTTGACAGTTACCTCTACATGTATATACTCTTTATTTCTAGTTTTCCTCAGTTAATTTCTCTCCATGATAAACCTGTAGGATTCTTGCTGGTCGACATTGCTGCTCATTGCTGTCACATCTGCAGTGCTGAGCTCGTAATGAACACTCAGGAAGTCTATTAAGTCAGTGTCATGGGGTGGAAAGAAGGCTTATTGTTGGATTTGGACAGTGCCAGTAAGACAAAAGATACCTTTGGAGTAGAGATTTATTGAGTGAATATGTTTTTTGGATAGTGTTAGAAGCTGGCCTTCTTAGGAACAGTCCCTTATCTAATAATGAGTCAGAGGCTGGGGAGTAGAAGCCACGCATATATCCATCTCTAGATAATCTTCATATAAAATGACACAATATCTGTGGAGGACAAACTGGTAGTTAGCTATTAAAATTAAGATGCCTTTTGCCCTTTGACCAAAGTGTGTCTCTTTTGGAGATCTGTTTTGTTTAGATTGAACCCAAGTGAACACTTTTTTTTTCCATCAAAACATACATTAAGAGGAAAAGATTGGAAACAACCAGCTGAAGTATATTGGGAAGACACACTAAAATCTATAATGTGGTGTTGGAAAAAGCCAAGTAAGGTATTAAAGCAGGCAGTGGAGTGACAGACTCGTGATAGACATTCAAGCTGGGAAGGCAGTTACTTACTGTGTGCTTGGGCGAACTCATCCTCCGTTTGATACATCCATGCTATATCAAGGGTCAAGCTTCAGAATCTTGGATAGCACTTTTACTTACAATAAGTACATTAAGGACAGGAGGCTACCCAGTCAGTAGGGTGTTGGCCATACCATCAGTACTTGAGTTCAGTCCATAGAACCACAGAAAAATGCCAGGCACAGTGACACTGTAATCCCTGCACTGGAAAGAGAGAGACTGAAGGATCCCTGGAATACACACACATATGTGCACACACACACCTGCACATACATACATGCACATACAATGTGCATAAAAAACTGAATACAGATGCTTTATCTCATCTAAATGTCATTGGAGAGGGGAATTTTCCTATATTTGTTATCCATGGTATTGTTTTCTGTAAGGTTGTAGAAAGCCTGATATTGTCTAGCCACTCTCCCTACTTACTGTCTACATGGGTTTGATTCCAGCAGCATTCCTCTGATACACATGCAACTCCCCAGATGCTCAAAGTTCCTCCTACTCTTAGTATTTACATTTAAGTACACATCTTCCCACATACTTTAAATTGTTGCTACATTGCTTCTGTTGCCTGTTATAATGTGAACACTATGTAAGTTGTTAAACCATACTGTAAGTAATGATGCTGATGTCCCTGTATGTTCAGAGCAGAGACAGGTTTTTCCTAATTGCTTTGATGCAGAGGTTGTTTGGATCTGCTGGTGTGGAGATCGCCCTCTGCTACTTTCAAATCTCTGGAGAGAATAACTTCTGCACTGTTGTTTATTTCAGTTTGTGTGTAGATTCCTGCTTCCTGGGAGGTCTGTTATAAACAGAGTCATTAGGGACCTAGGTAGGTAATCTTCATTAAGGCAGAATATCAGCAAACAAATCCATTTCAGTCTCCAAGGGTTAAAACCACTAGTGACACTTTGATGCCTCCTGTGCCTTTGAGACACTGACAGGGAAACTGTAGGATAGCCCCCTGCTCAGAGCTGTAGATGTTCTCTGTGGAAACAGAGCCTTGAGCCCAGTGTGAAAATGTAAGGAATCAAATTCCTATACAGATTCTTTTGCTCTCCTTGTCCTGTCCTGAATGTGCTTCCAGAGCAGCAGTTCTCAACCTGTGGGTCATGGGCCATTTGGGGATCACATGACCCTTTTCACGGAGGTAGTCTAAGAACCTCAGAAAACACATTATTTGTATTATGATTCATAACAGTAGCAAAATTACAGTTATGAAGTAGTATCGAAGGCAACTTTGTGGTTGGGGTCACCACAATATGAAGAGCTGCATTAAAGGGGCGTAGCACTAGGAAGGTTTAGAACCATTGTTCTAGAGCCTTCTGTCAAGTTGCTACTTGGTAACAACAAATCAAGACTTTCCTCACTTTTGTAAAGTACAGTGCTGTGCTGGAAAACATCAACCAAACACCATCCACCCATAGTAATATCTTTCTAATATATATATGTATGTATACATACACATATATATATATATACACACACATATATATATACATATACATACATGTGATTTCATATATTTTGTGACAACTTAGACAACTTTGTGACAACCTAGAATAAGGAGCACTGGGTGCCTCTCTGCATGGAGTGACAAGAGATGACCTCTAGATCTGGTCCCTGACACTTGTGCTGATTTTCAGTTTTATCGAGGTTTGCTTTTCCCTCTAGTGGCATTCAGAGTGGTGGGAATTTAACAGTGAGAAAACTGGGGTTTATGCTCACACTGCTGGAATGTGGTGAAGCCTTATACAGAAGGATTCTTCATTGGGCATAGTTCTTCCATGCCCACTGCTCTGTAGCTGTCTCATTACCTTTCGAAATATATATTGGAATACTTAAAATTATGATCCGATACCTTGTTTTATCTCTTATTTCATCACTGTTGAGACACTATTTAAGAGTTACGCTTAAGGCTGGAGAGATGGCTCAGCAGTTAGGAACACTGATTGCTCTTCCAGAGGTCCTGAGTTCAGTTCCCAGCAATCACATGGTGGCTCATAACCATCTGTAACGGGATCTGGTGCCCTCTTCTGGTGTGTCTGAAGACAGCTACAGCGTACTCATATACATAAAATAAATAAATAAATCTTTGGGGGAAAAAAAGAATCAGGCTTAAGGTGGAAGCTAGCAAAGGAGAATGTATATATTTTTCTTAAGGAATAAAGTTAGATACAATTCTAATGTTTGTGCATCTGATGCAAATTGTGGCAGGTGCATGTGAATCATTGAGATTTGTATAGAAGCACTTGCTTGCTTTACATCCTCCCCTACAGTGGTGGACTGTGATTACCTGTCAGTGCACACACACATATATCATGCAAATCTGTGGGATCGGGGAAGGCAAATGGGGAATAATCTGGATATCCACATCTTGAGACAGTGAGGGCTCTTACTTTGGTTTTTAACACAAAACGTCTCTCAGAAAGCAGTAAAGAGTATTGCAATAAAAGTTGGTATAGATATGTCATAAAATGAATTGGGTTGGGTTACAGCTCAGGGACACAGTTTGCCTGGCATGTGTGAGGCTCTGAGTTAAGTCCTCTGTTTGGCCGGGGAGAGGAGGGAAGAGGAGTAAAATGTTTGATCCTATGTGACCTGTAACTAAGAATATAGCTTAATCGCCTGTGGAAAAGTTTCCGTATATAACATCATCTTCCTCAGAAGAATGAACATTACCATACCTAAACTACAAGCATGTTTCATAACTTTAGACTCATTTTTCTTAAGTGGTAGGTCAGTAGCTCTTCACGGGGACAAGAAGCCTGGATTATTGATCATGGATTCTTAGCTCCCATCACTGCATGAGGCCCTGGATGGCCACCTACACTAATGCCCGTTAAGATGAGGGTAAGGAACTTGGAAGTTGAGTGGAGGCTAGAATTCCTGTGATTCGAATGTATTGTGTAGTTTTGTGTTTTATATTCTTCTAGTTACACATCAGAATTGCAAAATACAACTCACAGTGTTGTTCACTGAGGAAGCAAGATACAAAATATATTTGAGGAGTGATCGTGGCTTGGAATTTCTGATAAAACCTACCCAGAAAAGTGCAGCAAGGAAGACCACTAACTGTTGCTGCTTAGCTCTTAGTGTTGTGGAGTAGGCTTTTTTTTTTTTTTTAAATAAACTTTTGAATTATAATAGATTGAACTGATTTAAGACCATAATTATTTAATAACATAGTATAATACAATTGTATTTTAGAATAGTGTGATTGGGGGCATAAACATAAACCAGTGCTTTCTGGTTTTGGGGTTTTTTTTTGTCTTTTTTTTCTAAAATTGAACTTTCTTGATTATTAAATTAGAGTAGTATTACTTACAAAGACAGTTTATATAGTGAAATAAATGTATCTGAATACAAAAGCCTATTTTGTTATTTCAGATATATCTGGTTTCATGCTTTCTCTTTAGACTTGGATCTGCATTTTAGAGCATCTTTAACCCACACATTTCCTTAGTGGTCCTTTGTACTGGGACCTGTGCTAGGCTTAGATTCCTGGCTTGGCTGTTGGCCTGTGGTATTTGACTTGATGCATTCACAGTTACAGATACATAGGTGCTGGTGATTGTCACTGCAGATCATAAAAAACGAGTGGCAAGTGTGCGAATTACCTTCCTCCAAGGGAAATGTGCCAAGGCAGAATGTTAATCCTTGGCTTTGAGTCCACTTGTAGGTAACATAGCTCGAGGCATGAATGCTTTTCTGAAAGCCTCTGTTCTGACTCTGGTCAGCTGAAATTGTCAAAGTAATCTTTATTTATTTATTTTTAAAAAGCTTAATATGGCTTGTAAATTTGAATAAAAAATTATTTGATGCTTTTACCTAAGGAAACACATAGGAACATAGTACAAATATAGTGCTCAATCTGAAACTAGTCTCTTGTAAGATAATCTTTCAGGCTGGGGACAGAGTGCAGTCGTAGAATGCTTTCTAGCCTAGCCAAGGCTCTCAGCCAAGGCCTGCCTCTCTGCATCTTTTCTTCTCCTTCTCACAGCTCAGCTGTAGATTGCTTTCTAGCATATCCAAGGTTTTGTGTGTCTTTCACCCTACAGATGATGACCGTAAATACTTTTAATTCCATTCAAAGATGTGCACACAATACCAAGTACACACCTCAGGTTTTTATTTTTAAAGCTCCTGTCTAGCAGGACTCTAGCACAGATCTTAACAGGCAGAATGAATGCCTAGCCATAGTGCAAATCAAACAATTTGATTTTAGTCCAGACTGTACCTTTCACTGTAGATGTTCTACCATATAATCTAATTGAAGGGATAAATCTGGGGGAAGAGGAAAGAAAAGCTCTTCTAATTTAGAGTCTTTATGTGACTTTTAAAAACAATGACTATGTATATGCACATGCATGCTCATATGCCCACATGTGCATGTGGGAATGGACATGACACGTGTGTCGAGACCTGAGATGGGGACTCTCTCTAGCCCGGTTCTGGAATGGCGGCTTCACTCCTACCTTGTTAGGAACTTGTGTTGTGCAGTGCCAGCGTTTGCTGGTCCTGTCTCTACCTCTTGTTTCTCCTTAGGAGCACTGGCTTACCGATTTAGCTTTCCAGTAGGTTCCAGGATAGAACTCAGGTCATCAGGCTTGCCAGCCTGTGATTTTACTTATTTATTGAGCCATCTTCCTGGGCCACCCTATGTGATCTTTATGTTACTTTTTAGGGTACCTTCCTTGGGGGATAAGAATAGTGGAACTGTGGAGTTGGGGGCACATATTTTCTCTTCTGATCGTCCCAGGTCATTTTGCAGCCACGACAGTGTATAGAGCTCTATAAACCACCACCCCAATGAAATCTACCAAAATTATTTTTTAAAGTAAACACTTTTTTTAGCCCCAAGAGTATATAATGAAGAAAATATTTACTGAAAAAATTCTGGAATTCAGTTAAGAAAAGGGAAATTGGTGGACTGTGTACAGAGCTCCCCAGTAAACAGGCATAGTAAAGAACATTCAGCTACAAGTTGAGGGGCTGTCTTCTCAGGAGGGACATAATATTTACATTTCTCAGTTTACTTACTTTTCTCTGGCTGCCTTCATGATTTTCTCTTTATCTTTATCTTTTAATAGTTGGTTCTTTCCTTCTACCATGGGCTCTTGGGATCCGATTTAAATTGACAGTCTTATTTACCAAGTGCTTTTATCAGCTGGACCATCATGTGGTCCCCTTTAGTGATTTTAAAAAGCATCTGTATAAAACAGAACATCTGTAATGTTATGGTGAGCAAATAGTATATATAAATGCAATGTTTTTGCCAGACCTGCACAAAGATGAATGGGAATAAAGCTGTATTGTACTGAAGTGACTCCATTCATACACTACTTGTAGGAGTGCTTACTCTCCTTTATACAGCTTTCTTTTTTGTTTTTTTTTTTTGTTTTGTTTTGTTTTGTTTTTTCAAGACAGGGTTTCTCTGTGTAGCCCTGGCTGTCCTGGAACTCACTCTGTAGACCAGGTTGGCCTCAAACTCAGATCCACCTGCCTCTGCCTCCCAAGTGCTGGGATTAAAGGTGTGCACCACAACTGCCCTGCTACACAGCTTTCTTAAAGATGATAGAAAGTAGTAATTATAATTGTTGTTGGATTTGCATCATTTGTAGATATAATACCAGTATTACATAGAAGAAGGCTACTTTATAAGAATATTTCTATACTTTCTAGAAAATTAGTATTAATCTGGAGCAGATCCAATAAGATGCATATAGTAAGCCTTAAAACAGTAGTTCTCAACCTTCCAGTGCGACAACCCTTTAATGTGGTATCTCTTGTTGTGCTGACCCCAACCATAAAACTATTTTTAATTGCTACTTCTTAACTGTAATTTTGCTACTGTTATTAACCATAATGTAAATATCTGTGTTTTCTGATGATCTTAGGTGACCCTTGTGAAATGTGTTATTTGACACCAAAGGGGTCTAGACCCACAGGTTGAGAACCACTGTCTTAAAGTAACACATTAAGTACATTGCTCAGATATTGGTGACTGTAAGCCTTCCCTGAGAGTAATTAAAGGAGATTTAAATGAATGAAAAAAAAATCCCATGTTTATGGAAAGGAAGACTTACTACTACTGGAGTATTAGTATTTGTTCCACTGACCCACTAATTCAGTATAATCACTTCTAGAATTTGCAGTGGCTTCTTGTTAGAAATCCACAGGCCAATTCTGAAATGAAAACAGGCACAGAATAGCTCAAAGAATCGTGGAAGGGAAAAGCGAAAATGGAGCTGGGTATGGTGGGTGTCTTGTAATCTGGTATGTGGGAGGTAGAGACAGGAGGCTAAGAGGCTCAAGGCCAGCCTTGGCCACTTCAGAAGTTTGGGTCCATCCCGAACTACGTGTCTCAAAGAGGAGTGGGAGACAGATTCAACAGTTTCAAACTGGATAGGCTGTTGATGTTCAAGACTGGGAGCTAGCATGTAAGTGACTTTGACTATTAGCAAATGAAGTGCTACCTGGAAAACCATGTATAAACCTTACTTACACTACACTCCATTCAAAAAAGCAAATGGATCAAAGATCTGAATCGATGAGGTAAAGACTTAAAACTTACTTGGGAAAACAGAAATCACCATTCTCTCAGATGATACCAAAAATATAAACAAAAGAAGAGACAGATAAACTGGACATTGTTTGAGTTAAAAAATTTGTGCTCTAAAAGAAACTATCAACCCTGTCTTGGAAAA
>NW_022196910.1:11934306-11943202 GCF_008632895.1 Mastomys coucha | reverse complement strand
AAAAAAAAAAAAAAAAAAAACTATCAGGAAGATAAAAATAATTAGAGACAATATTAAAATCATTCATATAAGAAACTCCCTAAAGATTTTTGAAGCTTTATTTAAGTTTCTTTTATGTGTTTGAGTGTTTTGACTACTTGTGTGTATGTGTACCACATGCATGCTTGGTGCCTATGGAGTCAGAAGAGGGGATCAGAGCCTTGGAAACTGGAGTTTTAGAGTTGGAAACATGTAGGTGCTAGGAACTGAAGCTAGGGGTTCTTAACTATTGAACCATCTCTTCAGCGCTAAGAACTCTTACTCAGAAGACAACTAACTTTTAAAATGAACAGCAAACTGAAGATCTAGGTTTCCAAAGTAAAAATTGACATCTTTATCAGATAAAGGTAAACAAAAAGTGTCTTATAAAAATTAGCTCACCTCTACTAGACTAGAACAGGAGACAAAAACATATGTTGACAGGAGTGTGGAAACACCCGAGCATTCATTCATACATTACTTGTAGGAAGTGGTATAGACAGACTGGAAAGTAATCTGGCAGTTACTCACGAAGTTAAACCGAGTTACTGTCTAACATACCAGTTGTACCCCAGGTATTGAGAGTGAGTTAACAACAAAAAAAATGTGGACATAATCTGTGCAAAACTGTGTGTGTGTGTGTGTGTGTGTGTGTAAACACAGAGGTTTGCTGAATAATAATAAAAAAGTAGAAACAACCCAGATGTCCATCAGCATGTAAATGATGAACAAAATACGTTATATTCCTGCAATAAACTATTATTCAGTAAAAAAATAAAGTAACTGATGCGTGCTAATGGTGAATGGATTTTGAAAGCATGCTAAGTGAAGGAAACCAGGCACAAAAGGCCAGACAGATGTTGTATGATTTCTGTCAGTGTGAAACGTTTTGAATAACAGATCCTTGGTGACAGAAAATAGATTAGTGGTTGCCAGGGAGCTGGGACTAGGGAAAAAGAGGAGTCAGGATTTACTGCTAATGGGTATTGAGTTTCTGATGGGAGTGATGAAAATATTCTAAAATTAGATAGAGATGATGGCTGCACAAGTGTGAATATGTACTCTAAAAACAAATAGTTTGTGTACTTTAGCAGAACGGACTTTGTGCGAACTATATCTGAAAACATTTGGTATAAAAAGAAGTGTTAGTAGATACAGTATACTATGTGCCTGATAGTCTTATAAGTCCTGTGTGTCTGTGTGCACATTTAACCCTCACAACAAAGCTTTAAGGTGCATACTATGGGTTTTTTTTTGTTTGTTTATTTGTTTTTTTTGTTGTTTGTTTGTTTTTTACAAGAGAGGAAACAAAGGCGCACAGAGAAAATACTGTCTACACTAGTGAATTGATAGGCCATGATTCAAACCTAAGCAGTCTGGTCCCATAGCCCATGTGTTATACCATATCAGACTAAAAAGACCCATTGTGTGGCTTACAAATCTCCTTATTTTCTGACTTAGGTGTCCAAATTTTGAAATTTGATGCAGAGTATAGACAGAACTTAAGACACTGAGCTGATGACCAGCACAGAGAGGCATCAGATAGCATGTTCTCCACGATGGGCTGGATGCTGATGAGAGAACTTGGAATGAGGAACTTGTGTGGAAGGAAGATCTGGGGCCAGAGCAAGGCTTCAGTTCCTCTTGCCTTTAGTGATCATCCCCAGAGGTGGCACAGTATATTATAGTGAGGGCCTGTGCATCCTCCCCTATGTGACCCTCTGAGTACCCACACCCGCCATCATTAACCAGCACCACTCGCACTTGGACTGGCTCTCTCAGTTTTCCACGTTCCTCTCTGGTTCTTCAGTTACCTCCTTCCAGCTACTCAGACACTTTCCTCCTGCCCAGTGACACACCTCCCAAAAAGCTTCCTCTTAGAACTACTTCATTATTTATTCAGCATTTTAGTACATAGCTTGAGTTGTTGTGTATTAAAAGATACTTAGCACTTACTCATTTTACATATGTTAAATCTCTAATATTATAAATTATTTGAGTCTTGTTCACTAACCCAAAATATATTTTTTTTCACTTAATATTTCTCCTAAAACTTTTTTTCTCATTTGGGAAATTGTGACATACAAGAAATGAAATATTTCTTCTCTAACTGCCAATATTAACTTAAATACCTAAATTTTCTTCAAGACTAAAGTTTCACACACTGGAAAAAAGGATTTTTTTGGAAAATAAAGACTTAAATAGTAAGGGAAAAGTAGTAGACTGGTTTAATGTTTGAAGAGAAAATGTTTTTACATATGCTTTTCTGCCTCCTGTCAAGATAAGACAGGCAGCTGATGGGTTTGCAAGTGTTCGCTTGCACCTTAGCTGTCTTTCCCATCTGTTTATGAAGGTTTGATGCCACAGCATGTCATTCTTGGGATTGCTCATTAGCAAAGAAGTTTGAGCCAAACCAATTTCATGATTATTACTTAGAACGCTCAGTCTTTCTGACAGATACAGAGCCTAGCTACAGGACTATACTTCTGACAAATGAACATATCCAAGAAGGGAAGGTGGAGAGAGACGTTAACAGTGAAATGAAGCTTCATTCATAGAGCCAATATTTAGTAAATAAAAATGAGAATTATTTTGTCTTTCATAATATGTATTAGGGAAAAACTCTCAAATATATCAATATAAAATTGATGTAAATAAACCTGAATTGTCTTTAATACCAGCACTTGGGGGGCAGAGGCAGGTGGATTTCTGAGTTTGAGGCCAGCCTGGACTACAGAGTGAGTTCCAGGATAACCAGGACTATACAGAGAAACCCTGTCTCGAAAAAAACAAAACAAAAAAATAAATAAATAAAATAAAAGTAAACATGAATTAAGGTGAGTGAGTATTCATTTAGAATATTTGGTTAGCTTAGGAATTTTTTTATATATAAAAAATAGTCACGTTTGACCCCCAAAATCCTTTTCTATAACCTTTGTTAAAAGTATGCTTCACTAGTCTAAGGGTAATTCATTAGCTGTTTAGTATTTTAAAACTACAACTTTTGAATAGTTCTCTTACAGAACTGACAATGAATTACTAACTTATTTCCCACTACTGCAATAATAACTTCTCTTGGTCCCTTCCCTCCCTCTCTCCCTCTTTCCTCCTCCTTCCCTTCTTCCCGTTACTTCTGCTCTTCTTTCTTGCTTTTGCTCATTTGCTATCCACAGAGGGCAGAAGTTGAGAACTATCAGATTCAGGTGGCTGACCTTGAGTTCCAGTTAAGAACTAAAATTAGATCCCTGTGGAATATATATCCCCTGACGTCTGGTGGAGAGTGTGGGCATAACCTTGAGCAACCAGAAAAACATCATCCAAAGGAGTTTGTTTGACTCTAAAAATTTCTTTGACATCTCCTTTAACAATGTAAAATTCATATGACTTTTGTATTGTAGTTTGTAATGCATATTTAATGTGTACATCCCAGTATTTTAGTATCGTCATGGTCTGAGAAGATGCACTAGGACTTTCATGCATGGTCTCTTTTAAGACTGAAATCCTATCCTGTCACTATAGGTCCTGGTGATTCCAGTGAGTGCAGAGTACAGATGATGCAGGACTTTAGTCAGGATAGAAAAAATAGCTAGGGAAAGAGAAAGTGCCAGACTGTAACTATAGCTTATCTCATTACCATACAAAAGAAGAGCAGGAGATGTTAAGATGAAAAGTGTGGAGCTGTGTTTAAGAATACAGATCTGTTTAAGGAGGGGGATTAAATTACAACTCCCATTTGCGTTCACTGGATTAATTTAATACGGAGTAATTTTTAATGTTAGGAACATTCATTTTTACCTTATTTCTTGTATTTGACAAGTATCACATATATGTCCTCTCCTTTAATCTTCCCAATAACCCCAAAAATATGTATTCTTTACAGATGAGGAAGTTAAAGAAGCTCTTCATTTGTCCCAAGTCCTAAAGCTGAGGGAAGTGGCAGCTGGGAGTGAAATGCAGAGCTTCAGCCACCTGTTAATACTGGGGACATAACACTCTGCAGCTCACACTAAGTGCATCTGACGTACCAGGAAGTGCAGACATACATCATAGGGCCTGCCTCCCTCCAAGTTGAGAAGAGAGATAAGTCTCCACAAACACAGTTCAGAGTCAAACATGTTCAGATCTATAGCTGAGATAGCAAGAACTCTGGACTTAGAGCAATGAGAGATTACTTCCTGCTTTGGGATGGGGAGAAAGATGGCGTTATTTTTAAGATAGGAATACTTTAACAAGGTGAACAGTTGAGAAGACGCACTAAATATGGGATATAAGAAATTGAGAAGGCCTCCAGAGAGGCCCATGCAGATATTAACAAGTTACTGTGCCTGTAGCAAGGATACGGGGACACTGGACTGGTTGAATATAAGTTTATAAAGGTCAGTTACAGGGACTCTGACCTCTTAGTAGCTGTTGAGCTTGCATGTGCTTAGTTGACGTGACCACTGTGAGACTATGACAGAGAAAAGTCTTGTCATCAGCAGTGTTGTCTTCTTGGCTGCTAACTTTAGGAAAACGTCCCTCACCTCTGAGTGAATACTGCCGGCCATGTTAGCCAGCTGGACACAGGGAGGTTCGTTGGCTTCACTCTCCTTCCTTTTCAAACCACTCACCCAGGTGTCCAGCAGTACGTTTCCCCTCCTGTCTTCACTCAGACCTCTGTATCTCTCACTGTGGCTTCTGCACAATCATGTAACTGCTCTCTGTGCTTCTGGGCCTGCCTCATCATTTGCTTATCATTATCCACATTAAGTTAGTGCTGTTCCCAAAATTCAGGTCTAATCATTCCCCTGCTTAACCTACCGCAAGTTCCTCATCTCCCTCTGGAGTAAGTCCAAACTTTCGATCCCTGTCATCACACAGCACAACCTAGTCTGTCTCTTTACAAAAAGAAAGGAAGACAGCATATCTCCACCACACAGCCCCTCTGATCACCACCACAGTCCTCTTCTCCTGTCTTGAGCGGTCTCTACTTTCCACTTTCTCTGCTGCTTTTTTTTTTCCATGGTTTTTCGAGACAGGGTTTCTCTGTATAGTCCTGGCTGTCCTGGAACTCACTCTGTAGACCAGGCTGGCCTCGAACTCAGAAATCCGCCTGCCTCTGCCTCCCAAGTGCTGGGATTAAAGGTGTGCACCACCACTGCCTGGCTCTGCGCTGCTTTTATCAAGGTCCTCCTGACCTAGTATTGCCAGATCCCTAGGCTAGTTGATCTTTTGTCTGCATTTGAGACATCTGTGCATTCATCTTTAAAATGCTTTCATCTGTCTTCCAGAATACCCACATTTCCACGTTTCCTCTTTAAAGACCAGTCATGCCGTTGGCATTTTCCAGGGCCATGTACCTTTTCTTTCTGTTTTTTCTTGTACCTTTTCTTTCTGTTTTCCTCTATATAAGCTAATCTAGTTATAACTGAAGTGTTCCTTCCTCATACAGAAGCAGAGCTTCAGGGCTGCTTAAGGCTCTCCCACATACACTCAGCTTCCAATCTGATGTTCTTATAAGCATCTCACACATACTGTGTCCTTACAGAGCTCTCTAAGCCTGTCTGAGCCAGGAATTTTTTCACAAACAGCAAAGTTCTGTCAGTGTTTTCCCTCTGCTGTTACCACTACAACTGAAGTAGTGCTTGATCTCTTCCAGTCTCTTTTCCATATACAGCCAGGTTGATTTTCTTCTGCTTTTACATTTTAATTGGATTTATCTCTTCTCTGCATAAACTCTTTATGGACTTTTCTTAGCAGTGGAGCCAAGTCTGTAAGACTCGGCATGACCGGCTTCCTGCTTACCTCAGGTCTCATCCCATGGTAGCCTGCTGCTAGTCTGACCATGGGCTTTCCGCACCTCAGACTGTGCTCTGTCATGCTGCTCTCCTCTACTCTGTGCATTTAGCAGTTTCTCACATTCAGAACTTCTGTAAGCATCACCCAGACTAAAGATTCTCCAGTTACTTAGCAAAGCATCCTGGGTACTTCCATCATAATGTCTCATAATAGTTATCGTTTTATTTATCTTCTGCTTTCTCTATTAGTCTGTGATCTGCTCAGCATCAGAATTTTGCCTTTGTTCAATACCTCTCCTCCCAGCATACACACAATGCCTTGAAAATCCCACATACTGAAAATATGATCATTGTTTCTCAGTGAGGGAAGCTGATGTTGTTCCTTGGCAGACATTTGACAATGCCCGTGGACATTTTTTATTGTGATGACTTGGTGGCAGTACTGGTGTGGTATTAGCATGCTGTAGAGACTAAAAATGTCAATAAATGTCCTAAAATACAAAACAGCCTTCTAAAACAAAGAATTTTCTAATCCAAATTGTCAATATAAGAAATGTCTGGCTTAGATCTATGAGAGCACTTACCACATTAGTGTGGCTTCTATTTCCTTGTAACACTCCACTTGACTCTAAATTCCTTACCTTTACCATTGTCTCTCACATCATCTAAGATTTGTAAGAGAGTCATCTAGGGAATTCTTGATTGTGGCTAAAGAGAGGAACAAATGAATGTTCAAAGTAGCCTGTCTTTTGATACTAGGTAGGAAGTGTTGCTGCTTAGACTTTGCAGCAGACCGTAAGATCCATTGCATATAAAGTGGTAGCATAGAAAATTATGGAAAGAGCATGCCTGAGACCCATATTTCAAATGTGTGTTCTGTTCAGGTTATAACTAAATTGTGACAAAAGAGTCAACACGTTTAAAATGACAACCACGATAGAAGTGGTAAGGGATTAAAGTGTTACCTTTTACTTTCCAAGTAACTGTTCTGAGGTGACCATCCAGGCATGTGAATTGCTCTGCTTCAAGAATTGTTTAGGGGTGGAGTTGTGGGGAGGGTGCATTTCTTTCCAAGTTGTCAAGTCAGACTTCATTGTCTAAGCAAAGTCTTAGAGTCTTACAAACAGCCTAGACTGGGCAGCCATGTCTAGGTTGTACTGTAGACAGGGACGGGAAGGAGAGATAGGTAGATAGGTAGGTAGGTAGGTAGGTAGGTTGATAGATAGGTAGGTAGATAGGTAGATCATTAACAACACTGCATTGGCAGGAGCTCAGAGACCTTGTCTCTAAACTAGCCAATGTGGTGAGACCAAGCAGCCATGCGTTACTACCTAAGAAAGGGAAGATGGATTCATTGGTGGACAACTTTCCATTTTTACCTCAGTGCCTAATGATGAAACTCTAGATCAGCATACTTAATGAAGCTCTGGATTCCAGTTGGTTTTAGTTCCCTTGTTATATACTCAAAGAACACTTACAAAAGATAAAATATATTATCTATACCAGTGTCTCATAGATTATTTGTGATAAAGGACTGAGGGTTTTAGTGGGTTTGTTTTCTCCTAAATTGCAGTAGAATAGTACTTTTGTGAAATGCAATCAAAATTAATCACTAAAAGAGATAACCATATTCTTAGTTGTAGCAATGTTAACTTCCTGTGAAGACTGCTAAGTGAACACTCTCAGATTTTATCTGTCTCAGCGTCTGTCCTTACTTCTCTGTGATAGGCAGGGAGGGGCACTCACCCATGCTGATGTGCTTTTAGACAAGTTTTCTGAAAGCCTCTTTTGGGCTCATGTGTATGTAGACAGTGATGTTAGGTTTTTAAACAAAAGTGTTTTATGTTTAAAACTTGAAATTTGCTTTTAAAATAGTTTTAGAAGCTACCTCCTAGTAGTGTACAGATCATGATGGGTCATTTAGATGTTCACGTACCCTTCATAGCTCATCTTGTTTGTTTTACAGCTGAATCCAATGCTGATCTTAATTCTATAGATATGTAAGAAACCCTGCCATTCCCAGGTTGGGAGAGGGTGCCCTTCAGGGCCTTATATATTAAGCATGACAATGGGGAGGAAAAAAGCCTAATAAAGTGACATGCTCAAGATTACAGTTACTAAGTGGGAGATATTGTGGCATAGCCATTGGTCTACAGTAGAAATTGCAGTGGTATCAGATGGTCTGGATGGAATCCCCACCTACCTTTTAGCTCAGTGTCTCCGTGCAGTCACTTGGTCTACTAAGAATCATATAATAAGTATTCAATACACATTTTTAAAATTGAGAGGCACATGTAAAGGTTTTTATTAAACTGCAAAGCCCATAAACAAAAAGATGGGATTGGGAAGCCATACATTGTAATGTGGAATTCCATTGTTCTGCTGCATTTCATGCTAATGCTGCAGAGACAGCAGACATTATATTCAATGTGTCCATTTGAAGTTGTGTTTATGAAGGAAGGCCTAGAGAAATGGCTTAGCAAAAAGTGCATACTGCTGTTCTAGAGGATCCAAGTTCAGTTCCTAGTGCCCACATGGGTGGGTCATTTCTGTCTGTGACTCCATTCCCGGGCCATCTAATGCCCCTTTCTGGCCTGGGAGGAAGGGTACCAAGCATGTATGTGGTGCATAGATGTAGGCAAGACACTAATACGCATAAAATAAAAATAAATCTTTTAAAAAATGTTTTTATATAAGGACCCTGTAGCAGCTGGGAAAAATGAATTTTTTAAAATGTCGGGAAACAAAATTAGGTGTACATGATTGCAATTGTTTGTTCAAATAATGTGCATGTTGGGTATTGTTTTCATTATTATAGCTGTGGAAATTTTACACATGTGTCAGTGTATTTTGATCACAGTTCTTTCCCTAATTCCTCCTGATCCACACCTCTCTCAACTTCTTGTCCTTTAAAAAAAAATAGGCTTTTTTTTTGGCTTTTCAAAGCAGGGTTTCTCTGTATAGTCCTAGCTGTCTTGGAACTCACTCTGTAGACCAGGCTGGCCTCAAATTCAGAAGTCCATCTGCCTCTGCCTCCCAAGTGCTGGGATTAAAGGTGTGCACCACCACTGCCCGGCAAGCTTTTTTTTTTTTTTTTTTTT
>NW_022196910.1:11913078-11933223 GCF_008632895.1 Mastomys coucha | reverse complement strand
ACCTCGAGCAAATAGGCACAGGGGAAAACTTCATGAAGAGAGCGCCAATAGCTTCTGCTCTAAGATCATAGTACATTTAAGTAACCAACCCCTTCTGGGAAAGTTTCCTTGTCTGAAAGCCTTTTTTTTTTCCCCACAAGAACAGAAGTTTCTACTGCTTTTTCCTTCCTAGAAAGAAGAGTTAAAACAACGTCAATAAGATGCTAATGTTTGCAATTTAGGAACTTGAGTTGGTTAGTTTTGTGGATGTGTCCTGTACTGCTCGTGCTCTGTTAATGGTTACACAGAAATAAAAAACTGAAAGCCTCCACAAAGGATTGTTTTTATGTCTGCTTCATGGCATCTCTTACGAGATGCATATGATATTATTCCCATTGTACAGGTGGGAAAATGAAGCCCAGAATGTAACTGGTCTAAGTTAAATACCATGCCTAACGATACATTTAGCACCATCCCCTATAGAAAGGAACCTCATGATGGCAAAGTCAGGTTAAGCCAGCTCCTTCTGATTTAAGCACCTTTGCAGTACATTTTCTTCTTTTATAAAGATGAAGTCTTTGTGCTGCCTGAGAGTTGTTTAGGCAAACCCTAGACAAAAAACAGGACAGATGTACTAAGTACAGGATGATAACTACTAATTGTGGCTGTGATGTTCCTTGGGGGTTAAAGTGTTTAGGGAAGACTTGGAGTAAGATGTAAACTTAGCTTAGAAAATGGCTGCACTATAGGCAGAGAAGGTTGATGTATAGAGATGGGGGAGGGTCAGAACACAAAAGAGATAAATGTGAGATATTTTGCAAGAGCTGCAGATGCAAAGGATGCCTTGTTAGAATAGTATAAGAGAACTCAAGAGACACTTTAGGCCAGCAGACTCATAACTCCCTTGTTCATATGTTGGGAGGAAAGAACCAACTCGCAAAGTTGTCTGTGGCCTCTGCCCAATGTACATGTGTGCACACGAATCCTTTCCAGCCCCCCTCACCAAACACACACACAAATCATACAACACACACACACACACACACACACACACACACGTTTAAAAAAAAAACCCTTAAAGACAGATCAGAGGGTCGTCTTAAATGACAAACTGAAGACTTAGGAGTTTTTGTCTTGTGCTTATGTATAGTAGAAACCTGTGTTAAATGTTTATCACATGCCAGTCCTTACTCTATGTGCTATATCTGTGTGATATTAAAGATAAGTGCAGTGTCTAAAGAAAAAAATTACTTACCAAGGTAACCAAGAATAAGTAGATGAGGCAAGATTCGAATCAATCAAGTTGAGTGCCAACTCCTGTTTCCTGTTTCTAACCATTCTATTCTGGTTGTAGGATCCTTGGTAAGATGAACAAGTTTTAAGCCTAGGATCAACTTTAAACAAGTAATGTGCCTTACTCATGTATGGCTTCTAACACTTGAGAATGTTAACTTGTAGAGGCAGGTGGATTTCTGAGTTCGAGGCCAGCCTGGTCTACAGAGTGAGTTCCAGGATAGCCAGGACTATACAGAGAAACCAGGTCTCGAAAAATCAAAAAAAAAAAAAAAAAAAAAAAAAAAAAAAAAAAAAAAAAAAAAAGAATGTTAACTTGTGATCAGATAGCAATACTCATTCGAACCCCTATGTGCTTACACATGAGCCCAGGACACTAAAGAAGTTAATATATTTGTACAGTGACCTTCAGCTCTGATTACTATTCTATGCTTATGTGTCTGCATTTCTGCAAACATCTGACAGTGAACCTTAGTTAGCTAACATTTAAGATGTTTCAGCCTGTGCTAACTGTATTCAGTACTTCTCCGACTGTGGTTTCTGGACCACAGAGGAGCAACATCATCAGGAAACTCAGTAAAAAGATTCCAACTTCCTCCCATATCCATTGAGTAAGAAGCTGGAGGTGAGGTATAACAGCTTTCAGTGGGCCTTGAGTAGTGATGGGGGCATTGGTGTTTGAGAACCATCATTACAGTCTACTCTAGACTCTCAGTTCAGGAGCAAATTGCTTAATTTTACTGCTAACTGTTATTGGGTCATATACTTTGACTTTGTAGGCCTACAATATGTTTTAAGCATAAAATTGCCTGGGCAGTGGTAGCTTATGCCTTTAATCCTAGCACTTGGGAAGCAAAGGCAGGCGGATTTCTGAGTTGGAGGCCAGCCTGGTCTACAGAGTGAGTTCCAGGACAGCCAGGGCTACACAGAGAAACCCTGTCTAAAAAAAGAAAAATAGTAAAGTCGATTTAGAGAATACTCATCTTTGCCTCAGTGGTAGGGTACTTATGTGCCATGCACAGAGCCCGGGGTTTAATTCCCAACACCACTACACATTTGATAAATACTGGCAGGGTAGAGTGAAAGGAAGACATGAGGGTCTTTGAAATATGGAAATAGCACAGGCAGTCAGATAGAGTCATAAAGAAGGCTGGCTCTTCAGCCCTTTTGCTTGGTTGTAACATAAACACTCAATTTTTCTGACACAACTGGTTTCTTCTAAATTTCTTTGACTAGAAGTTACTGTGTCTAGTAAAATAGTAAGTATCTGTTATCTACCACTTGCTTGTTACTTTTACATGTTCTTTTTATGGGTTTATGGTGTGCGTACATGTGTGTATGTATAGGCACATAATAGGGATACACATATGTGGGCAAGTTGGGAACGTGTGTGTATCCAAGATTGGTATCAGGTGTCTTCTTGGTCATCCTTCGTCTTATATATTGAGGCAGGGTCTCTCATTTGAGTCCAGAGCGCATGAGTCCTAGTTCGGATAACTGGGTTGGTCCAGGGATCTTTTTTCTGCCTCCCACACCCTGGAATTACAGGTAAGCCACCATGCCCACCCAACATAAATGTGGTTCCAAGCTCTAATCCTTATGTTTCTGTGATAAGCACTTGCATTGCTGAGCCACCTCTCTAGACCTACATGTTCTTAAGTATTTGTATTTTCAGAAAAATGATTTAACAGCTAAACCCTGGTATCTACCAGTCGTTACGTAAGGTATGAGAAATGGCATGCTTGGGTGAACCTAGGATCGACAGCTGCTGGGAGGTAGAGACCCTTGTGCTTGGTTCTGGGTGGTCTGTGGTGAGCTTTTAGCTTTACGGTATAAACTCTGTAGGTGTCTTGGAATGGCTTGTACTTTCTTCATTGGTTTCGGTTTCCTAGTCGTCTTGGTCTGCATGTAGCTTTGGCTATCATAATCCACCTGCATGTTGTCTTCCCTCTGTGTCTGAAGAAGAAAGGGACTGTGTAGGTGTTTGTTGTTGTTGCTGTTGCTTTTAGTTTAGAAAATAGATATCTGTGTACTATACCATATTCACATATTATATTTTATATTTATTTAATTTGATAGTGTTATTCTCTATTGTTATATGTATTGGTGTTTTGTTGGTATGTATGTCTGTACCATATGCATGCAATATGCAATGTCCATGCAGGCCAGAAGAGGGCGTTGTACCCCTGAAATTGGAGTTCAGAAGTTTTTGAGCTTCCTTGTGGTTGCTGGGAATCAGAACAGGCTAGCTTCTGGAAAAGCAGCCAGTGCTCTTAATGGCTGAACTGTCTTTCCAGTCCTGTGTTCTAGGTTTCTTATGTGGGAAGATAGATCATTTCTTTCTTGAAAAAAGTGTGGTGGTACAGACTGCTTGACTTTCCCTGATCATATCACAGCAGATGATAGATGTATTGTTTTAAATTTGGCAGATCTGAAATGGAATTTTCCTGCCTTATATAATTTTACTAACTGCCATACATACGTACTTCTAGTCTTAGGTGACACCCATTTAAAATATTGCCTTAACAGTAGTATTAAAACAGTAAAAGAAAGCCTTGCTCTCAGGTGTGACGGGATAGAGTTGACATGGTTATGGAATTTGTTTTTCAGCTTGTCAAGTAAAGCTCTTTTATACTTTTATTTAGAGAACATATTTACATTTAAAATTAATATTTTCATTAGATGTATTAACATTTCCATATGACTAGACTGTATCAGGAAGCTACATAAGACCTTGGGTTGTCTTGGCAATGTAATGTTTGACCCAGTTTGTTTCTTTGTGAAGAGTTAAACTCTAATGCTAGACTAATAGAAGGAAATAATGGAGTACAGAAATGCCTTACCAGTAGAGTGATAGCACTTGCTTGGCTTGTATGTGAATGGGAGTAACTTTGAGAGATGCAGACCTGCAGTTTACAAAGAATGCTAACATTGAATTTTGAGGCAATGTTACTAAATTTGGCAATAATACAAATACTTTTGAAATACAAGATAAGGGCTATAGAGAGAACTTAGCTGTTGAGAGTGCTTGCTGCTCTTTTAGAAGGCCCAGTCTTGGTCTCAGCACCCACTTTATGTGGCTCATAACTGCCTGTAACTCCAGCCTCACCAGAGTCAACATCCTCTTGCTCCGTGGGCACCTTCCCCCACAGCTGTGGACAGTTTCCCAGCTTTAGCCTTACTGCTCCAGAGGGAACAGCTGGGATTTGCCCTGATACCTCTTTTCGCCAATACTATGCTTGTTAAGGCCCTGTTAAGGTTAAAGCTATCGAAGATAATTTATTCTAGTGATTTAAGATAAAATACATGGTTTTAAGAAAAAAACAAAACAGAAAACCCAGTACCCAGAAGGCAGGGACTGCATCTCCAGCTCGTTCTGTGTTGCTGATCCACAGCCCATGGCAAGTTCCTCACCCTCTCCGGACCTTAATTTCCATTTCTGTAGAACCAGTGAGAGATGTGAACAAAACAGAACCTGTCTTCTGGTTCTGATATTTTTATGATTTTGTATAAAAATAAAGCCAGATCTTATAGCCATATCTTTTGCCTGCATTGGTAGAAAATGCTCTGTTTGAAATCATTTGAGCCAAATAATGATATTGGGATACTTGTGCTTGTTTTTCAGAAACTCTGTGAAGGCATATTTAAAGTCCTTGTAAAGGATGTCCCAACAACATGTCAAGTGTCCTGCCTGGAAGTACTCCGAATTCTCTCCAGAGACAAAAAGATTTTAGTTCCTGTAACAACCAAGGAAAATATGCAAATACTGCTGAGACTAGCCAAGCTCCACGAGTCGGATGATTCTTTGGAGAAGGTGTCAGAGTTCCCTGTTATTGTGGAGTCATTGAAATGTCTGTGTAACATTGTATTCAACAGTCAGATGGCACAGCAGCTTAGCCTGGAACTGAATCTCGCTGCAAAGCTCTGTAACCTCCTGAGAAAGTGCAAGGACCGAAAATTTATCAATGACATAAAGTGCTTTGACTTGCGCTTGCTCTTCGTCTTGTCACTTTTGCACACTGACATCAGGTCACAATTGCGCTATGAGCTCCAGGGACTCCCGCTGCTAACCCAGATCTTGGAAAGTGCCTTTAGCATCAAGTGGACCGATGAGTATGAGTCGGCCATAGACCATAATGGACCTCCTCTCTCACCTCAGGAGACAGACTGTGCCATTGAGGCCCTCAAAGCTCTGTTCAACGTGACGGTAGACAGTTGGAAGGTGCATAAAGAGGTAAGGGTGGGAAAAGTACACACAGCATTCTGGAATTAAGTGTATGGGTTGTTCTTACAGCTGCACATAAAAGAGGAATGATAAGGTTGGAAGTGGCAACAGTTCCCAGTTCCTCATCAGTCTGCTCTCTAAACTGCAAGGTGTTTCTTACCTTGCATTCTTTCAGGGGTTGGAGAGAGCACTTAGTAGTTCCAGAGGCCCTGGATTATGTTCCCAGCACCCACCTGGTGACTCACAGCCATTTGTAACTCTAGTTCCAAGAGATCTGATGTTCTTCTTGTGGCCTTCATGAGTAACAAATGTGCATATAGTGCAGATATGTATGCATGCAGAACACCTAAGGGAGGACTACCATTTTGTAAGGTGACAGACTCTTGTGGGTGGCATAACCACTTGTCCTTTTTGAGTGCCCTTTAAGAACGAGGTTCAAGTGACAGATTGGAGAGGAACAGAGGACTAATGGTAGGTTCTTGTGTTGACACTGTCTGACAAGTTAGAATAAACCCATTTGGTTGAAATTGACCAACGAAAGCCGTTGTCTGTTAAGCAGAGTGCACCTGTCATTACAATCTCCAAGGGGCGTCTTTGTAGTGCTACAGAGCCCTAAGAGGCTAAAGCCACACACAGCCACATATTCATGTTTGCATACAGTTCTAAGATCACACCAGAAAGTGGGAAATACTCTTCTAAACCCCTAGACTTATTTCTTGACTGAAGTCTTTCTCTGTGGCTTGGACCTTCCAAGAACCCCAAGTGAGGTGGATTTGGTAGTTTATATTTGAGTTCCTGCAAGAGCAACGTGTTAAACATGAAAATTAGTTTCATGAAATTCAGAGTTATAAGTCAAGGGACATCAAGTCTTTCCTTCATCTAGAATCCTAGCATTTCACATTTCCTTTTTCAGTGGCCCTAAAAACCCAGTGCAGTTCAGCTCCTGCCTTTGAGGTTAACGTTCAGCGCTGTCCATTTGAAGTAATTCTCACCCGTGTTGTTGCCAGCAGTCTGCTGGAGAAGGATCATCAGTGCAGCTCTAGTGGGAGCATACAGGCACCTGAGTTGTAAAGTGCAAATAGGTCTGTATTTTGAAAGCAAATATTTGAAGATCAGAGCTAGCAGCTGTTTCAGATGACTGCAGTGTAGTCAGCTTTTACTGAGACTTGGCAGGAAAAGATGTGGAAAGCCCACATGCTCCATTTATGCTTTGAAACCAAATATTTGGAAGTATTTAAAATGTTATGTCTCTGCTTATTTGGTACCTTCTGTGGTTATTTTTATTACACTGTTTGTTTTTGTGTTTTAAAGATCTCCATTTAGTTGTAAAAGCACCTCTGAGACTGTTTGGTTTGCCATTGTTAGACTACATTGTTTGGATGACTGACAAGATGGCTTCTACCTCAGTGTCTGTTTAGCAGTGTATGCGTGGGAGGCAGTGGTAAGGATCAGGACATTGAGATGAGCTTTCTGTAGTATGCTTTAGCTAAGTAACTGGGATTGAGGAGCTCTAGAAAATGTTGAAATAGCAAAGCCTCATTTAGTGTTCCAGAATGCTTGTTCTCCAAGACATAGGCTCTCCCCATAATGGACTGGTGGTCCTTAAATAGGTTTATCTGTAAGCCATGGGGCAGTTAATGCTGCTTTTATGAATTATGTGTCATAACTGTGACACTGGGCCAATACTGAAGCTTTCAGAAATATAAACAGTACTGAAAATAGGACCTTTGACAACCTATTTATAAAAAAATGTCTTCATGTGGCTCTGTAGTCAACAGTCGTTCAACACATGTTTATAAACAATTGCTAGACATTGTCCCAGGCATTGCAGAGCACACTGGCAAATACTAATCATTGTCTTTGCCTTCATGAAACTCTAGTTTCATAGGTAGAAACTGACAGTATGTCAGCAAATCGATGTGTAATGAAGTTGTGTTTAGTGAAAGGAAAGGCAAGTAACAGGATGGAGACACTGCTGGGGTTTTCTCCTGGGTCTGAAGGGTGCAGGGACAGAGGCTTCCTAGAACTAAACATGATTTACAAGACACTCCTGTGCTTTTTTTGTGTGGCAGTCACAACTGAGCCTGCAGAGATTTCTGATCCAGTACAGAGAAATGGGGAATGAGGAAGGTGTCCACTTCCCCTGGGATTCAGTGTCTTCTGTTTTTGTCAGACTAAGGACATGTACTTCAACTGAGTGAGCCAGTGGAATGGTTAATGCTTTAAATACCAACCAAAATGAAGTATGAAAAAGTTACTGAGAATTCACTTTTAAAATACTATTATTTTTCTGCTTAGGAAAACAATACACACTCATAGGCAGTCTAAGAGGTGCATAAGGGACAAAAAACTGCAAGCTACTTCTAAACTCAGTGCTCCGAAGACTGCTTGCAGTCCATCGGTCTTCATGGCATACTGTGAACAGAGAGGCAGCTTTACAAATGCAATCACTTTCTAATCTTCCTCTCTTCCCATGCTGTTCTTGAAGAACAGTGGGCTACAGGGCTGAGGGTGTGACTCAAGAACAGCTCCTCAGCGTTTGTGAGCTCCAGATTTGAGTTTCCCACTTGCCAAAATAAATTGCTTTTAAGAATAAAGGTTTCAAAATGTGTTCCTCTGGCAGGAACGTCCCTAGGAGTGGCCTCTGGGGTGAGTCTCCTGGGTTCCTCATCTCTACACTGAGAAGAGAAATTTTAAAAAGAAAAAAGGAACCTTTGATAATTTTGCTGTTGCTATTGTCTCTTTAAACTTGTGTTATAACTAAGATTTTGTTTGGAGAATAAAAAGGTTCTGCATCCAAGTCAAACTTGATAATGCTCTCTCACTGAGAAATATTAGAGATGATGGATCTCATGAAAGAAAACTTGTAAGTTAGAAAAAGCACTTGTGAGTTTAAATAATACCAATGAGTATAAATATGAAAATAGAATCCTTGTATTTATCACCTTTAACAAATGCTACCTGTTATGAACTTCCATGTGAAGTCTTCATTCCTGAAGTTGATGGGCCAGAGGAGTTCAAAAGTGCAGTGTGCACTCTGAAACCCAAGGCATCTGACTTTACAATGCTTATGCCTGTGGTATAGCCTAGCTGCTGGGTTTGGCTTTAATGACTTTAGGTATGCTTGGGATTCCTTCATTTGCATTTCACCAAAAGCAGAAGATTAATGATTGGGTGTTCCTTGAGGTTTAACAAATTAGTACCAGTTGTTCCTGCCTTAGTGTTAAATTCCTGCTGCCTGCAAATGCATCATAACTGATTAATTTGAAGATCCCTTTCCTTAAAGCTGTCTCATTTCCATGTGTGAATCTAGCTTTCCTCTCTCCTCCTCCCTTCCTCCCTCCCTCTCCACACTGTTTCCTTTTGACTCCCTTTCTTAAGATAGTGTGTTTGAAAAGGTGAAATGGCTTCTCTAGCAGGGTATAAGGTTAGTTCTAGAAAGGGTAGTTTTAAAATAATCCTGTCTTTTTCTACTTTATTTTCTCCAATATCTCTGTTGATGGAGCAATTCATGTTTTCCAGAGTTCCTTGACTTAGTTCAAATTCCCTTGCCCGTGTGCCTGAGTACCAGTGCAGAAAAAAGCTGCTGGTCAGGGCCAGCAGACATTAATTAGAGACAGACAGCCGGTGCAAACAGAGAAGCACAGATCCAGTGCTCAGAAGATGCTGTGCACATAACAGGAAGTACCAGAAACAGTCACCAAGAACACCACAGAGGAACACAAGGGTTATTCCAGAGACTTTGAAGGAAATGTGAAAAAGGATAGGATAGTTGAAAAACATAAAGCTCCAGGCTAATGCAATGCTTAGTCATTAAATCATGCCAACAAATACTTCTGTGCCTAGTTTGCACTGGGTTCTAAGTGGGGTACTGGTCCAAGGTGAAGCAACCTGCTCTCGAGGCACTAACAATCCAGTAGGGAATGCTGCAGACCCAGGAAAACACGTGCACAGTGGCATCCTACTCCATGTCTGCTGCTAGGTAGATCAGGCAGAAGTTGGTAATTTTATAAATAATAGAGCTTTACTTTGTTTCTAGGGGCTGGGGAGTCCCAAAGGAAGAAGCCACATCTGGACTGTATTGTATCATGTTATGGTAGAGATGTCACATAGGGGAAAGCCTGCATGAAAGAGCACGTGGAAGGGCAGGTGGTAGTGTTGCACGCCTTTAATCCCAGCACTGGGCAGGCAAAAACAGGTTGGATCTCTGAGTTCGAGGCCAAACTGGTCTACAGAGTGAATTTCAGGATAGCCAGGGCTACACAGAGAATCCCTATTGAAAAACAAACAAAAAGCAAAAAACAGCACGCATATGCACGTGTGAGAGGCCTGGAGCTCCCTGGTGACAGCACCCACCTGTTCCTGAGTGCAAAGCCCTCATGACCTTAAACACTTGTTACGGACTTTACCACCATTGCTACCACCATAGCAGTAGATTTCCGTATGAGTTTGAGAGGGACTTTTCAAACCATAAGAACACTGTTTGTTTTAGAGTTTTCTGTTTTTTTTTCTATATTTTATATACTTGACAATAAAGAACCACATTAACAGTGCATAGCAGAACCAACTGCCATATATTTCAGGTCTTTGGCCTTTCTCTCAGGCATGGGTCAACTATTTTTGGATGAAAATATACAGGAAAAATAATTTTTGCAAGTAAACTGGATCTTGCACAATTATTGTGAGAGAGGAAAGCAGTAGTAAATATAGAATCAAACTAAGAAGTGACGACTGTGTAAGAGATTTCAGAGTTTCCTCCACTTTCATCTCACTTTGACCCTGGTACCACCCCACCCTGCCTGTCTCATTCTTCTTGTCTTTTTTCCCCCAGGGACAACACTCCTTCTCTCTCTGGGGGGTGTAGTGTCATTTCAGGAAAGAGGTGAAAATACTGATGTCCTAAAGACAGCTCATCTGAGTCCTGAAACTAGGAAACAAGACTTGTGTGTGCTATATTTACTGAATGTTTTATAAAGAGAAACTGCATTTACTTCTGGTGTTAGTGAGTTATAAACCTTAGCTCCACTGGACATACGAAGACACTGAGGGTCAGAAAGCTGAAATTACTTCTGGACATTCACATGGTGGTAACCAACAATTCTAGCATGTTTCCTAAATTTTTTTTTTAATTTTATACATATATCTGTATGCCTGTGTGAATTTATACACACTATGTGCATGTAGGCATTCACAGAGGACAGAGGTTATCTGACCTGGAACTAGAGTTCTGGGTATTTGTAAATGACCTGATATGTTTGTTGGAAACTGAACCTGCATCCTCTGCCAGAACAGTAAGTCATCTGAACCACTGAGCCATCTCTTAAGCCCCTAAGCTTATTTTATTTCATGCCATTCTATTTTATGTTCTTGAGGCAGGATGTTACTATGTAGCCATAGTTGGCCTAGAACCTACTATGTAAACCAGCCTGGCTTCCAACACACAGAGACCTTCCTGCTGTTGCCTTCCGATTGCTGGGATTAAAGACATGCTACATACCCAACTGCAATTTTATTTTAAAAATTTATCGTGTGTGTGGTGGGGGAGGTAGGGGTGTTCCACACATTCTACACATGTGCATATGGACAGTTTTGTAGAGTTGGGTCTCCACCCCTCTTAGTCCAGGTAACCTAGGTCATCAGGCTTGCAGGACAGCATTTCACCTGCTGAGCCATCTCTCTGCCCCACTCTCTTTGTTGAATAAAAACTGCTAACTGGTAGCATGCCTCTAACAAGTATTTGTTGAGATACAGACTAAAAGAAGAGAAAGAGATTAAAGTGTACAAATAAACTACCCATCCACAGTCGACTGCTTCTGACACCTGCCAGTACAATATGGAAGAGGACTTCTTAAAATAAATTCTACTAGTTCAAGCAGATGCAAAATGGATTGAAGTCCTCACTTTATATCGTACACAAAAAATTAACCTGATAGAAAAGAGATCTAAATATACAAAATTAAACACTAAACCTTATAGAAGACTTCATAACTTTAATCTCAAACAACTCAAGTATTCCTGAAATAAGCAAAGACTTCCAAAGAAGATAAAATAAAGACCAAACCTTAAAGAAAATTTAAAAATTATTCTTCATTAAAATAAGTTCAAAAGATAACGAGTTATCAAGGATAGGGACCCAATCCTAGAACCGTAGCTCTCAGGACACAGAATTCAGCTATTGAGGCGCATGGCAAAGTAGCAGAAATGTGTAGCATTTTGGCCCACGTAACACATTAAAAGTTGCCAACAGGAAAGTGGGCACAGAGCTTGCAAAGGAGCTGTCC
Organism: Mastomys coucha; assembly: GCF_008632895.1. Classification (NCBI taxonomy): domain Eukaryota; kingdom Metazoa; phylum Chordata; class Mammalia; order Rodentia; family Muridae; genus Mastomys; species Mastomys coucha. The sequence continues at coordinate 11,921,445 of NW_022196910.1, read as the reverse complement.
AGAGAGCTATGCAAATGACCAGGGCGCATAAGCAAAGCCGTTCTACTCTCATCTTAACATGATATTAAAACCAAGAAATGACCACATGTGTGACATGATTGTACAGCTGTAGAGAAACTCAAAGGTGGGGCTCCCCCCTTTATGGGGTGTTTTCTAGCTGTATGCTTGACAATACTGCTTGGCAGTGTTCTCTAAACTTCAGAATCCAAACTGTGGTGTCCTTCAGTGTAGCATTCCCTCTCCTGGGTATGGACATGATATGTTACATATAAGATGTATCAAGTATATGTTTATGGCAGCAATCTACAGGATGCCCAAACAGGAAACCATCAAAGGGTGGATAAGCACATTGTGATGTATTGTATTCAGTGGACTCATATGATAACAGTGCTCCTTTGGAAAAAAAATGCAGTATGTATATATGTGTGTGCATGTGTGTGGAGGCCAGAGGTCAATGTTAGCTGTCTTCCTCAGTCACTTTCCACTTTATTTGTTTGAGGTGGGGTCTCTCGCTGAACCTGGAACTCACTTTATCCCCTGAGCCATTTGCCCAGTCCCCATAATGTTCCTGCACTGTTTCCAGTGTTTTCTAATCTGTGGTGAAGGCCCTATACTTTCTCATGGCATTGCAGACAAGCCGCAGATGAGCTGCCAAGCACCAAAAAGAGCCCCTGTAACTACATACAACATGACTAGAGAGAGACTAGGAGTCTGACTTGTGATTTCTGTCATACACAGTTTAGTGGCAACAGAACTCACTAATGTGATATTGGAAGTTAGGGCTTTGGAGTGTGTCATCTGTGGGATCAGAGAGTTCTGGAGTTCCTAATCCTGGCATTACATGGTTTTCGTGTTGCTTACAATAGCTGCTCATTTTGTGCAGTTAATCAGCCATAGAGTTACAGTTTGGGCAGTTTTCTCTCTGTATATTATACTTGATACTTGCACTAGAATTTACTGTTCACCTGTTTAACACATGTCTTCTGTTTTCATGAAGATAACTAGTAGTGGAAATAAAGTTTAATTAAACATGTGAAATTACAAATTAGGATTTCACAAAAGAAACTTTAACAAGATACTATGATATAGATGAAGTAGAAAACAAAGGAGCTCTCTGGAGCTAGAAAAGAGGCAGACCAGGTTCAGAAGTTGCTCTGAACAGAGATGTGGGTAATGGGAGAAGGGGACATTGCAGACTGGGGAAGAACCAACATGGATAATTTCTTAAGAGGCTTGTCCTGGTCATGAGCCACGCTCGTTACCTCCGACATAAAGAACTGTCTGGTGTAGAAGGAAACACTACTGGGTGTGGTAGTGCGCACAGTAATCTCCAGCAGTGAGCAGGAGCTATGCAGGGGTGTGAGTCCAAGGGCAGCCTGCTTTAAATAGTGAGACCCTGTCACAAAGCTGGAGATGTGGCTTAGTGGCACTGGCAACCAGGGTGCTATCCCAATTTTCAAAACCAAGCAAGAAATGATCTTATCAGTGGTTAGGTAATAGTTGAGTTTGACATAGGCTCCATGGGTTTCATGTACTTTAGGGCAAGTGAGAGTCCTTGTACAGGGGAGTCTTGAGGATGGGTAGTGGGTGCGACAGCTGGTATTCCTGCCCTGCTAGGTCTGGGCCTCTTCCCCACCTCAGCCAGCTCCCTTCACCCCACGGTTGCTTCTTGCTTCTTTCCCACCAGCAGTTACACTGCATTTCCTCCCTTCCCTCTCCCTCCTTGTCTGTTTGTTATTCAGCGTTTTAAAGTGCTGTTGTGCGTGCCATTTTCTTTACTCCTCACAGAACCTCATGTTTCTGGAGGTATGTGGGAGGGAGCTGAAGATGAGAAGCTGACTAATGTGAGGTCATAGCCTAGACTCTTGCTTGACTCCCAAGTGCAAAACTGTCCATTATATGACTGAGGCCTTCATCTTTCTTAAATTTATATGTGATGCATTGTTTAATAATTTTCAGCCTTGTTATGAGTAGTGGAAGTGTAACCTGTTGTTTGTTAGAGTCTGTGAGAGGCATCTTAGAAAGACTGTGAATTATGTATGTGTGTATGTATGATACATGCACACATATTTCACTTTAGGTGAACTTAATTATATACTAAGAACTTTTAAAAATGATTGCCTTTGAAGTAAGTAAAAGATTCCCTGTAATATATCTAGGCTATCATACTTACCTCTTCATTGCTATGTCCTCTTTTGTGTGTGTGTGTGTGTGTGTGTGTGTGTGTGAGAGAGAGAGAGAGAGAGAGAGAGAGAGAGAGAGAGAGACAGAGACAGAGACAGAGACAGAGACAGAGACAGACTGACAGAGGGAGGGAAGGAGGGAGAGAGAGAAAGATTGATTGATTGATTATGGTTGATTGAGGGCCTTGATGCAGGTGGTTAGATACATTGTGATTGTGTGAGGAGATGGTTCGGTAGATAAAGTGCTTGCTGTGCAGGCGTGAGGACCAGATTTCTCTACTCTCCAGCACCATCCTAAAGCCAGGTGGGGGTGGCAGCCCACTTGTAGTGTTCATGCTGCAGCATTGATATAGGCTCTTCAGAGCAAGTTGCCTCACTTGACGAGCCAAATAGGTGAGTTAGGGATTTATTGTGAGGCTCTGCCTCAGTAAATAAAATAGAGAGCAATAAAGGAAGGCACCTGTCATTCACCACTAGCCTGTGCACACATGCAGACATATCACATATGTGTGGGCATCATACACATACACACACACCAAAAAGAAAAAGAAGTTGTAATGGCCCAAGATCTCATTATAAATATAGAGGTAGCAGAAGTAAAACAAATAATTATTCAAAATTGGGTTTATTTCTCATTGCTATTTCCTTCTGTCTTGCTCTTTGTGTTTAATTCCCTGCCAAAGAATAAATGTTGGGAAAGTAAGGGGATACAATTCTAATCATTTGTGGTAGTTATCTGGGGTCTGAGAGAGAGAAAAGATAAAAGAAAATGAAATTGGTGGCCATCCATGGTGTTATATACCTATTATAAATTCAATACTTAGGAGGCAAAGATACAAGGTTTTCAAGTCCACTATAAGCTACATAGCTAAACCCCATGTCAAAGGAGGAGAAGCAAGAGGAAGAAGTTGTTGTTTTACTCATTACTCTTGAAAGCTTAGAGATGAAAGTTTCATTAAGTTATAATTATATTCATATAATTATAATTCATATAATTCATATAATTAAGTTATAAAAGAACTATCTCAGTATATAGCTTAGATTTGTCTGAACTTTTGTTAGATTAGTAAACTGGCACAATATACTACAGAACAAAAGAACCTAAACTGTCTGGAAATGAAAATTCCATAAGTGGAATTGACAAATGCAATTGATTTTTCAAAACAATAAAACAGGATAGCTGGATCAGTGCCTCCTGACATCGGCCATTTCTGCATGTGGTCGTGGCTATTAATTGATGTGAAATGGCAGCCATTTGCTTATTGCTTTGGGACTGTTGAAGTACCTTGCCATTTCCCTGTATGGAGTGCAAGTGGTGTGTTAGTATACCAGACTCCTTTGATAAGGCTTCAACTCTAGCTTTTCCTCTCCACTTTGTATTTACCACAGAGCGATTCTCATCAGTTCCGTGTCATGGCAGCTGTCCTTCGCCATTGTTTACTAATTGTAGGTCCAACTGAAGACAAAACCGAAGAGCTGCACAGGTAGGTAACCTTTATGTTGATATCTCAATGAAGCATGTCATCCATGCTTGATATCTCTGTGTATCTATTTGTGGTGGTTATGAGCACAAGGAAGTAAAACTATTATATTCAATCAGGTAAGCCAGAACTGTGCCTCATTGTGAAATTTGTTTACTGTCCTCTTTGACTTTGCTATGTTGAACTCCAGGGTCAGGCATTTGTTATATTCAGCAATAAAACCCAGGACAGTATTGAACACTTTGAGATTCACTCCCAGGCTGAGGATGTTACTAGTGGTGGAGTGCTTGCCTACCAAGTACAGGCCCTCAACAGTTAGGGGAAAAAAATAACTTACTTTAATTGTTACACAAACCTTTTGAGGTAGCTATTTTTTTCCCTAAAAATAAGAGAGCTGAAGTCTCCTTTTTGTTACTCAACTTAACTAATACTTCCACTATTTCATTTTAAGGGTATTTGACAAAAAGCATATTCTATGCAGTAATAAATAAAAAACAAAATAAGAGTCATAATGTCTTCTATTAAGATATATTAGATAAAGTTGAAGAGTGTGGCTCAGTGGGTAAAAGGGCTCCCTATGAAAGCATGAGGATCTGAGTTTGAGTCCCCAGAATGCATACAGAGGCTGGGTGCAGTAACAGTGTCTGTAATCCCAGTGTGTGTATGGGGAAATGGGAAATGGAGACAGAAGTACATGGGCTAGCTAGCCTAATGCATGCAGCAGGAAAACAGACCCAGTATCAGAACAAGGTGGAAGGCAGAGACCAAGTTGACCTGAGCTTGTTTTCTTTCTTTCTTTCTTTTTTTTTTAAGATTTATTTTTATTTATGTGAGTACACTGTAGCTGTTTTCAGACACATACCAGAAGAGGGCATCAGATCTCAATACAGATGGTTGTGAGCCACCATGTGGTTTGTAGGAATTGAACTCAGAACCTCTGGAAGAGCATTCAGCGCTCTTAACCACTGAGCCATCTCTCCAGCCCTCTGAGCTTGTTTGCTGACCTCCCTATATGAGCAGCCACATTCTCTCTCACACACACACAAGTAAAGTTATAGATACATATAAAATAAAAATAATTCCAGGCATATAACTTGTCTGTTAGAAACATTAATGGAATGTTGTCTGGAGCTAGGGACGAACAGCTCATTAGAGTGTTTGTCTCCTGTGCACAAGTTCCTGGGTTTAGTTCCCAGCACTGAAAAATACAAATTAGCATTGTCTGAAAACAGTTGAGTAAGAGTTAATACAGTTTCCAGTTCTCTTACTTGCTGTGGATTAGGTTTGTAATAACAAAACATTTGACCTTATTATAAGACTGCTAGTGCTGAATTCTGTAAGAATACAAATGCCTTTAATCCCAGCTCTTGGGAGGCAGAGGCAAGTAAGTGTATTTCTGAGTTTAGGACCAGCCTAGTCTACAAAGTGAATTCCAGGACAGCCAGGGCTAACACAGAGAAACCTTGTCTCCAGTAAAACAAAACAAAGTAGAAAAACAAGAACAATTAACCAACCAAACAAAACAAATGGCATGTTAAATAAGGTACAGCTACAAAGAAATAGCTTTTACATCTGCTTTATAAAGATGGGTTTTGGGTTTTTTTGTTTTTTTGTTTGTTTGTTTGTTTGTTTGTTTTGTTTTTTGAGACAGGGTTTCTCTGTGTAGCCCTGGCTGTCCTGGACCTCACTCTGTAGACCAGGCTGGCCTTGAACTCAGAAATCTGCCTGCCTCTGCCTCCCAAGTGCTGGAATTAAAGGCGTGCGCCACCATTGCCCAGCTGCTTTATAAAGATGTTAACATGAGCTTTTTCTATTAAGTTAGCTCCTGGGCACTTTTCTAGATATAACTTAAATAAAAACTTTACAAAAATGCAATCAGAATAAATTACACATTACACACACACACCCTTAGCTGTTATTTTTCAATCACATCTACATAATTAATATAATTAAGTGGAGTACTATGTTTTCTGTCATGCTGAGTTTAAAGGTAGACTATTTTTTATATACTCTGTACCCTGTAGCCCTTCAAAATGTCTTCTTCATGATTAGAAAGTATAAATTCTGAGGTGGGTGAGGTGGTGCATGTCTATAGAACCAGCTGTCCAGGAGAGAGGGCATGGGCACTTCGAGTCCAGTCAGCCTGGGCAATGGTGTAAGACACTGACTTCAAAAATGTGGAAATGATTTCTGTAGCCACAGATCAAATTCCTTTAATTTCTGGAGACAGTGCCCACATTATCTGCAATAAGTCCCATCTTAAATGACTGCATCAAGCCTTTTTTACCCTTTATGGTTTTTTTTCTATAAAAGAGACACTAACAATTCAGCATCAAAATTAAAAGTGTTTTTGTTTAAAAAAAAACCTTAGAAGTGTATTGATTTAAAAAAAAAAAATCAGATAATCCAGGCTGAGGAACACACAGGCTGTAAAGGGGAAAATTCTGGCAGGCAGGCAGGCACTGCTGTGCTAGGATTCAAGTAGCTCTGCCAGGATTCTCCAAAGAATGGTTTCCAGATCTTAGCACAGTGCTCAGCCTGTGCCAAGAGAGCAAAACTACAGAGATTGTTCAGATTTTTAAAAAGTAATCAAATTTCTCTTCCTTCCTTTGCTAGACTCACCCTTTTAAAATCTTTCACTTTACAGAGTTACTTTGATAAAATTTATTAGCTTCGCTGTGAGTGTAAGGATGTGCTGGAGAGAACAGCTGGGATTCTGAGCATTCTCAGAGGTGCTCTTGGGAGGCTGGACTTTTGCTTATCCAGCAGTTTGCTTGGGATGGCCTCGAATGCCCTTTTACTCAGAAGTGATTAGTATCAGTGTGAACAATGATGACTCCAGGCTAATCTATTTAAACAGAGAGAGCTGCTAGAGTTTCAGTGACCTGAACACCGAGCTTATGGAAAACTTGAAGGTGCAAGGCACATGTGAAATACTTAAAAGTCTTCTTATTCTTTTTTATATAACATTTTTATTTTCATTAATTTGTTGAGAATTTTATTCAATTATTTTGACCATAGTCACTATCATCCTCTTGTATTTCTTTCTTTAAAAGTTATTTTCAAGGGCTTTTATACTCCTTTTTTCTTTTATCTTTTTGGAGAATTTTTGTTTGTGTTTTGTTTTTTCAAGATAGGCTTTCTTTATGTAGCCTTGGCTGCCCTGGAATTCATCTTGTAGACCAGGCTGGTCTTGAACTCAGAGATCCACCTGCTTCTGCCTCCCAAGTACTGGAATTAAAGGCGTGCATCACCAAGGCCTGCCTCTATTTTTTTTTTTTTTTCAATGCTTTGACTTAAGAAACAGCAGAGCAGCATAGGTAATCCTGGATGGCCCTGGCACTTAGTAAGTTCCTAACAGCATCTCTGTCTGCTGTTAGTGTGATAAGCATAGTGACATTTAAATGTCATATTTAGTCCAAAAGTTTTTAGTTGCTTCTTGAGTACATTTTATTTAGAAACTTACTTTTGTGTGTATCCTTTGACTATATAAAGATACTTGTTTTCTGATATTCCAATTTTTTTCCTGAAGCCAGAAATTCCACTTATATTAGATGATGAAGGTGCTTTAGAAAAGAAAGAGCCCGGCGTTTTTCAGGTCTGTGTCTCTGTGAGTGTGCTCCATTGCTTTCCTCAGAGAGGTGAAGAGGATGCAGGCATGAGTGTGCAGCTCACAGCAGCAGGAACCTGAGCTCAGGCTCCTGAGCATCCTCAGTGCTGTGCAGTGTTCCTCCAGCTCATTCTGAGCAGCTGGGATAGTGTTTGTGTTGTCTGCCTTTGTGTTGTACAACGTCCTACTTCTCTTCCACCTCTGCTGTGTGCTTGGAAGTACTGTCAGCAGTCCTCACAGTGAAGAAGCATAGCTGTTAGTACTTGGATGCCCAGATGTGCATAGTTAGGTTTTCCTTTAGAAAGGAGGGATGGCCTTCATGCTGGTAGGGAGGATGAGACCCCAGCTCAGGTTAGCTTTAGGCACTCATTTCCAGTTCCTTCTATACACTAAGGATATTAGCCCATGCTTATCCATGTCTTTGATCCATGAGGAGTGAATTTTTGTGTGTGTGGGGGTATAAAGCCTTTTTCTTTCATTTGGATATTGGATATATAGCTTCAGCCACCATTTATTGAGAAAGTTTTCCTTTTCCTATTGCTCTTGGCACCTGGTGTGTGTTAGGCCATTTGCATGCCTTTCTGCTTGAAGTGGTGTATTAAGTTTTCAAACCAGAAGTATGATTCTTCAGACTTTTCTCTTCAGTATCTTGACATTCCATATGAGTTTTAAAATTAGTTTTTCTATTTCTATAAAAATATCATTGGTAGGAATTATTTGAATTTGGAATATTCATCTCCTTATCATTATATATATATAATCACACTTTAAATTAAATGTTTGAAAATGAGCTGATTTTATTTCCATTTATATTTACATTTATATGTTAGTGGGCACTTACCTAGTGTTAGGGACCAATTTGAGCTTTAGGGTTAAAAAGGTCAAAGCATATAGTCCGTTCTCCAAGGCTCACCAGTTAGTGCATACATGAGTGAAATGATTCATGTGTCCATCCACATCGCCCTCCTGTCCGTCTGCCCTGTGTCCCCCTCCCCACTCATGTGAGCACTGTATCAGTGAACAAGCTTATATGAGAGATAGGAGAGCACAGACAAAGACATTTACTTCGGAGAGTGTAGTGCACGGGGGGGGG
>NW_022196910.1:11906026-11913068 GCF_008632895.1 Mastomys coucha | reverse complement strand
GAGAAATTAAAGAGTGAGAGAGACCTGCATCCTGCCAGAGTTCAGAGACCCTGGACAGGCAGACTCAGGAGACTGTAGCATGATCTCCATGCCACTAGGTGGGTGTCTGGCCGTGGGAACCCTTGTAACCCCAGTCCTTGGGGGTGAGAGGGAGCAGTCAGGGGTCCCTGGGCCTCAGAGAGGCCAAGGACAACAGGTTCTAGCTCTTGGACATCACATGACGTCACTGAACACCCCGGAAGAGCTGAGAATGGGTGGGGGCTCTTGCTAGCTCACTGCTTGGTTTGGCTGGCAGCTGTGGCTGGAGCTCTGGGAGGCTTTCCTGCGGCAGAATGCATGTGGTTCTTTAGAGGAAGGCCTAAGACATTGTTCCAGCACAGCAAGTCTAGATAAAAGGAGGTAGTCCATGGTTTTAGAGTTTTATTGTAGAAAAGAAGGGGGGGGGTAGGGAGGGAGAGAGAGTAGGTAGAAAAGTAGAGACCAGGGATGGCCACGTTGAGAGAGGGGGAAAGGAAGGGAAGAGTGGAAGCAAGAGGTGAGAATAAAGACAAGAAAGAAAGCAAGAGCTTGAGAGAGAGAGGAGCAGCCCCTTTTATAGTGGGCTGGGCCACCTTGCTGTTGCCACATAACTGTGGGGCAGGGCACACCTGGCTGTAGTCAGATGACTGTGGGGGTTGAGCCCAACCAGAATACTGGGAGCTTGGGCATTGTCTACAGCTTGAGGTGTCTGGCGTATATGTCTAGGGGCGTAGCTCACTGTTCTGTCCCTTGTAGAATTTTCTACTGGGTCTTTGGAGTAAGCCTCACTCAACTAGAACATAGACTGCCTTTCATGATCCAACAGGAGAGGGCAGACAGAAGCCATTTTTGTTGTTATTGTTAGCTCTCTTGGCTCTTGTAAAACTTATTTTCTGTAAATAGGTTTTCCAGGTAAGAAAGGATTGTTGAAACTGTTGTCCCACTGAGTGCTGTTCTAAGGTGTAAGGACATCCACAGCATATGCCCTGAAGGAACCAACACTAAATGGGGAGACAAGACATAAATATTATGAAAAGTTAAATAACAACTCAAGACAAGAATAGAAAGACCATGAGATAGTTTTGAGTAGTTTTCAATGACTGATTTCAGTAAAAAAATAGCTAAAGGACAAGTCCAGGAATACACAGGTTAAGAAGTAAACCTGTCTTTTGATAACAGAAAAATTAATCCTTAGAGGTAGGAAGTGGGTAAGAACAGACCAAGAACAGACCTGTGAGGAAGACCTTTACTTCAGATCACAGTGAACTTGTCCTTTAGCGATTGTTACTGAAATCATGAACATCAGTTCAACCCCTTCTCCCTCATATCCTGAGAGTCTCACCACACCCAACTCAGGTCAGACCTACAACCTCCACAGCCCTGTGGGAAGTGATCTAACCTGGTAGATGATTTTATCTCCACGGTGTACACAGATCCTCAAAAAGCTGATGTATGCTTGAAGTTGTCATTGCTACTCTCAGTCATAAAGATCAGGAACTCTTCTTGTTTGTTATGATCTATACACTTAGATTCTATAGCCCCATCTGGGAAAAGCTGTGTCACCAGATCAGTTCCCTCTTTCTTCCTTGACAACCTGTACCAGGCCTCACATAGTCCTGTCAGCTAATACCCTGCTTTTACTTAGCAAGATGGTTTGGCAACATGGGGGAAGCGGGTATGATTGCCAGAGTCCTAAAAGCCTTCAAACTGTTTCTTGGCATAGTCATAGAAACCTCAAACTGTCTCAATCCTTACTATAAGACTTCAGGGGAAAATACTAAGTGTCATGTAGGCTCTGTATAATGAACCGGGCAGTATATTCCCACCATGGCAAGATGCCAGTTACATCAGTTTCTTTTGAATGAGAACTGTCTCTCATTGTGTAATATTGGATGAGTCCATGGAATTAGATCTGAGGCACTGGCCTCACTCTTAGGGGAACATTCTGCTTTTGACAATGTCCCTCTTCCTATTGTCAAACAAAACATTTTCATGGCACTGATCCATGCTTTCCCTGCCTCTGAAAGCCTACTGTTCTACAAACCAGATGGCTCTGTATTCAAAATAGTCTGCCTTCTTCTTCCCTAGACATCGCCTGCTTATTTGGGCCTGTGCCTTTGCTCCATCTGGAATTGCTGGAGTGCTTTTTGCGCAGGTATTTGTGAGGCTGGCTCCTTCTCGTCATTTAGAACTCAACTCAGATGTGGCTTGCTCAGTCAGTCCTCCTCCAGCCTCCTAATGAAGACTTGTGCATATGAAACCACGTGCACACAAAGATGGACTTTTACCTGTATTATCCTTTGCTTCACTTTTTTCATGGCATTTATCAGTAACTAGAATAATATTGTTTTTCTTTATTTTCTTTCATGTTTATTATTTCCTTCCTGAAGTGATAAGCTTAAAAAAAAATGATACTGGAGAGATGGTTCAGCAGTGAAGAGCACATAAATGCTTTTACCGAGGACCCAAATTGAAGTTCCAGTACACAGATCAGGTTGTTCACAACCACTGTAACTACCTCAACTCTAAGGGAAACAAGACTCTCTTCAGGCCTCCAAGTACACTTACACATATGTAGGCATATCTACATACTGATACACAGTCAAAAATATTTCTTTTAAAAAGAGATAAAGTATCTTACTTGTCTCCTCTCCTGCTGTATACCTGATACCTAGGTAACTACACATATGTGCACGTGTACTAACATATATCCATACACATATGCCACACACATACATATGTAGCAGTATGTATAATACAAATTAATTGAATGGAGGGATGCATGGATAGATGATGATCTTTCTAGCCACTTAACAATGATTGGAAGCTTGGGAAGGAACTTTATCAAGCCCTCCATTCCATGGCGGTACCAATAAATGTGTTGCAACCTGTATCTGTTCTCGTCTCCTGCCAGTCTCAGGACATTTCTGAGCCTCTCTTCCTGTCCAGGGCTGTTTTTTACAACTTTTACTTTTGCCCCCTAAGACCTTATTCTAGCATCATCTCTCCTTCTATATATTCAGTCTCTCAGGGAGTATTAAGTCTTCAAAATGTGAATGAATATGCTAAGATCTATCTCATTTACAAGAGAAAAAAGAAATTGTTATTAGAACTTTTATCACTGGGCTGGAAAATGCCTCCTCAGAGGTTAAAAGCACTTGCCGCTCTCTCAAGCTGGTCATCTAGCTCACAGCCACAGTGGCTGCAGCCCCAGGAGTCCCTCTTCTGGCCTCTGGGGCACCCACAGTCACATGCATATACATACATACATACATACATACATACATACATACATACATACACACACATACACACACATACACACACATAGATTTTGTGTTTGTTTTTTTAATTTAAAAACATTCATTCTGGCAAGATGTCTCATCGCGTGAAAGTATTTGCCACCTGACTACCTGGCTTCAGCCCCCCAAACCTACATGATAGAAGGAGAGAACCAACTCCTATGGGTTGTCCTCTGACTTCCATACAAGTATTATGGTGTATGGGGACAAACACACACACACACACACACACACACACATACACACACACACATACACACACACACTTTATAAGTTGTAATAATTTTTTAGACTTTATAACTCAGAGCTGTTACCATGTTTGTTTCTCTCCGTTTACAGCATTTTTGAGTTCCCTGTGCCATTGGTCTCCAGAGGTTTTGATCATCTCTAGACCCTTTTGAACACACCATAAAGTGTATTTATTTATATGTAAATTATGTTCATATATAGCTGTTTTATGTGAAATAAATAATGAATTATATTTAAAAATTAAAGGAGATGATAAATTAATTTTTTAAAGTAAATTTAAGAATTAACCTACCATAAGCTTATTATGTTCATTATATTCTCAGTTATTAGCCTTTTCTCTATGTTTATACATTTGGCATTCAGATATGTTGCTACTTGTGATAGCTTTATTGTTAGCTCATTTCTCACAGTATATTGTATATATCAGGCAAAACTGATCAGTAGCACAGTGGCTATAAACTCTTATTTTGTATAAGTCCCACCTTTAAATTGTCAACTTTCATATTTATATTTCATATATTAGATAAGCTCTCACAGTAGAACCCTGGCTGGCCTCCAACTAGCAATCTTGCCTCAACCTTCTGAGTGCTGCGATTTACAGGTGTGATATCATGCCTGATTAATTTACAAATAAAAATTAAAAGGATGTGTGTCTGTGTACGAGATGGGGGTGTGTATCCTGGCCAGGGTACTCATGTGCAGATCAGAGGACAGTTTTATGGAGGTGGCTTTCTCTTTACACCAGGGACTAACCTCAGGTGTAAAAGTGCTTGCCTTTTACCCTCTGCGCCATTTCCTTGGCTCAATTTCCAAGTTTTTACAACACATTTCTAGTGGTGCATTCTTGTAACCCCAGCACTAAGGAGCCAAAGTTGGGAATATCAAGAGTTCAAGGTCGTTGTCAGCTACCTAGTGAGTTTAAGCCCTGTCTGGTGTGTGTGGGACTTAGTCTCAAAGTAGTTTACATAGTGAATTCAAGGCCATGCTGGGTCACCTGAGATCCAGTCTCAAAAAAGAAACTTGATTTCATGTTGTAGCCAGTTGGATCTTTGTGGCTTTACTTAAGATATAGCAAACAAAGGATTCTGCCATTTTCTTGCCAGGAAGAAAAAAAAAGCACTATTGTTTTCCTTTTCAGAAATCACTTAAAGCGGTTTTCCCATTATATAAGGATCCGTTCAATTTAAAACTATTGAAACAAAGCTGAAGATTTTGTGCAGGGTTAGCATGTTTTAACAGGTTGAGACCCTGGAGAGCAGCCCTCTCCCTTACAAAAAGGCATGGGTAAAGCAGTCCGTAACCTACCTGAGTGTAGCTGGTTGTATTATGACCAATTCAGAATTCGAGTGAGTGACCAAGGAAAGGAGGGCTCACTGCTGCTGTCCCACAGCAGCAGAGCATCATATAAGACTCAGGTGTGGGTGCCAGTGTCAGTACAGTGGTTAAACAGCAAAGTGAGACTTCTCTTCACCTTTTCAAGCAAAAATAGATAAAAATTGAGTATTTTCTTTCTGTACGCCAGTGAATCATTTTATGTACCTCTGCAGTTGTATGCACCCTATCCTACTTTACAGAATATTGCTTTGGACTCAATGTCTCTGTGGGATTACCTGATTTATTTTTGATCACACAAATCAGTTAACATGCAGTGATCAGAATTGTGCCTCTGCACAAGTAGAAAACTCGAGTTTAATGTCATCAGCAAACCATCCTACCATAAAGAGAAGCAGGAAGCTTAAATAGACTAAGTGCTGTCATCTTCCTCTGACCTGCTTGCCTCCTCCCTTCTCTGCCTGTCCTTCCGTCCCTCTTTGTACCACAGAAAGTCTGGAAAAGTGAGGGGTACTACATAAGAACAAAGCTAGGGCTATGACAATTCCTGGTTTCATAATGTAGCAAATTCCTGTAGTGTTTACATGAAAATGGACACATAAGCCAATAAAACAGATTAGAGAGCTTGGGAGTAAACCTATATGCTATGAATGTGTAGTCAACACAGTGGTGCCGAGAATACATACATGTTCTTCAAGAAATGGTGTTAGGAAAACTGGGTTTCTTCATGTAAAATAATGAAGTTAAACTCTGATCTCTCATTATGCACACATACCAAAAAAAACTAAAAAAGTATTAAAAGTCTTAAATGTAAAGGCTAAAACAGTAAACTTACAATACATAGGATAAATAAGCTCATAGACCTTGGTCTTAGCAATGATTCGTAGGTACAACACCAGAAGAACAGACAACAAAGGCAAGAATAGCTAGGTGGGAATTTGTGAACCTGAAAACCTGTGAGTGCAGGACACTGCCCGTGTGAAAGTACCCCCGTGCCATAGGAAGCTGTTTACAGAGTCAGCATCTAAAATGTATAGAGACAGGGAATGTTTTGTTTGTTTTGCTTTTGATGCAGTGCCTTGCTTTGTAGCTCAGGCTAGTCTTGAACTCACTATGTGTCCTTCAGCTGATAACCCCTGCTTTAGCCTCCTGAGTGCTAGGATTACAGGCCTGTGCTTCTATAACCAGCACAGAACTCTTAACAGCCAAGAAAAAAGAGAAAGGGAGAGGAGGAGAAAGGGGAGAAAAAAGAAGGGAGAGAAGACAAGAAGGAGAGACAAACAATCTGAATAGATGGCTCTTCAAAGGAGATGTGCATATGAAAGCATGCTAGCATTACTAATCTGTAAAATGCAAATCAAAACCTTAAGATTCACCTCACATCTGTTATAGCGGCTGCTTAAAGAACACCACAAAGCTAGGGTGTATGGAAAGGAGGATCTTTGTACACTGGCAGCAACAAAAAATAATATAGCCATTGTACAAAACAGTATGGAAGTTCTTTTAAAAATTGAACTTAGATATGCCATTTGCTCCAGCAATCACACTGATGAATGTACATTCAAAAGCAATAAAAATCAAAGAGATACTTGCATTCTCAGTTCATCATATTACTATTCACTGTATTAGAGACATGAAGACAGCCTAAATGCCTGTCATTGGACAAATAGATAAGGGAAATATAAGGAGAGGAGAAAGATAGAGATGGGATAGGGTAGGGAGATGACTGAAATCTCTAACAATAGATAAGCAGAGAAAATGTGGGAAGAGTGTGAGTATAACAAAACATCATTCCACCTTTAAAAAGAAGGAAATCCTAAAATTCTCAAAATGTATGTAGATATAGAAGACACTAACAAGTTAAATGAACCAGGCACATGCATGATCCCCTTTTAATAAGGAATCTGAACTAGAAACACAGGGTGAGGTCTTATGCTAGTTGTGGCCTAGGAGAGAGGGGTGGGGGAGTGGTATCAGTTAAGATCTATGAAGTTTGTAGTTGTGACTTCTAGTGTTGCTGTACAGCAGAGTCTACTGTTAGTAATACTGTAGCATATATTTAACACTTGGTAAAAAGGCTAGATCTTAGGTGCTCTTCCCACAAAAGAAAAAAAAAAGGCCTCTTTTTTTTTTTTTTTTTT
>NW_022196910.1:11820173-11906015 GCF_008632895.1 Mastomys coucha | reverse complement strand
AGAGATCAGGAGAATCTAGAATCTTT
The DNA here is from genome assembly GCF_008632895.1 of Mastomys coucha. Lineage (NCBI taxonomy): Eukaryota > Metazoa > Chordata > Mammalia > Rodentia > Muridae > Mastomys > Mastomys coucha. The sequence goes on along the minus strand of NW_022196910.1, from coordinate 11,905,989 downwards.
TGAAGATCTCCAGATTTGGCAAACTTTCTTTTCAGGCTTGAAAATATACATATGTAAGCCTCAATTAGGAAGAAAGTCTATGTGACTGTAAGGTTCGTTACTTGCTGCTGATCAGTGTGGGCCACTAGCATGCGCCTCACTGTCACTTGGTGTTTGTTGAGTTCAGCAATTGATGGAAGACTAGAGCTAAGGTTGTCTTCCCCTCCCCACAGCTGGTAAGCCTTCTGCATGTCAGGAGGGGTCTGGGAGCGTGAGCTGGAGGATGTCATGGCACAGTGATTAATGGTCTCTGGGAACTGGAAAGGAGAGTAATATACACAGCATTTCTACCCCCTGGAGTAGGAATGCAAACACCATTGTGCAAACCTGTGCATCGGCACTGACTTCCTGGAAGCTGGAGAATCTCATGCACTCTCTACCACAAATAAAACTGTCAGAGAAATGACAGAGCTCAAAAGGCTGACCTTCCTACTTAAAAAGAATAGCTTGAACACAGTGAGCCAGAAAATTAATTTTGTAGCTGTTTGAGAACTGAGTTCAATAAGTAATGAGAAGAAAAGCTTTAAACATCCAAATATTTGTTGATTCTAGCTCTACATTTGGCTTCTTAAATATGCTGAATTCCTAAAAATTCCTCCTTGAAGTGAATGTAAAGGAGAAACACCCCTTTGTAATGGAGTGATCGTCTCAAACTCTTCAGTCTGGTCTGTGATTGATTCAGAGGATCACAGTGCTGATGGTTTCCAGAGATGGCTGACTTGTGTTTAGGGGGAAATCCTAGCATTGCGGAATGGCATGTACTGGGTTAGAGAGTAATTCTTAGGTAAAGTTCTTCCTCTCGCTTCTCCCCAGTGACTCTGTGGTTTCTAATAATAATAGTTTCCAAATGCTTATGTGAGAAGCAAGCCATTTCAAACTATAAATTAGGTACTATGGAAGTCTGCAAGAAAAAAAAAATCTAAAGTTTGTGTGAAAAGTGGTGTACTTTAACTGCCTTTAAGAGTCAAAAACGACAGGACAGAGACTGTGTGGCACTGATGGCAGCTTCAGTGAGGACAACAGTAACTTCTGCTTTACCAGCAACCATTTGTTCATAAGAACAATTCACTTGTTTTTTGGCCCACAGTTCATACTACTTTTTATTCCCACTCATTTTCTGCACTGTCTAATTTGTAATGGATTTTCAAAAATGATTTTTTGTTTTTCCATAATATAAAAATAAAATATTGATTCATGGAAAATAAAACCAGGCTTCAAAAGGGAGGAAAAGAGAAAAAAGAAAGGAAAAGAAAGAAAAACCTCTGTATTATTTTTCTATTTGTTTTAATTTTTAGAATGTCATTGTAAATTACATTTTAAATTGCTATGATCTGAATTAAGACAGCATCGGATGGATTAAGCCCTGACTTTGGTTTCCAAGCAGTTATACTTTTCAACTACATTTGCAAGGGTTTATTTTTAGTCAGGATGTGGTTATTTTTAGACGAGCTTCTGTGTCACTAGGAAATGTAATGCCTGTCTTTCCATTGTTGTTTACCAGGAAGTCCTGGGGTACAGGCTATTAAGATCCAGCTCACATAGGAACGCTGCCTCTCCTGGCAGATAAAACTATGAAACAGTATGTGGAGAAAGATATGTACTTTGAAAACATACCTCAGCCTGAAAGTCTACTACCATTTTATCCTCTTGTATACTGAGCACCAGGACAAGGTTTTTAGAGAATGCCAATAATACAAGGTTTGGGTTCCCCCTGCTGGTGTGCATCCCAGGCTCCTATACAATCCAGGGAAATCAGAAGTCCTGGAACAGAGATGAGACCCAATGGCGAGAGAGGAAAAGGGGCACTATGCTTTGACCTGAAACTGCCATATAAAGAAATTGGATGATTTAAAAATTGTATTTTGTACACTAGGAAAAAAAAAACATGTCTTGACACTGTAGTGTTTCTCTTTAATGTTGTTGCCTGTGATAAACTGCTTATACACATTGCTTCTCAAGTGCTTGATGCTGTAATCTAAGGAATAATAAACCACACTGGATCCACAAAAGCAGTTCAGGCCCCTGACGAGAAAGCAGAGCTGGCATTGTCACAGTAAATTAAGGAGCTGGCATTACAGCTGGCTGATTCCTGTTTCAGTGTTTCAGAAGGTGATGTGGCATCCTGTGATTGTGTCTGTCCGTTTACCATTGCTTCTTTTTAATTTGTTGTGTGTGTGGTTAAGACAGGTCTTTATTTTCTCTTAGTAAATTCCAAGTCATATTAATGGCTCATTTTGAAAAAGAAAAATTTTAATTGACTCCTAAAAGTCACCTCTGAACTTTGTATTATGTTTGCATTTTAAAAGCCTATTCACTCAAATTAAAATATTGTATTTTCAAATTGCCTTTCAGTAATGCTGTCAACCTTTTAAGCAATGTTCCAGTCTCTTGTTTGGATGTTCTCATTTGTCCATTAACCCATGAAGAAACAGCCCAAGAGGCAGCAACCCTAGATGAACTGCCCAGTGATAAAACAGCAGAGAAAGACACAGCTTTGAAAAACAGTACCATGGTATACAATGGCATGAATATGGAGGCCATTCACGTCTTACTCAGTTTCATGGAGAAGAGAATTGATAAGGTAAGGCTACTGGGGTGGGAAGATGTACCTAACCTGACGTGCCCCGCGTAGAGATGACACAGCATGAACACACAGCTTGTCCTTTGTACTTGGCATGTTATACAGGTCTACTTTCCAGAGAACTTTACCATGATAATGATAAACTGGAAGAAACCAAGGGAATTTATGTAATGTTAAAATTGTATTTTTATACCAAATTTATAACTAGTGTCTGAAAGTAAGGGAAAAATTGGCTGCCCTGCATAGCTACTTTGTAAATGTCAGAAGTAAAAACTAAGCTTTCCACAGTGACATATTCAAAAGTGTTCTGTCTTCAAATTTTTCTAGTCTGTCACTCAGTTCTCCTGTAAATGTGTGGAAAGGCAGCGGTGTCGCATAGTTGGGTATCAGAATCCTTTGCTGCTCTGAAGCCCGTTGGCTGGGCTTCTGTCAGTCGTAGAAAAAATGTAGGAAAAAGCAGGAAAGACAGAATTACATAGTAAGATGAAGATAAAATGGGAATATTACTTAAAGTAACTTTAAAATCGATTGTAAGCATTGGTATCAAGGGCTGTATCCTCCCTCCTCTCCCTTCTCCCCTCAAGAAAGTCTGGGTATTCTCAGGTTACATGGAGGAGAGCCCCAGTCTTAGGAACTGAACTAATATGGCATGCATGGTTTTCTTTATAGGGAAGCAGCTATAGAGAGGGTCTAACTCCAGTTCTCAGCTTATTAACAGAATGTTCCCGAGCCCATCGGAACATCCGAAAATTTCTCAAAGATCAGGTAATTGCTTACATCTTAAAGTTAAAACTTTGTATATATATTGTTAACATAGAACTAATAAATTCTTGTGATAGTTTTCTTTCAGAAGATCAGAAACCTTCCAGCCAGAAGTAAATAATCTTGTGCACGTTGTTATTCATTCGTTTAACCAGCAAATGTTTACTGAGGTCTCTGTACTGTTTGCTAAACTTTGAGTACTCCACACTGTGAGCTTGTTACTCTTACAGGCTTTGCCTTATAGGAGATGATAAAAAGAATAACTGTGTAACTTAGCGCATGAGAAGTGTCCTAAAGAGAACAGGAGCAAAAAGGAGAGTTGTGACACAGGAGTGCCTCTTTGTAGAGGTGATAGCAAGCAGAAAATTGGGTAAATAGCAAATGTCTCTGAGAATGTTGAACAGAATCTATCAGAGAGAAGATGTTTAGAGTTCTCAGATGCAGGGAAACAAGGCAGCTAATGTGACTAGACAAAAGACAGAAGGAGAGGCTGTCAGTGTGGCTGTAAACAAGTAAACAGGGGCGATGACAAGCGTGGATAGCACTTTGGATTCTCTCAGAATAAAGTGAGAAAGCACTGGAATGTTTTCAGAGGTTTGATAGGAGGACCTCATGTGGGTTGAGAAAACTTAAGATGCTGTGTGTGAGAGGAGAGGGAGAATGAGGGGGTGGCTGCCACGCCACATAGTGAGAGCAGTCCTGGGAACTAAAGAAGGTTTCGCAGGTATGGCAGTGGCCAGAGTTCATCCTTTGAGCTATGTCTTGAAAGTGCGGCTCTCATAACTCACTGACAGATTGGGGCATGAGCTGAGAAGAAGCAGTAAGCTCTGAAGGGTTCACACTCATCTGAAACTCAAGACTTGGCCAGTGTCAGCCTCACACACCTTCTTCTCAGGCCCTTACTCAGTGCTGTTTGCTCCTCTGTGCCTCTCCTTCTCTCATGCCTAGGCAATGTGACCTAGCTCACATGCAGTTCATGGCTGTAGTCACTCCTTTCTAGGCAGTGTTAACTGGCTCAACAATATGGTTGAGTCAGCCTTTTACCTTCCATGGGCTGCTGCTGAACACTTGAACTGACTGGACTCCCTTAAATTAAGACCACCAACACCAGGCAGCTCCCTAGAACATTCCAATACATTTTACAACTCCTTTTGTTTGTTAGTTTTTTGTTTTCAAAAGGAAACAGAGTCCCATGTAGCCTACACTGCCCTCTAACTCACTATATAGCTGAGGATGGCCTTCAACTCCTGATCCTCATGCCACCACCTCTGAAGTGTGTACATCACTACACCAAACGTATGCAGTGCTGGAGGTTATCCCAGCATGTGTGCATGCTAGGCAAGGCCTCTGTCCACAGAGGTGCATTTAAGTGCCTGCCCTCTGTAGCATTTGGTGTAAGTTCGCACCTCCATGAAACTCTCACTTCATTTGGATCTTGGGACACAGTGGTGACCTTTGCTGGTCATTTTCCCAGTCCTAAATGTTTGCGTGCCTAAGACAAATGCATCTCATGTCAACCTTACTCCTCCCTTGTTGGTTTGTTGATCACACCCTGGTGTAGTAATTTTGAACCATCTATATGCTGATGATTCCCAGCTCACAAACGTGAGCTATTCTCAGATTCCTGGACATTTATGAAGAACTGCTCATTTTAACTATTAGATGCATAGTGATTTTCCTTTAGTACAGCTCAAATTAGTACCATAACTTCCCATCCTCCTTTTCTGTTTTTTCCTCTTAGTTTCCTGTGCCATTACTAACACCACCCTTCACTTCACTGGCCATTTATAAATTAAACAGGGTCATTTTGATACATGGTGAAAATGAAGTAGACTCTTTACTGTGTATCAAGCACATGAATAGTGGTGATAAAAGACATTGGAAAGCAGGAACTCATTGTTTGTTTATTGATTGATTTAATGTATATGAGTACACTGTAACTATCTTCAGATATACCAGGAGAGGGCATTGGATTCCATTACAGATGGTTGTGAGCCACCATGTGGTTGCTGGGAATTGAACTCAGGACCTCTGGAAGAGCAGTCAGTGCTCTTAACTGTTGAGCCATCTCTTCAGCCCAGAACTCATTGCTTTTGAATAGAGATACCTTAAAAGCATGATAACTGTTTTAGCAAGCTAAACTAACCAGCAAGTTCAACTTACTTCTAAGTTTGATTCCTTTAAGGCACTCTACCTTGGCTAGAAGAACTTGATAAAAAAAAATAATCGAATGAAAATACCTTATGGGGCTGGAAAGATGGCACAGGTTAAGAACCTTGTTGCTCTTCCAGATGACCCAGGTTCAATTCTCAGCACCCACATTACAGCTCACATCTGTCTGTAACTCTAGTTCTAGGGGATCCACTGCCCTCTTCTATCTCCACAGGCAGTGTATGCACATATGCACAGACACATACATGTAGGTAAAACACCCATACACATAAAATGAAAATGCTTTTTCTTAAAAGAAAAGACTTTATTTTCCATGTTTTTTAACTTATTAATAAAAGCAAGATTAAAGTTCAAGTAAACTTCTATGTTTGCTTTTTCTAATAATGACAGCTAAAGAAGCCTATTTGCCACATACTGTGTTCATGCCCCAAAATATAAGACCCTCTGTGTCTTCAGGAAACACTGCAGTATAGGTGAGGGATAAGCTAAGAGGTGAAAGGATAACTAAAACTAAGGTGTTTTAGCCTGGGTTCCATCAGTGTACTGGAATCCTGAGACAGGACACTGAAGAGTACTGCAGAGAAGGGGAGACCTGAGCCTGTTACTCTGGAGGCCCAAGGATGAGGGATCCATCCAGTGATAGCCATCTCATTGCCATCCCAGAGGCATGACAAGGCACATTAGTCACACTGCTTGTTGCTGGGACAGAATTCCTGACAGAAGCAACTTAAGAAGAAAAGATTTACTCTGGCTCATAGTATGGTCCTTTGTGGTAGGGAAGACACGGTAGCAACAGCAGCTTCAAGTTGTGACATAAACAATTAGTTATTTGTTCATTTCTCATCAGACCAGAAAGCAGAGAAAGGGAACGCCAGTATTTGGCTAGCATGTTCATGACTGCACAGTGCAAAATGTGGTCACTCCATTTCCCAGTAGTCTTAACTCACTCTAGCGCCCCTTCAAAGGTACAAAGTTGTAGCAACCTGAGCTGCATACCAAGAGCCTGTCTGAAATCAATAACCAGTAGCTGGGGCGACGGCCCAGAGGGTAAGAACAGTTGCTACACAACCATGAGGACCTGTGTTCAAGTCCTAATTAGGTGAAAACATTGGGCATGGCCAGGTGTAACCTTAAGCACTCTCAGTGCTTGACACAAGAGGGATGATGAAGCTTCCTGACCTAACTCTAGGTACACTAAGAGATCCTGTCTCAGAGGAATAAGGCACAGAGTAGTAAGCAGGACACACAGTGTTGTCTGCTACCCACGTATATGCCTGCATGCATAGCCACACACAGTAACAACAAGAAGTACAAAGTTCCTGGAGTCAAAACAAACTTTTCCATCTACAAAGTCAAAATGACTTTGCTATTTCCAGTATGCACTGATGGCACAGCCACTACATATATATTTTTATTTCAAAACAGAAACAAAAGTGGGGAATTGGCATAAAGTCCTAGAGAGAGGGGCAGTGAGTTTTGTTGGACACTGCCCAATTGACTGCTTGCTAATCATGTTGCTGGTTGCCCTGTGTTTCTTGGGTCTCTATTATATCTCCACTCTAGCATCTCCAGTATGTATCATCTTACTGGGCTCTCATTGCAGGGGCTCTGAGCATGCAGCAAATTTCTGCTGGGCCTTCTTTGACATCTTTGTTGATGCTGTCATGATCTTATGAGTCTTGTATTTTGCATACCTACAGAATCAGCACCATGTAGATGGCAGAAAAATCTGCCTCTGATATGAACTCTGATTCTGCTGAGCCACTGCTGCAGCCACAGAACCTCACCAGTTGGACACAGGGAGACAAATCCTGGGCTTGTATAGTAAGCCAGGAGAGAGCACCCTGGGCTCAGTCCTTGAGACAACACTATCCCAAAAGATCTCTTGGTCTGTAATGGGGGGTGGATGATTTGGGAGGTAGCCTTAAGGCTTTTATAGAAACCTCATAACTAGCATTCTTGCCGCTATCTAACAGTCTGTGTACCTCCCTAAGTCACTTTTTCTCTTCATTCCTTGGGTAAGCTGCAGATTTTATTAATGCTCTATTTCCTTTTGCTTCCAACACTTACTGTAAGTCCACAGTAGCTAGTGACACTGACATCATAACCCAGGTATGTTATTGTTGTGAAATTTCTCTGTTCAAATAAACTAGTCCAGCATTCCTAATTTCAGCCTTGTCTTAGCACATGAATTCAGTATGCTCAAATTCTTTTTTTTTTTTTTTTTTTTTTTTTTTTTTTTTTGTTTTTCGAGACAGGGTTTCTCTGTACAGCCCCAGCTGTCCTGGAACTCACTCTGTAGACCAAGCTGGCCTCGAACTCAGAAATCCGCCTGCCTCTGCCTCCCAAGTGCTGGGATTAAAGGCGTGCGCCACCACGGCCCGGCAGTCAAATTCTTTATAACAGTATAATGATAGCTTCTCTCCCAGCCCCCATTTTCCCATCAGTTTCTCCCTTCCATCCAAAATTAGTTTCCTAGTTCTTTCCTCTTCTGAGCCCTTACCAGAACTTCCAATTAAACTCCATTTATAACACTTGAAATTTCCTAGCCTGCTACTCCAAATTCGTCTAACCTCTTCTAATTAGTTACCCAGTTCCAAAGCTGCTTCCCCATTTTCAGGTATAGTTACGTATACATACAATAATACAAAACAATAGAATACAGTATACAGACAATATTTACATATAGTTACAACTCTATAATAGCTTCTGGTACCAATTTTTTTATGTTAGTCTGCTCATAACTATTACAGTGAAACCCAGAGGCAGCCTAAATTTACAGAGAAAACAGATCATTTAGTCCCAGAGATTTAAGAGGAAGGCACTGTCATTGGCTCGGCTCAGGTGAGGACTACATAGCATGTGGCAGAAGTGCACGTTCAGGAGAAAGCCAGAGTGGGCTCACCCTTTTAACAGCTTGCTGTCCTGCAAGAGTCCCAGAGTTACCTTAAACCCTGTGGGAACAGATCCCCAGTGGCCTGAGAACATCCCTGTTGCCTGAGCTCTTTTTTTTTTTTTAAATAAATCACTTATTTTATGTATATGAGTACACTGTCCCGTCTTCAGACATACCCGAAGAAGGCATCAGATCCCACTACAGATGCTTGTGAGCCCATTACCTGAGCTCACACCTCTTGCCACCACCGTAGTAGGGATCATGCTTTAACATATGGACCCTTAGAGAATGCAAGGAGAATACCGCACAGTCTATACACAGGGACATAATGAATGTACTTACCTGGTCCAAGAGCCTCCCTTGCCATAGTCACAGATCTTCACTGCTAATCCTGCCCACTTTTCTTAATGGTAACTCAAAAGCTTAACTTTGTCTCCTTTTCTTCTCTTTGGATATTGGCCAAAATCCTGAGCCAATTGCCCTGACACTCCCCCAATCCCTGTTCCACAACTGTTTACAGACTCCAGTGCTGATTCTAACTCAGACATGACTTCCTCTCTTTCTCTTCTCCATCTCCCTCTTAGCAGCTGCCAAAATGTACAGCCTGCCTGTCCTGTTGTTTTTCTTTCAGACTCTAATAAAATGGTCCTTGGATTTTAAAGAAGAAAAAGCTGAAGAAGGAGGAGGAAAGAGAAGGAAACAAACTTCTAAAGAGGATATACTGTAGATAGTGCTCAAGGAAGGCAGATGGTAACAGGGCGTGGCTCACTGGTGGAGTAGAAAGTGCTCAAGAAAGATAGAACCTAACAGGGTATGGCTCACTGGTGGAGCATGTGCTTGGCATTCACAAGCTCATAAATTCAATCTCTAGCACCAAGGGGAAAATAACAGATAATTAGCTATGATAATACTGTAATTGAAGCTATGTCTAATTACTTATTACATGTAGCAGTAACTACCTTATTAAATCTAGCTCAGTCATACACAAAGGAAATTGGCCTTGAGTGCTCTGTTTGAGCAATTACAAATGAAAGCTGGAAATTACTGACCCAGGTTGTATTAGTCTAGAGACTTAGAGAAGAGATGCTGTGTTTGAGAAAGAAACTGGATACACCTTACCAAACTTGTTGGGAGATAGTGTCAATGTGCATGTGCCCTTTGGGAGTGACAGGAAACAGCAGGGCAGTAACATCTTTAAGAAACCCCAGAAAGTAGTTGATAGATTCTACATGCTAACTTTTGCCTGTAGTTTTATACACTGGATATTAAGGTAGATGCAGTATGTAGAAATCACCTATTGAGTGTCTCATTCTTCTAGAAATAAGGATTAAACCCAGTAGAATTGAATTGACTCAGTGAAATAGGAATGTGTTATACAATTGATTACCTTATGCCTTACATTATGCTCCACCCTCCTAGAGATATCTTATATATGGATCTTATAGACATTTGGATAAACTCCTTGTCTGACATGTGGTCTCTGTTTTAATTTATAGCTGTATTTCCAGTCCCTGTATTTCCTGGTGCACTCACTGTAGATAAAAAGAGATGGAAAGGGAAAATTAGTTAACTAGATTAAATAAATGCTATATGTTGCAGTCTGCATAGGTACATAGTACATTGTTCTTTGACTTTGTAATATGCCTCATTTTCTAGCACAAGGACTGTTTATATAGAAGGCATTTTCTGTGATTTGGGTATAGTTTTTACTCTAAGAACATGTCTTAGAGACTTGATATCACCCGATGGCAGTGGTGGGTGATGATGTAGAACCTTTAAGAGGTATGGCCTTATGGGAACTCCACAATGGACACTGCCTCAAAGGGGTCAAGGTAGTTCCTATGGAACCCTTCAGCTCTTACAGAACAAACTGTGGAGCTGGCCTGACCCTGGCTTTTTATTTCTTGATGTAAGAACATTTCCTCCTACAAACACCTCTGCCTTTATGACATCATCCTCCATTAGGCCCTCAGTAGCAGTAGAAGGAGTGGGTAGGATCACCTGATCTTGGGCTTTTCATCTCCAGAACTGTAAACTAAATAAAACTCCTTTCTTCATTAAGTTAGCATGTCTTGAGTATTTTCTTATAGTAACAGAAAATAAGTCAATATATCATCCATTTAATTAAAATCACTTGGACTTATTCATTCCCCCTCTAAGTCAACAAATATTTGTTGGATACCTGTAATATTCCAGGCACTTGGAAGAGACTAATAAAGAAAGGGAAAAACTATCCCTATGAAACTTACTTTGTAAAAAAAAGTATTAGGATAAGCATTAGGGTTAAGAGAGAGGATGCTCAGGAAGACACATCCCACAGCATGGAGTGTGCTTTTTAAAATGTACTTTAGTGGAAAGAGGCACACAATAAATATTTGCTGTACCAGGTGGTCAGAGCAAGAAAAGGATTATCGAAGACTATCAGTGGGAGACAGTAAAGTCAGTGAGGGAGAGGTCAAGGGATGGTCTCTCTTTATTGAGCACAGACCTGCGGGGAAGAGGGAGGGAGAGAGAAAGATCTGTTATTATAGCTAGCATAGAGAAAAATACTTGGTGAAGAAAGGTTATCTTTCCCCCAAATGCTTGGATTTAAGTGTTTCAGATTTATAATATTTTTAGATTTGGGGATATCTGCATAGATACACAGTAAGATATCTTGCAGTGGGACCCAAGTGTAAATGCAAAATTCTTTCATGTTTTATGTGCACCGATCCCCAGAGCTTAAAGATTTTTTTTACACATTTTAGCATCCCTTTACTTAGCCTATCATATGAAGTTCATTTCCCTTGTCACATGCAGTTTCTATTTGTGGCATCATGTCCATACTCAAAAGTTCCAGATTTTGGAGTTAGGAATATTCAGTCTGAAATAGCCATTATTAAGTTAAACAACTAAAATGCATAAATACAGATTTTTAAAAATTAAATACCTATTATGCTGTTAGAATTAAAAGAATTGAGAAGTCAGTATGGCCTGGGCCATCGAGGAAGTATGAAAGAATGGGAAAGCATGGGCGTTGGTGCATGTGTGGGAGGTGCGTGTGTGAACATATCCGCACATATGTACAGGGCAGAAGACAGGACAACCTCAGGTACTCCATCTTAGACACCATCTACTCTGTCCCCAACTCTTCCTTCTCTCTCACTGTCCTGGCAAACTAGATCCTCTGTCTCCACTTTCCCCCCATGCTAAGATTACAAGCCCATACCACCTGGATTTTTTTTCCTCTGGTTTCTGAGTATTGAATCAGGAGGTCACACAGAAAGCCCTTTACTGGCTTTACAACACCCTTTTTGCTTTTGGACTCAGTCTTTCTCTGATGGGGCTAAAGCATACTCTGACCTTATGTCCTCTCAGCCGTCCATGTATGTGGATCATAAGCCTCTGCTGTCATACCCAGCAAGAAAGAAGAATGGGACACGGACTTCAAATTCATTTTTGCTAGGCACCAGAAGCACTGCAGGTGCTGCAATAGCCAGGTAGCACAGAGAAGACATGTTTTCATCTACACAGAACCTACTGCACACAAGAGATTATTTGAAGTCTGGATATTGCTGGTTATGATGATGGTTTATTTCATTTTATTTGGAAGCTCACAGTTATTTCTATTTGTTACTCTTACTAAAGAAGATTCCTTCTAAGATTGACCAACTGCCTCGTGCCATTCTCATGCACTCCATCACCCTCCATTGATGACAGCTTCTTTCACCTTTGCAATCAGGTTTTACCACCTTTGAGGGATGTGACAAATAGACCGGAAGTCGGCTCAACTGTGAGAAATAAGCTGGTGCGCCTCATGACACATGTTGACCTCGGAGTCAAGCAGATTGCTGCTGAGTTCCTTTTTGTCCTTTGTAAAGAGAGAGGTAGGTTAAACTCTCTTTGCCTTATGTTTTTTATCTTTTGGAGGAAATTTAAGAAAATTTCCTGTTGGGTGTAGCATTTTATTGCAGTCTTTGCAGAGCTGACTACTTACCTACTGTTAAGAGTGGCTGCACAGATGACCAGGAGTAGTAATGGTAATCCTTGTTAAGTGTTCCCAAACTCCCCAGGGCATGCAGACACATACTTTCCCAAACAGACAGGCATCTAACCTTTGCCTGTGTGTATTTAACCCAGACTTTGTAGTTTCTCAGGCTTGGGAACCATTGTCAGACATCTGCCTGAATCCACGTGCTACTGTTTTAGTGACCAGTATGGTCCTGCTAGGTTCTTCTGCTTCCTCTCAAAATCCCAGGAAAGGTTTGGTTTCCTCACTGACTCTTCAGTCTGTGGTCACAGAATGTGATATACTGATGGATGTCTAGAAGTCTGTTAAGATGTGACCTTTACCCTTGAGATAACAAATAATATTTCTTCTGTGTATAGTATCTTTGTATAAAAATCACATCTAAGCTGACTTTTACTTCATATTTTGAAGAACCTGGGTTTTGCGAGAGAGTTAAGAGATGAAAAACACTCCTGTCAAAACATCTATCTATCTTCTATCTATCTATCTATCTATCTATCTATCTATCTATCTATCTATCTATCTATCGTCTACCTATCTTCCATCTTCTATCTAACATCTGTCTGTCTATCTATCATCTATCTTCTATCTATCATCTATCTTCTATCTATCCATCTATCTATCTATTGATCTATCTATCTATCTATCTATTGATCTATTTTTCAGAGCTGGAAATTGAACTTAGGGTCTCACATATGCTATTCAATTGCCCTACCACTGAGCTGTATTCCCAGCCCTCAAATCTTAAATCTTCTGTATCCTTAAACCTTGTTTCTGACTTTTTAATTCAACCAGTTAAATTCCTATAAAGATGGTACATTATTAGCAACACAATTGAAGTGTTATTATAATGTTGATAACAGTTTTCAGCAGTGACAGGTGTCATATGCTTGACATTCTTTCAAACCACTGCCTAAACCACTGAATTCCTGTAAGGACACTCTACTGGTAATATTGCTTCACTTCAGCTTCTTCTTGAACTATGAGCTTCTTCCATGATTTGAAAAAAGATTGACTTACATCTTATAATCAGATGGTTATCACAGTTTCTCACGTGTTGCCAAAAATAGTGGCTGATTGGATCTTCTTAGATCACAAATGGGCTATAGGGAGGCTGGGGAGATAGGTTAGTCAGTTAAGTGCTTACACAGTGATCTGAATTGGAGGGAAAGAGAGAGGTAGAGTGAATAGGTAGGTGAGTGGGTAGGTAGGTAGTAACTAAGCCAAGCTTGGTGGCACACACTTGTAATCCCAGCAGTGGAGAAGCAAAGACAGGAGGATTCCTGGGAGAAGAATCCCTGGGGCTTGTTGGCTAGACAGTTCAACCCAAATGTCAGGCTCCAGGCCAGTGAGACCCTGCCTCAAAAGACACTGGACAGCATTCTAAAGAAATGACACCTAAAGTTGTTGTCTAACTTCTACAAACTCAGGCACATACATTAGCACCCATTTTAAAAAACGTATGTGTGTATGAGTGTGTGTGTGTACTCATAAAACTAAACCACACATACATGTTGCCCATTCATTAAAACTGGATGTCAGAGCTGGGGGAGGTAGGCAGCATGAGAACCTGAGTTCAAAAATCTCAGAACCCACGGAAAGCCAAGCACAGCTGTGCATGTCTGTAATCCCAGTGCTCCCACAGCGATTATGTCCATGGGAGGTGGACATAAAATCTCCATGGCAGAGACTTGGCTTACCCAGTGTGAACAAGAGAAAGCAGGATGGGTGGCAGGGACCAGCAGCTAGCCGAGGCTGTTCTCTGACCTCCACGTGTGCTATGGCACACTTGCCTACATTCACACACCCACAAAAGATTTCAGATTATTATCATATTAATATTACTGTTACTTTTGACTAAGAAGATTGCTGGTTCTTTATAGATAGTTTTTTATAGTGAACACATTTCTTGTATGCATTTTTAAAATTCATATATGAGTATGTATGTAAGGACAATGTCACCTTACTGATGTGATGAGTTAATGCATAGCAAATGCAGCACATACTTTGCAAGTGAATTCTGTGGTTATTTTCATTTGAGATAGTTGGCATTGTTCCTCCTAGGATGTCTAGTACTTGGGAAGCTTTATAATACAGCTGAACTCAGACCTAGCCTAGCTCAGTGCAGTAATGTTTGTGTTGTTTGGTTTTGGGTTTGGATTTGTTTTTTCAATTAAAATTTGAAACTTCTCAGTGTAATCATGTGATTTTCTTTTCAATCTTACTAGAAATGTATAAATGTATTCTTGGAATAAAATTCATTTATTCAAAGGCTGGTGAGATGGCTCAATGGATAAAGGTTCCTGCTCTTGAACTTTACCACCTGCATTTGACTCAGGAATCTACATAGTAGGTTCCAAACATAGAGAGCCAGCTACTGCAGGTGACCTCTGACCTCCTTATGTGTGTAAGCACACACACTAGTTAAAATAATAAGTGAATGAATGAATAAATGTGATGAATATTTTTAAGTTCATCCATCCAAAATGTATTTTTTAAGCTTCACACAGAAGTACACAAAACAGTCAGGATTTTCACCCTCATGTTATTTACTTATGCAGATACCTGCAGCAGTCAAGCCCTTAGTGATGAAAATACCTGCACTGTCCATGTGAAATGACAGATGAAAATTATTCTTTGCAACAGTTTGTTGCTTGGAGAACAGAGGGCTGCAGGGGTTGGAGTGGAGGCATTGCTGTTCAGTTGCAACTCAGTGCTGCCACTAAGGAGCTGCAGACTAGCAAATAACTTCTTATTAGAAATAGATTCTTCTCCTATACAGTACATCCCAACCACAGCCCCTCCCTCCATTACTCTCTGTCCCTACCTCTTCCCCTCCTCCCCCCAGTCACTCCCCCTCCATCTCCCATTAGAAAAGAACAAGCCTGTAACAAGAGATTACAATCAACCACAGCAAAGCAAACACAGTAAGAAAAAGCAGAAGCCCTCATGTCAAGTCTGGACCAGGCAGCCCAACTGGAGGAAAAGAGTCCCAAGAGCAAGCAGGAGAGTCAGAGACACATCTACTCCCACAGTGAGGAGTCCTACAAATGGACCAAGCTAACAGCCACAGCATGTACACAGAGGGCCTGGTGCAGGCGCCTATGGGCCCTGTGCTTGCCACTTAAGTCTCTGTGAGCCTTATGAGCTGTTCCCTCCTGCACCAAAGAGATGAGAGTGTAGGGGTGAAGGCTCCATGCTGGCACCCGTTTGACCTTCCCATGTCAGAGTACATTCAGATGTTTATTTTTTTTTCTTGCTTTCTTTGAGGGATTTTTTTTCATTTCCTCCAATTTTGTCTTTTCCTGGATTTCTTTAATGGGTTGATTCATTTACTCTTTAAGGACCTCTATCATCTTCATAGATGGTTTGAAGGTGTTTTTATTGTGCTTCTGCTGTGTTGGAATATTCTGGTCCTGATGTGGTAGCATATCAGGGCCTCCATAGAGATGTGCTACCCTGGTTGTTATTATGCTCTTACACTGGCATCTAGGCGTCTGGGTTTGGGGTGACTATAGGCCTAGGTGCTGATTTCTGGATTTGTCTTTGGTGGGTATTTTGTTCTTTGGTTTCTGTTTCCTGTCTGGATTTTCAGAGTGTGATGGCAGTGTGTTGGTTCTTTTACTGGTCTGCTAGGCTATGTGTTCATAGGGAATGCCTGCAGGTGATGGAGGCTGGGATGCAGTGATGAATCAGAGGAGGGAGGTCGGGAGGGATGGTATGTAGGGTCCACGGGAGGAGTGGGCAGGAGGAAGACCACAGCTGGCGACAGGTTGCTGTGTCAGAGGGGAGGCTGAGGGATTGTCTAGGGAAACAGAGAGAGTGGAGGTCTGCAGCAACCCAGCTGGTTTTCTGGCAGGTATGACCTGTAGTTGAAGGATATAGTGATGAGTGAGGGGAGGAAGGTTAGGAGGTGATAGTCTGGGGGATCCGTAGATGTGGGCAAGGGGGAAGGGGAGGCTGCAGCTGGTGTTCTGGTACAGCAGTTCTAGGACTGCATCTAAGGGGTTGGGTCTAGGGGAGCAGAGAGAGTGGCAAAGTCTACGTGCAGGTCAAGTCACATCAGCCACAGTAGCTGAAGTTTCTCTTAAAGATACACAAAGCTCCGTGCAGTGTGAAGGTACTGTAGTCTGTGCTCAGACCACAGAGTAGCACAGTAAGCTACAGTCAGAAGCAAGGAGAGTAAAGTCTTAACAGACTAGGCATGAAAGGAACACCTGGTGTCTTAAATTCCCATCTGTGCCAGCAGGAACTAAAATACTAATGTGTAGTCATGTTACCAACGTGTGTTGAGCTGTGACATAACTACATTTTTTTACTCTCACAAAGTCAGTGCTTCCTGGAAATTATGCTAAGCAAAAACAAAACAAAACCTGAATTCAGAAAACCAAATGCTACTCCATATTTCTTTGATATGTGAAGTCTAAATGAGAGAGAAAATGTACATCCTAAATGTGTTCAGGAAGCCATTAGAAAGGGGGCCCAAGCACTTAGGGTGTCTGTAATGTGAAAGCAGGAGGGAAGGCTGTCTGTCAGGGAGAGGGAACCAGGCAAGAAGAGGGCAAGCGGGAGGAAGTAGATGGCTAAGTAGCAGCCGTAATGCAGTGAGTAAGAAAACAGGATAACGAAGTTCACCATTTGTGCTAACATTTCAATACAATTCTTCTCAAAATAATAATTTTAAAACTGCACTGTCTTCTTCAGGCTCCTTAAAAATAGTTTACATAGTTTAACCAAAAGAAAGTGATTTGTGAAACAGTTCACTTCAGTATGTGCCCGGCACAGTGGTAGGCGTGAGTTACAATAAATTCAGCTTGAGCTCCCTTATGGGCAGCGCCCCCTGCAGCTCGGTGTGTGCCTCCCTCCAGAGGCGGCAGCATCTCTCTAGCTTGTTGCTAAGCTGCTTCTTTGCTGTAAATGGTTTTCTTCCTAGAAGCCTTCCTCTGTAAGTTGTTCCTCTTTGTTCCTTGGTTTAATTTTTTAAGCTTTTCCATCTTGGAGTTTTGAAAGACTGATTATTTGTCTTTCCCAGGATCCCTACTACCCAGGGAGAGTTCACCTTACTGCTAGTCAGCCATTTCCTTTCCAGTTCCAGTACTAGTAGTAGGGTATGCTTCCTGCTGCCCTCAGCACGTCCACAGGCTACCTCATTTTCTGGAGCAATTGGTATTTTTTTCATCTTTAACCTACTGCAGTTTTTATGGTAGTTGCAATATTGCGTGTACCTCTCAATATGTCTGTGCTAGAGCAGTCCTTGGTGACCTTTGACAGCCATCCTTTCAGTCTCCTTTGCTGATAATCATCATTCCAGCTCCACATTGAATTCCCATAGTCATCCTCTGAACACCACTCTCTCCACTCTTGGTTCTGCTTCAGGATGAACCTGTCATGTTTCACCTATGGACTGCACTCTACACCTGCATTTCTCAGGGCTGCCTCCCTCTCCTGTCTGAAGTTGAACGCTTTTTCTCCAGTGCCCATGTTCCTCAGCCTTTTTGTGTCCTTTGCTTACACCCTCTTTGGAGGGACGCTGTCTACAGTTACCCTGCCTACCTTCTGTACATGTATATCGTTAATTACACCTTACAAATTTTACTTCCTAAATACCATTTTTACTTTTTTCTTCCATTTTGTTCCCACACCACTTCATGTTATTTGCCTTTAAAATAATTTTCTTAAAATCTTAATTATAGTCAGACCTCCTCCTACTTCTAATCAGATTTCTTTGGTCTGCCTTCCAGGCAGTTACCAGGCTTTGTTATAAAATATGGACAGAATGTTGTCATTGCCCCTGAACTTACAGTGCTTCCTCATGCTTGCCTGGGAAAACCCACAGCCTACTCCCACCCCTTGCTTCAGTAGTGTTGTGCTTGTGTCAGTGTACTCCGCCCTTCATGCTTCTAACTGGGTGCCTTAGTGCTGCCTGGGCTGCCCTTCCCCATGGCCTCAGCACACTAAACTTTGTCTTTGAGGAGCACCATGGATTTCATCTCTGAAGAACTCTCTGGCTGTTCCGGCAAAGTTGATTTTCCTCATCCTCCCATTGTTCTTCCTCTGTGTTGTTTTCCAGCTTTTCCCCGTTTGCTGCCCTGTAACTCTGTAGAGCTTGCACCCCCAAGCGTCCAGTGTCTTTATATTGGAGATCTTGTATCTTACATGTAGTTATTGTCCCATAATTGTTAAATGTTAAATAAAAGAACAAACATGTGCTCCCTGTGAGTTCAGTCATGTGGGCATGCTAGCATATGTGTCTCCCCACAGTGAAGCATAATTTCCTAAAGAGAGGGTTGTGCTTGCTACAGTGGCAGGCTGGGAACACTTTGTATAGAAGTAGTTACAGAAAGAAACAATTCAGGATCTGAGGAGTGTACACAGTAGAACATAACTTAAGAAAGAAAGGCTGTAGAAGACAGTGAAGACTCCCAACTTAAAGGGTCAGTAAATATCTTCACAAAATTATAGAAAACTTCCCTAACCTAAAGAAAGAGATGCCCATTAACGTACAAGAAGCATATAGAACTCCAAATAGACTGGACCAGAAAAGAAATTCCTCCCATCACATAATAATAAAAACACCAAATGCACTAAACAAAGAAAGAATATTAAAAGCAGTAAGGGAAAAAGGTCAAATAACATATATAGGCACACCTATCAGAATTACACCAGACTTTTCACCGGAGACTATGAAAGCTAGAAGATCCTGGGTAGATGTCATACAGAACCTAAGAGAACACAAATGCCAGCCCAGGCTACTATACCCAGCAGAACTCTCAATTACCATAGACAGAGAATACAAGGTATTCCACGATAAAACCAAATTTATATAATATCTTTCCACAAATCCAGCTCTACAAAGGATAGTAGATGGAAAACACCAACACAAGGAGTGAAACTACACTCTAGAAAAAGTAAGAAAGTAAATCTTTCAACAAACTCACACAAACATAATTCCACCTCTAACAACAAAAATAACAGGAAGTAACAATCACTTTTCCTTGGTATCTCTAATATGAAAATTAATATTACCAGCATATCCTAACCAATTGAAATTAAAAAAATATGAGGAATTAGAAATTTGTTGGCTGTTATCCAGTGGTCTCTCTAATTTGGTAATTGGAGAAATAGGCCCAATATTGTACAATCCATATACACTTACTGCTTGTTTGTACGTGACAAGTGTCTTGCTGTGTACCACGTCTTGAAATCTTGCTTCTCCTACCTCAGCCTCTCTATTAGTAGGATTGTTTACTTGATGTTCTTACTCTATACTCTGGTTTTCAGAACAGCTTACATATTTCAAAAGTATTTATATAGCCAAAAGAAATGTGCACAATTAACTTGGGAGGTGGCTTGTAAGAGAATAACAAAGAGTAAGACTGAATGTTTTGCTTGATATTTATAATTATTGGATCAATTTTGAAGAAGAGGAATTTTTAAGTTACTCTTTCTCTGAGATGAATACTTTTCAAAATCATCACAGCCAATGAACCATATTCTTACCCTCACCTAATGTCTGTGCCACCCTCCAAGCAGAACCATTGTTCATTGAAACAGTTAATGAATGACTTCATGGATAGACCATCTTAATGAACACACCATTTCTTAAATGAATGTAACCTGTTTCCCTGTGGGCTGAGAATGAAGACAGTCACTCAAGTCAAATAGCTTTGACCATAGCAGGAAATATGTATCCAAATAATTGTGCCTATAATTCATTCCTTGGAGCAGCAGAACTTGACAGTAAAATCCTTTGGTGATGTGAGGGTCATTGAAGTACAGCCTTATTACAATGAACTCCAATGTCTAAAAATTGTTCTTATTTTGGGTTTGTAGAATAGTAAGAGCCAAGATTTTAAAGCTCTACTAAAAACAAAACAAACAAACAAAAAGACTTTATCTATATATGTTCACTTAATAACATGTCCACCATTTTTATGACTGATATAAAAATATATATTGTGTTGAATATAATTTAAAAATAGACATAAAAAAGGAAAAAAGAAAAAAAGAAAGAGTATCTGCAAGACAAGAGCTTTTAGACCTCCTGGTGGTTGAGCCTTTAGGGGGAGCAGGAGAGGCTCCCCCCAGGAAGGTAACAGTTAGGTTTGTAGCAAACAAAAGGTGTCTTGTGCACCTGGATAGAAGCAGAAATGGGAAGGTACGGACTTAGAAAACAGTACTAGTTAGAGGAGCTGCTGGTTCTAGAAGGCAAAGAGTTTAACTGATTGGAATGGTTCCCACTGAGAAGGGAGAATGGTCTCTGGGTGTGCTTTCCTCTCAGTAAAGGGATGGAAGCTCTGCTTTGTGGTAAAACGATAGAACTAATGTCTGTGTAGGCTTTCAGCACTGTCTGCCAGTGCGTGTCTCCCCAGCACCCACTCGTCAGCTTGTGGGGAATCCTCTGATTGCAGCAGCACCCTCAGGTAATAACAGACAGTAACCCTGACAGGCAACAGGCGTCCTTGTGTAGGCCCATGCATGTTTACACAGCATCACCAGAAGATCCTTCCTCCTTTACTAAGCCAGGTTCCTCAGTTTTCCTTTCCTCCCTACACAGTGTCCAACAGGATCTAGATGGGATATTTAGCAGCACACTAGAAGGTAAGCAAAGGTGTCTCCAGGACTTCTCTCTGCTAGGATCTTATATTCCATTTAGCTCCCTTCTTTGCTTGCCAATAGCTTGCTGTTTAAAATCTTAACAAAATTTTATTTGACTTTATTTTTGGAGCATTAATATGTCTTAAATCATCTCTGTAACCCATTTGTCTCAGAATTGACATATGTTCCAGTAAAAGAGCAGTAAATATTCTTTTCATTAAAATATCAGGGGTCGTTATTAACTAGGCATTAGTGTTCTGAGGGCTTAGATTTGTGGTCCTTGATCATGAGTGGATTTGTATCTGACCATTAAAATCATGTCTGGTCTCTGGGTATTAAGGATACCTAAATACTTTAGACATTTGTTCCCTTAATAATTCATTATGCATTTCCTAACTTACTTGAATCACTGCATCTTGAGGCACTGGCAACAAGAGATAGCGTATTAGATTTATTCAAGGGTTCAGATTACTATCCCTCATTAAATACTTACATAGTGTTTGCTGGCAGCACTGAGAAGGAGTAGCTACTGATAGATCTGAAGGTTAGAAATGACGAGTGTAAGCTGAGTGCAGTAGGAACTGCCTGTGATCTCAGCATTCTGGAGACCTAGGAAGGAGGAAACAAGGCCCAGGCCAGCTTGGGCTACAGAGTATAACTCTTGTTTAATCTATTTATCTTACTAGCCCATGTTTCTTTTTACACAAACGGAGCCAGTTTTTGTATTCCTTGAGAGGAGGGATAATTTCATGTGTCCCTGGGATGGGTATTTTCTCTGTCAAAAGAGTGCTCTCCAGTTAAATACTTCAAAACTTAACAGCTTTATTCATGTTTCCCATGCTCTTTATATTTACATACTCTGACTAGGTTACCTCCTTATCTCTTTCTCTATTTTAGTCCTTTATAAGGTACTCAGGGTAATTTTTGTTTTTTTTTTTTTTAAATTTATATATGAGTATTATTTCCAGCCCTCCCCACTCCAACTCCTCCATGCCCCTACTCTCTCAAATTTATGCCTTCTTCTAATATAATTATATAGTTAGATACACACATACACACACACTCACAACCTACTGACTTGATTTAGTTTGTTGTTATGCATGTGTTTAGGGCTGACCACTTGGGATTGGATAACATATCGGAGAGCTATTGCTGGAGAAAACTGATTTCTCCTTTCTCCAGCAGCCACTGCCTAGAACTCTTCATCTAAGGGTGGGGCCTTAGCAAATTTCCCCTATCCATGTTGGTATATTGACTGATGGTGTCATTATGCAGGTCTTATTTAGGAAACTACACTGGAGCTTTAATGGGTATAGCATCCCCCTTTTGTCTGCAAAACAGTGTCTAGTAGCAAATACCCCGAGCTCTGGCTCTCACAGTCTTTCCACCCCACCTTCCATAGTGCCCTGAGTCTTAGGTGTAGGTGTTCTTTGTAGGTGTACTGGATGGGACTGTGCACGCCGCTGCCATTTATTTCCTGCATGTTGCCCAGTCATTGGTCTCTGTAGTAGCCTCCATCTGCTCCTTTGATGAGGGATGAGGCTGTGTTTATGTGTGGGCATCAGGGCAAGTATTTAGAATGCAGTTAGAAGTTAGGTTACATTAGGGAGATGACTGTGGTCATTTCTCCTGTGGGGTCCATGATCTCTCCAGCCAGGAATAGTTAC
Source organism: Mastomys coucha (assembly GCF_008632895.1). NCBI lineage: Eukaryota > Metazoa > Chordata > Mammalia > Rodentia > Muridae > Mastomys > Mastomys coucha. Next base: position 11,883,265 of record NW_022196910.1, on the reverse strand, counting down.
CTAGCTTTACAGTACCAGGCTTGAATTCCTTCCTATTGAGTGGGACTTGGATCCAATTAGACAGCTCTTGCTTAGCCTCAAGATAAAAGTGTTACTGTTGCACCACTGGGAATATCTTGACAGACCAGTCATAGGCTCCGCGCTGGGAAGGACTGTTGCTTGCTTTTCTCCCTTGGCAGCTTGTATAGCTCCTTCAGATCCTGGGAACATTAGTCCTAAGAGAGGAGCTTTCTAGGGCAGTTCCAGCTTGATTCCTCCAAGTCCCATGCCTGAAGTATGTGGTTTCCTCAGTTGTAGGGTTTTACTTTCAGGTTCTGGGGAGCAACCAAGGGCAATGGCCTGTATTGTTTTGGGGTTCCCTTGGACCCTTCCTTAACAACAACTTAAATAGGGGTTTCCCATGCCTGGCACTGGGGTTTCTTTAGTCTGTGGCACTTGGTAGGGAGCATTGTCACCCTATGTGACATAACTTCATGCAAACAACACACACTGTATGTACTTGTAAGTAAGCTTACGGCCTTACTTATCTCTTAGTGTTGCTTATCTCTCTCTCTCCCTTGAGTATGATCCTCTGTCCCAGCTGAAATCCACACATATTTTCCCCTTCCTCCTTCTTAGCACCTATGTGTGCTTCTCTGAATTTTTCTAGCATTCTTTTTTTTAGGTGAATGGTATAAGTTGTGGTGCTTTCAAATGTAGGTTTTATCATGGCTTATACATGGATAAGTGTATAGTAGTGTTTTCTATAATTGACCTTCAGATGTCATTTTATTAACATACTACTCCAAGCCTTCAGTAAAGTTTTTAATCTTTTTATTGTATACATAATTGTACACCTTAAAATGTACCTGAAGAAAACAAAGTACATTTATAAGTCTCTCTCTCTCTCTCTCTCTCTCTCTCTCTCTCTCTCTCTCTCACACACACACACACACATACACATGCATGTATACACACCTCTACAGTGCAGGGTTTCTTTGCAAAGTATTTTGTGTTAGCTCATTTAAAGGCTATTACTCTGTCAGTAGGGTAATGCTTACAGCAGACCCGTACCATGTACTCCATCCCTCCGACTGTGTTTGTGTGTGTGTGTGTGTGTGTGTGTGTGTGTGTGTGTGTGTATGAGACAGACGAGAGAGAGAGAGAGAGAGAGAGAGAGAGAGAGAGAGAGAGAGATCTAACTCAGTAGTTTAATGTAGTATTCACCAAAGATAAATGAATGAGAACTGACTTTTTGCCGCATAGTTTTCTCAAATACTCAGTGGTATTAATTTGGAAGGTAGGTAGTTCTTATTCCATTTCTATAGATCGGAAAACTGGGGTAAAGCTATAAAATATTTTATTCAAGTTCAGCCAGCTAGCAATGCTGATAGTATTAAAATCTAGCCAGTCTGACTCAGTGGCTTCCTATCTTCATATGTTATTGCTAACTTTTTTTTATGTTAATGTGTGTGTTACATCCACATGTATATGTACATATGAAGGCCCAAAGTTAATTTTTGGTGTCTTCGTCAATGGCTCTCTACTTTATTTATTGAGGCATGTCTCTCAGTTGAAGCCAGAGCTTGCTAATACCTAGGAAATCCTCTCTGTCTTGCAAGAATCCACCCAGCTTTTACATGGTTTGAGGGATCTGAACGCTGGTCTTCATGCCTGTGGCACAGCACTTTTTTCATTGAGCCGTCTCCCCAGCCTGCCCTGCCTTGCTAACTGGTACTTTAGCCTTTCCTACTTGCTAATATCCTTAAGTGTTATTATTTCTTATATATTTTCCTTCCTGTCCCTTTAAGGATTAAAAAAAAAAAATTAAGGTCGTTCATGCCACTCACGCAAAATCGCAATCTGACTTTCATTATCTTTAGTTTTAAAAATAAAATTAGAGATCAAAAAGTTAATACATGACTCTTACCAGTAGGAGCACAGAGGCTCCACATTTGTCAAAGTGTGCAGAAGAGTAATTTCAGAATTCTTAATACCTAAAGACAGTATCTTAGTCTTCATAGCAGCCAGGAACATTTGTAGGTAGTAGTTCCGTCTAGCCACTTTATGCTTAAAGGGTTCCCACCGTGGCAGGAATCCATACCTCCTCTGTGTTGGTGAGAGGGAGGTGAGGGTAAGTATTTGAAATCCCTATCTAAAATCCTGTTATGTTTTTGCAGTGGATAGCCTGCTGAAATACACTGGCTATGGGAATGCTGCAGGACTGTTGGCGGCCAGGGGCCTCTTGGCTGGAGGAAGAGGAGATAATTGGTACTCAGAGGACGAGGACACGGACACTGAAGAATACAAAAACGCAAAACCAAAGTATAGTACTATGTTTCTATTCGCTTAAGTAGCTGTGCCTTTCAGTTAGTGGTTTGCCTCCTCCTTTCTTTGGCTCTCATTTTCCAGTGCTTTCTCTTGGGAATTTGTAAGTTTTCCATCTACTGGTGTTTTTAGAGACAGCTTCAAATAGTCCCTTAGAGTAACTTCAAGTGATTGAAGAAGTATGATTCTTTCAACAAGTCCATTATCCTCTTTCAAGAAGCAAGTGTGTGGTGGTGATTTTAGATGCTGATAATCAGTTTGAAAGAGTGTATTCCTGTTTGCCTTCCTTCCCGTGAGGCCTTATAACATATAGTTGACACCAGGTTTGTAAGTTGGTTTTTGATGCTTCAGTCATTTTCAGTACCTTTGTCTAAAACCTCTCACAAGTTAAAAAGTATTGCAACAAGGCACATAACCCCAAAAGGAAAGGAGGTGGCTCTGCACTGAATTATAATCAAACATACACATGGGAACTTGGTTTTTAATGGGTGTTTCAGTGCCCTGAAGGAACAAACCCAAAATTCTATGACATCTCTAAGTCATTATGTATCAAGGAAAGACATCATCGTTTCCTTAAAGTAGCTGCCACCTCTCTTCCCATCCTTCCCCCTCCTTCTCATCCTCGCCAGATTGCTACCAGTCATTGGAGCTGAGTTTTTACTGGGTCCCATTACTGATTGCTAATAAGGAAGCCTTCATTATGAGCATTGTCATTGAAACTGCTGGGCTGTTTTTTACTGGCCTTCTAGAGAATGATATGAGTCATGAAGTAGGTAACCAAGAATAGAAAAATCACAGTCTGTAATATCAAGAGTAGATTGTGTTCTTTTGACATGAAAATATTAAATTTCCATAAAGTGAAAAAAATTACCAATCTCCTGTCAGCAAAAACAGCATAGCCTATATCTGAACAAACTAGGTTTGAGTACATAGTGTTATTTTTAGCATCCTAATAACTTTCAGCCTCACCAAGATCTTACAGAGTGTTACCTAAGAAACAGAGGCTCTGGTAGGGGAAGGGATGCTAGCTCTTGGGCAGTGAATTTTATCAATAACTGTCACTTAGATACTGTAGCTTGAACTTCTCTGTCAAGAGTTTGAATATAAAATGGAGGAATTATACTTCTTTAAGTCAGTGTTCTGCATTAGTCTCACAAGCTCTTGTTTTGAATAATTCTGCATTTCCAAATCATTTTAACATTTTGTGTCTTTTCATTTGAGGCTAAAGTGTACACTTGTTTAAAAGTCCCTCTTTTTGTTGGTGGTGTGTTTGGAGGTAGGGGCAGGTACTGTGTTGCACAGGCTGGTCTCAAAGACTCAGGTGATCCTTCCACCTTAGCTTCCCCAGTAGCTGAGACTGTAAGCCTACCCCACCACATCAGCTAAGAGTCTTGCCATTTTAAAGGAAGATGGAGATGACTAATTATTTCTCAAATTCTAGGGCAGGTAGAGAACTCATAAGTGCTCACAGATGTTGGCATCTTTACATTTCAGTATATATGGTTGATTTTATCTAAGGTGGTTTCTTTAATGATCATAGTCATGTAACTAGAAAGTACAGAATGCTACTATATCAAGCAGGAGCTCAAAGAAAGCACAGGAACATTGGGTCTCTCTTACTAGTGTAGGACACTAAATTTTATCACAGAGGTGATGTTAGACCCCGGGAGGGGACTTTTGGTTTGAATCAGTGTTGATGATGTCTGACACGGTTACTGTCTGAGCTCTCTGACATGGATGAAATTGTACTCTGGCTTTGCAGCCTTAATACTGTCTTTTTCAGCTCTTAGGCTTGGCCAGAGTCATTACTAATGTAAAGTCTTGTGTCTTTGAAACTTGGCTCCTTATAAGCATAAATGCGTGTTTTCAAATAAATCGCACCCCTTAATATAGTGCCTGTTTTGCTTTCAGTGCACCCTCTCAAGAGGAAAGTTTTTACTATTACTTTAAAACGCTCTTCCTTCCAGGGGCTCCTGTGGAAGTGACAGTGAATAAAATACTTTATCAATAAGGCAGCCCTTTGTTACTCTGGGGGTGACCCTCAGAGCTCAAAGCACTTGCTAGCACTTTTTACTAGTCTGATCAAGCTTGCAAAGTTGGCATCCGAAAGGATTGCTCATTTTATTGTACCCTCTGCCATTCAGCGTTCCCATGGGTTCACCCTGCTTTTCTTAGATGCATTTATTCACAACACTTGCTAGTATTGGCAAAAGTAATCACTCTTCATCCAGTTGGCCCAAGTCTCATTGTCAAAAATGTAAGTGGATTCTGATTAATGCACCAAGGTAACCTGTAATCCTTTATTGGAATCTAAAACCAAGAATTGTGTGGAGCTTCCATCCAGGCTTTGGGACACAGTTAATTTTATAGCAGTTTTTTGTGTGTGTCAAAATAAATGTATTTAATGGACTGGAAATGGCTTTCTGCAATTAGTCGCTTTAAACAAAGTACACTCATAGAATCAAGATGCATGCCACATGGAGATGTAGCCAGTCAGGCTTGCTAAGTTCTTAGATACAGTCCTTTATCGAAAGGAAAAGCTATCTAAACTCTTGTTTGATTTTTAAACAGGATCTTACTTTGTAGCCCTAGCCTAAACCTCACATCTAGGTTAGGCTGGCCTCAGATTTACAGAGATCCACCTGCCTCAGCCTCCTAAGTGCTGGGGTTAAAGCCTGTATAACTACAAGCAGCTAAATGTTACTTTTCTACTGCTTTCTCCCCTGCCTCTGCGCATAGAGCCCCTTGATAACTGGTGTGTTTTCATCATTCTAAACGTCAGTGGAGAGATGTATGTTTAATGTGTTTGAATTACTGACTTTCAGCTTTGGATCTGTAGCTTTCAGGCTAGGTACAGAGGTATCCAGAGGTGTCTTAGGGGCTGCTTTATAAAGAGGTAGGAGGGACAGAGTCAAAAGTGGCCAGAACCCTGGGTAATTTCTGACAGTAATTTCCCAGTAGTTTGTAGAGTTCAGAAACACTCTTGGGATAGTTATCTGACTACAGTGATCTTAGATGCTGGGGCACTGTCACACAGGCTGTTTCTTGAGCACAAGGCATCATGCCTGGATTTTCTTCCCCTTGTCAAAATTTTGTTGTGCTGCTTAGGTCTGCTGGTAATTGTCTTATTATTGTATAAATTGTATGGTTCCAGTATTTCTTAAAGCGCATGAACCACCAATCAGACTTGAACATTTTTTCTCTTTGCCTAATCTGGGCTGTATTTGTACAGACTAGGATTTAACTAACTTTTAGGAAGTAAGGTTTATGGCTATAAGCATTCAGTGAAATACATGTAAAGTCTGGTCACAAAAAGACCAAAGATGAACAGAAAAACATTACTCCTTCTGCCTCCTCCATAGCACCTCTACACATGTTACAGCCTTTGTAACTTGCACTTTCAGAATGGAATTTTCTCAGTTCCAGGCTGACACTGAACTCAGAATCCCTCAACTCTGAACCCCACTGCCTCAGCTTTTCAAGTGCTGAGATTATATACCACTACAACTGGCTTCAAAGAAAGGGGCATCATCTTCACTCCTGCCTTTTTACTCGGGAAACAAAGTACACAACATAAAATTAGCATTCTAGCCACTTTAACGTATGAAAACCAGTGGCCGTCAGCATTCACACTGCTGCACAGCCATGTGCAGAGCTTCTTTTAGACAGGTTTCACTGTATAGCCTAGACTGATCTCAAACCCACAGTCCTGCCACATCCTTGAGGGTGCTGGGATGCAGGTGTGTCCTACTATGTCCAGTTTATCTCCAGAACTGTTTGTCTTCCCTGCCCTGCACCCTCTCCTAGCTTCTACCTGTCTGTATGAAAGCAAGAAACCTTGTATATGTGAAATCATATATAGTAGTCATCCTATTCAGTCTATTTACTGATAGCACCTGACAGCTATGGCTAGATCTTCATAATACACTGATTATTTAGGTATGTCTTCTGCTTTAACTGTCACCAAGCTGAAACTTTGACTCTGTCCAAAATCCTTCCCCCTTTGACTGGTACCAGTGACAGAACCATGGCTTCTTGCACGGCAGGCTAGTATTCCGTCACCAAGTCACAGGTCTGGCTCTCTGGTACGGTTTAAATTAACACCGTCTAACTGACTTTGATGATTCCACCTTGGGACTTTTCATTACATTCTCAGCTCAGCAGTTTCTGGGATACCTGTAAAATATGAGTCAGACAGTGTTAGTTGCTTAAAACTGTCTAGTGATTGAAAACCAAGGTGCAGTTTGTTTACACCTTGTCTCTCTGCCCTTACCACTGGCCTCTTCACTACTTGTCAAACACCTGACCTTGTGTTGAGTGTCTCATTGTGGAGCATACCTCCTCCAGAGAGCTGCTGTTTCCCTATCACCCTACCTCCAGGTCTTACTCAGGTCTGTTCTCTGTGCATCCTGTGTAATGTGAAGTATGGGCTCCTGCATTTCCCTAAGTGTCTCTGTTCCTTAGGTCTGGGTTTTTTCCCTTTGTTTGTAAGAAGGTAAGTTTCATGAGGAAATGGGATTTAAAAAACAAAAGTCGGTCTTTATATAAATGTTTATTGACTACATTAATACATTTTTAATTATTTTTTGTTTGAGTCTTTGCCTGCATGTATGTCTATACCCCATGTGCACGTCAGATGCCCATGGAGGGCAGGGGGAAGAGCCTGTCAGAACTCCTGGAACTGAGCCCCTATGTGGGTACTGGGAATCAAAGCCAGTTTCTTTGCAAAAGCAGCTAGTGTTCTTATCCGTTGACCCATCTCTCCAACCCCTGTGTTAATACATTTTTGGAGCACTTGACTGAGTTAGTCAGCAGCTCCAGTGGAGAAGCTCTGGTAACCAGGGTGGGACTCAGGAGATCAAGGTATTGCTTTTTGTGTTGCTTGGGGCGGTGCAGGAACCAAGTGTTCTGGGGAGGCCCCTGGAAAAACAGCTTGGTCTTTATCCCTATAGAGCCTCTTCTTCCCTACATTCCTGCCCTCTTCTTCCTTCCCGGTCTAGGCATACAGAAATGCCTTTTCCTAGAAACTCTTTAGAGGGTGCAGATTTATCAGCACGTAAGCAGAATTTTGCTCACAGCTTTGTTTTATTTGGTTTGTCCCATATAGTATTTTTTTGTTTATACTTTTGTTACCGTTTTGGAAAGTGCTCTTTAAAATAATTTAATTACTTGGCAACATTTAGAATGCAGATATTTCAGATGAAAATGTGGATCTCTAGCATCTTTATAAAAGTGACAAGTTCTCATACGTTTATGTCCTCACATAGCAGCCAGCTTGTGGAACTGAGGGGAGGGTTCTGCCGTAGCTGCCATGCATGTGCTGCTCTGGTGACGTGTCTCTCCTCCTTGCAGATTTGACAATTGACAACGAGTACATATGCGGTACAGTTTCTCTTTCCTCCCTTCCATCTCTGTCAGTAGCCCTTCTCTACAAGTCCCTTTCCCACACCCATATCTGTCTTTTGTTCCGTGATCTACTGTGTTTAACTGGAGCTATCTGTGTGGCCATGGGTTTGGAACTGTCCTTACAGTTTGGTCGATTCACCAGGTGGAACATCTAAAGTCACTGACTCCTCCTTTCCCAGAACCTCTGAGTAGTCAGTAGTTTAGCAACAACATTAGCCCCCTTGAGTCCCTCCCCTGCTCAAGCCTGACCTTTGACAGGCCCATTGTTGTTCCTGACCACTGCAGGCAACTGCATAAGTTCATGATCGCAGTTGCTCTGTCACGCCAAGAAGATGACATTTCACGTCTGTCCGCCTGCTTTCTCACTCTTGTGTTCTTCCACTCCTTGAGGCTTAGAGATAGTGATACAAGTGTTCAGTTTTGGGCTGAGTTCATCTGTTGTTTTTTCTCAGCACCTTGAGTAGCCAAGAGTTTCTGCATTCACGACCATTTATTGGAAAGAAAAGCTTCCCTGAAGCAGTTTATCTTCCCTAAGGTAATATTATCCATGGATATTAACATAGATGTTTAGAAGGCATTTGAGGCCATAAAATTTAGCCCCTCCAGCCATAGATTTTTAAAACTGGACTTGAAATATGGTGCAGAAGGAACCAGGAATCCCATCAGAGCCGGTGTCTGTGCCCTGTGGGGCTGGCCAGTGCTGCAGCAGTGTAGCCCTCCTTTTCTTTGCCAGAACTGAGTAAAACTTAAGCTCTGCCTTTAAAGGTTTAAGCTTTCATAGAGCTAAGTTTCCATGTAGTTCTTTTTGTTAAGTGATGCTGATATTAACCAGAAACAGTGATAGTTAGAAGGGTAAAATAATGGAAATATATTTCAGCTTTTGTACATACACTCATACCATTTTAGTATGTCATAATCTTCCTATTGTCAGGCTATAACATGCCAGTTCATGTAATGATCATATACCTAAAAAAAAAAAAAATCATGGTTAGTATCCACAGGAGTTCAGACACCTGTCACCTAATTAGAAGATAAAATTAATCACAGGGCTGGAATGGTGGAAAGGGGAGGAAAGATGAGGTAAACAAACAAACAAACAAAGCTTTCTCCAAAGGCCCAGCACAGTTAGTGTCCTTGAGGAACTAAGGCTCAGCCTCAAACACTGTAAAAATAAGCTCAGCGTTTCAGAGTAGTGAGATTCTGAAACGTAAGTGCTGTCGTTGGTTGTATGTATGTGTTCATCCCAAAATGTACAACGTGGCATTGTTTCTGTGTGATGACTTGTTTCTCTTCTGGGTGGAAAATGTATGAAACTGACTGGAAGGGAGTGGTATCTCCCATCTGCCTTCTGTCACTACATGTTGGCATTTTTCTCTTGAGAGAGTTGGACAGGTCATTGTCCTGGCTTGTGTTTTATGTGGTTTTGCTTACATTCCCCTGAGTTTCATAATGGAAAAAAAATCTGTTTAAAGGGAGATATGAACCAATGTTTGCGCCCTGTGTTTAAAGGGGGGGTGGGTGTGCGTGTGTGCAGGAGTATTATGGTGTTGTCTCCATGGATGGGGGAGGGGCCTCACTCTGGGAGAGAGAGAATGCTGCCTTCATGCTCACTTGGAAGCTAATCACAGAGCAAGCAGCTTCAAGAAAAGAGGCGTTATCCAACCAATGTGCACCATTAATCCCAGCGCTTGGTTAGCAGAGACGTGTAGAGCTCTGAGTTCAAGGCCAGACTGGTCTACACAGCCAGTTCAGAACAGCCAAGGGTGCACAGAGAAACCCTGTCTCAAAAGACAAACAACAAAGATACCAAGGAAAGAACCGTGTGCCTAACCTAGGAACCTGTGCCCGACTGTGCTGTGGGCCTGCAGCAGCACAGGCTCGCCCATGTTCCCTGATATGTTTCTGAGGGACACGATTGTCTGTGCTAATGTCATTGTTTTCTGAAAAGTCTACAGGTGTGATTCCTCAAATCACACCTCTATCAGTGTGAGAAGCGTCTCTCAAGTGGCAAATGAGCGTGCTCAGCATTGTTTGTTTATTTCCCTTCCTATAAGACCCAATTTCCTTTGCTTGAGAGTGGTGTATATCTGTAATAACTATCTTTATTTACTTGTTTGTATAACTTAGCAAGTAGCTAGCACCATGTACCATGTGTCCAAACAAATAACAACATAGCATCTCCATGCATCTCTTCTCAGACACCTCATTCAGTTCTCTTTGTTCTTAAGTTTGGGAAATACAGGGACCCCTTTAGCAATTTTGTGATGGCATGTAGCTAGAAGCTCTTTTCTCTTCTGTGGGCACCTTTAAAAGGGAGAGTTAAGAGCAGTATCTGAACAGGGCACTTGAGCCTAGTCTATCATGATAACATGGGGATCTTTATATGTTAATCTGAGGTCAGGCCAGCTCTGGGTCCCCAAGTGATTCTAGTATGTAGTCAAAATGAGGAATAAGTGACCAATCTATATAGTTACCAGATTAACCCAAGGTTCCTGAAGCACCATAGAGAGTACCTAGAAGCAAGTGAGTGAGCAGACAGAAGGGCCTCTGGGTCCCCATGTCTTCTGCTTGCCCTGTTCCCACTTTTCCCTGAGTGACTCCACAATGTTCTGTCTTGCACATGGTTTACTGATTGGAACAAGAGGTTTCTTGGTTTGCTCATTTGCTTTTTTAGGGAAGATGGGTTGCTGGTGATTACACATCGCCTCACAACCTCCTACATTTTCAGCAAGTGCTCTACCACTGGGCTGTAACCCAGCCCCCTTTAAACCTTGGCAAGTTACTCAGGCTGGCTTTGAATTTATACTCCAAATTTTCAGCCCCAAGCAGGAATCTCAGGTATGCACCATTAAGTCCAGCAGAACAAATTTTTTGACTACAGTTCTAGTCACAGGCCCTGTCTAAGAACAGCTGCACAGACTTTAAATCTAGGTTGCTAAGAGAGCAAAGGCAGACCCTTTCACAAGGCTCTGTATGGTGTGTAGCCTTTGAGAACTATAGGAAAAGAATGGGAAGTCTGGTAGTGGTAAGTGGTAGTTACCCATGCGCTACCCGAGACGCCTTCACTGTAACTGAGAAGCCTCAGATGGCCACTGAAGGAGCAGTAATGTTAGGGTCTGTCTTTCCCTAGCTCACATGACATGTTTTCTTCAGTTATCCCAAGCTCCCAACACCAAACAGTTTGTACTTGACCATCTCACTGTTTTGCTTATCCTAGCCAGGCCCCGAAAGCCCTTAGAAAATCATTTGTTACCATTGTGCTTTCTGCAGGGGTATTATGATTTTGATCATTAAAACAATCTGTACTTGGCTGGTATGAGATACATTAACAGTACTCGTGTCTTCTGAAGAATAATTTTTAAGGTGTTGATATTTAGCAGACATTGAAAGCTGTGTTTTATTTTCTTTCTTCGGTACAAATAAAAAAAAAAGATAGAAATGTGGCCTTTTATTTCAGAGTCTAACTTCTTTGGTGTTAGAGCATCATACAAAGCTTATAAGAAATACGTTATTCCTGAGCATTGTTCTAGATCTGTTTCCAGGAAGCTAAGATGCCATGTTTGTCTCTTGGTGGGCTAGCTTTCACCTTTTTCCTCAGTTAGATCAGATCTAGTTAAAATTACCTTTCTGCTTTATTGCTGACTGTTTTGAGCACTCGTTACCTCTGGTCTCACTAATGGACTAATTCCCTGAGATGATTCATCCGACATCCGCGTGCTCTCAGTTCAGATTGCAGCCTTTCGTTAGCATGTCTCAAGTTTTTTTTTCCCCTTTATTTTTGGACATGTTTGTTTTATGCTGTATCATGAATAGATTTTCTCATTTCACTTCTGAAAGTAGTTGTCACCTTACAATTAGTGAATAAGATGTGCATCCAAAAATATTTATTCAACAGCACCAATCAAATTTTATATTTTTATACACAACCATGATTTAAAAAATAGTTGGCAAGTAGTCAGTTAATTTTGTAAAAAGCCCATTTCCAAAGCAAAATAATAATAATAATAATAATAATAATAATAATAATAATAATAAAAACATTCTTATAGCAATTCTATACAATAAAATTACTATTGAAATTATTGCCAATTTTTGGCTATTATACTCTTTCTTAATTAAATTAAAATTTGGACCAGAAGAGTATAGAAAGAGCATAATTCTAAAACATACAGCATAACTTTTTTTTCTTTTTGTAGCATTAATCTTATCACTGGTCATTTAGAGGAACCAATGCCAAACCCTATAGATGAAATGACAGAAGAACAAAAAGAATATGAAGCCATGAAACTTGTCAACATGCTTGATAAACTTTCCAGGTATTGTATTCCCATCCATTTTTTGCTTGGTTTCTAAGAATGTTCTATTTCTTTGTCTCTCTCACTGAGAGTTACCATAGAACAGCAACTCTAGAAATCCATGTCTATTGGAACAGGGAGACAGAGGCAGTAGCAGCTAAGTGCCGCCATGGCTTTTCTCCATGTGCCGCTTCTGGGTGTGCATTACCGCAGCCTGTCAACACTCAGTGCCGAGGCAGTACCTAGCTAGAGGTGGCTGTGATATTAACCAACTAACATCCCTGTCTTCAAAAGGATGCTGCAAGTTAGGCTCAGTGATTTTGCTGCTGCTTGTATTTTTGTTTCAGTCTGTTTTGGATTTTGTTTGAAACCATGGTGCGCTTTTTCTCCTTTCCCTTTTGATGTGCAAGTTTGCAGTATTGCTTTTTGAGTTGCTGCTGAAACCAAGAATTCTAAAATGCCGTCTATGCAACAGGAAGAAGTAAAAAGAAATAGCTCAAATGAAGGACTTTTTTCTTTAAAGTAGGCACTTTTACTAAATTAGGGCTTCCGAGCCATCTGTCCCTCCCCTCTTGCTTCACACCTCCTTCCTTTCCAAATAATCCGTATTATAGATAACTAAAGGTCTGCTAATGCACACTAGCCTTTGATGGGTGACTAGAAGATGGTCCCAGTGGGCTTACATGGGCCACCTTACTCTTCAGTTATGCACTGAGCCACTGTTTCCTGTGAGTTACCTGAGTGAGTGTTCCTTTGTGTTGGTGACAGCACAGCCATCATGTAAATGTGAATCTCTTCTGCTCATCTCACTTTCCACATGATACATAATCATCCATCAAGAGAAACAATTGGAATAGAACAGCCATGGCAGGGGCGGGTCTGATGGGAAAGCATGGGATAGGTATGTTTGTAGCAGGAGGCTTAACCAAGCTGAGAACTGGAGACGGCCTGTGGGTTGACAGCATTGAAGCAGACAGGGCTGTTTTGACACTCTAGTCTTACGTAGGCTTTCTGCAGTGGCAGTGCTAATGTGTAGAAGCTGGTTAAAAGCAGGTAGCTTTATTATCTACAGAGTATTCTAGGACCTGCTAACTGCCCTACTCCTGAGTGTTTGTCCTTTCCCGGCATTAGAATTTACTGCTGTGCTTGCACTGTTCAAAAGACGTTGGGCTTGTTTACAAATTGAATTCTCCTTAATATTGTATACAACAAGTTCTTTCCCAGAAGGAATTAATAAGCAGTCATAGAGACTGTTACTTGGACACTTATATTACGCATAATAGCAAGCTATGTGAATGTTTAAAGATAAAATCTGATAGCTGGGGAAAGAGTTCAGTGCTAAAGAATAGGCCCTGGGTTCAGTCCCCAGTATCCCTCCCTCAAAAAAAAAAAAATATATATATATATATTGAAATAAGTTGTATGTACCTGACAACTTCCAGATGGATCTGATATACTAATGAAATGTGTAAACAAGTAAATTAGAATGAAATCAATGGCACCCATCTGGTGGAAGCTAGAAAGGAAATTGTTAGCAAGGACCTCAGTAGAGCATATGAGTGTTTTAACACACTAGATCATTCACGTAGTATAAATTTCTTGTTGTGACAATAGGAGTTGCTGACAGCTGTCATGGGTGCTGTATTGGTGACCCATTTTAACGTGCATGAAAATATCCAAGCACAAAATATAGAAAATGAGGAACAAACTGCCCAAGATAATGCAATGTAGTCTGGGTACTTGGCTTATTCATTGAGACATCACCAATTTCAGAAGGTACCCTATTAATTCATGTAAGACAAAGAGGCCCTTCTCTTTTTAATCTCAGACAAATCTACACATTTTATACATATTTTAGAAGCTACCAGTAAGTAAACACTTAAACCTCAATTTTTAAATGCCTAACTTGCACCTGACTTACACAGTCTCAAGGAAGATGTACATTCACTAAGAAACACCCAGCTGAAGGTGGCACTGATGTTTGCATGCATAAACAGGGCCAGTGTGTTGTGTTGGCTTTGATGGTACCTATTTTGCTGTTAAAAAGTTGAAGTGAAAGTAAACTTGAAGACAGTCATAAATCATGTTGACATTTTGCATGCTGTGTGGTGGGCTTTACACTGTCTGCCTGTGTGTGCTTTCTAACATTTGCTCTCACTAATGACAGTGACAGCTGTAGGAAGGCAGCAGTAGGCATTCCAGAGCAAGCGTGCAAAGAATGAACCCATTCTTCATGTGTCTTATATGTCTCTTGTGCTGTATTATTCATTAGTTTTAAGCTTCATTTCTCTTTTCACTTTTTCTTATTTTTGATAAAATAAGAAAAAATAAGATGCCATACAACCAAGTAGACTTTAAGTTCAGTACTGTACAAGGAGCACTTCCTAAGCAGCTCCTACATTGCAGGGCACTGAGCTAGGAGAGCAAGGGAGATTTGAAGGTGAGTGAGCCAGTTTCTGGCTTTGGAAAGCTGGTATTCTAGTGGGAGAAATGGCTGTATAGTTTATTCCAGAATACAAAGTAGAAATGGTGACAACCAGGGTTTGTGCTGAACTGTATGCCCCAGGGGGAAAGGAGCAACTTATTCTGTCTGAAGGTTCAGGGTGTCTTCCCAGGGAAAGGAAGTGACGTATGGGCTGCTCATCAAGCTTAAAGTCACTCTAGAGAGAAATGGAAACTATCATTTATATACTGCATCTTTCTTAAAGAGCTCAAGCAGTATATTAAACTCCATTGACCAATAGGAAATACAGGGACCACAGAAATGCCCAAAACATTACCAAGCTGATGGCTGCTGATGATCCATTTTCTCTTGATGGTTTACAAAACTGTCACCTATGTGCTCTCTCCAGCTCCATGATAAAGTGAGACTAGGAACTTCATTTTCCAGAACTCCAGGCCTTTGCTCTGTCCACTGCATTACTATGTCTGTCTGTCAGAGTGTCTGCCAGGACACTTCTTAGTCACCCTCTCAGCAGTTTCTCCTGCACTGTCGAGAAAGGGTGTGTGAGTAGAGGATGGATTGGAGGTGGCGTGGCCAAGGTATGGACACTAGACACTTCCTTTTTTCATCCGTAGGAGAGCAGATGTGAAGGACCTGCACCAGGATGGTGGTTAGCAACAGTGGCCCGTCCCAAAGCACTTACCAAAGTGATGACTAAGGTTGGTCATGCCAAGTCCTATTCCTGAGCCTCTGTAGGGTATAGATGTGACAAAAGTGTAAAATTACTACTGTGAAACTTGAGGTCACATTTCCATCTTGCCTTCATGTAGACACGCCACTTCCTTAAGGGACTCATGCACTTGGCATCTCTATGTCAGCTAGACTTGGAAAGGTGCTGAGGAGGTTAGCCGTCAGAAGACATCTTACTGAATGTGGATTGACTAAGTAGCACTCTCAGTGAGTCTTGATTTGTTTAATATAAAGATGGTGTCTTTGTTACGTGTTTCTATTCCTCATGTGGAGATGGCAGTGCACCTGGAGGTTCTCGAAACTAGGAAACCATGTGAACCCTGTAACCCTGTCCTGTGTAGCTAGTTCAGTGCCTTGTGCCCTATGCTTCCCAGTGTGTGAGGATGAACATGGAAATAAATGGCTGACCCCGGATTTGAAGGTCGGGGTTTTTTTGTTTGGTTGGTTGGTTTGGTTTGGTTTTATTTTCTCTATAGAATAGCCTGCAGGATTCATGGTTTCAAAGTGTAGTTGTCATTTCCATTTCTTGGCCAAACTTCATCAAAGTAGAGGCATTGAAGGAATACCATAAAGAAATGTGGGCCATGGCTAACTAAAATAAGTGCTATGAATTTCTTTAATCTAAAATAAGTAGCATATTTAGCAGTCAAGCCTGAGGTGTAAGGTTACAGAAAACGTCATTTGACATACATGCGTGCCTCTCCACCTCCTCTCTCCTTCTCAGACTTTGAAAGCAGAAATAACCCCTGCACTCAAGCAATGGACTAGAGTGGTGGCTGCAGGTGACCAGTCCTGTGTGCCCAGCACAACTACCTTACCCAGCGCCAGCACACTCACACTGTAGCAATGCCATCAGCCATGCTGGCCATGGGCAAGGACCTTAATTACAGTTGTTTCTACTCTTATCCCCTTATTATCTTAGTTGAAACCAGATGGGTTGATCTTCCAACCATTCTCATTTTAGCGCTGTTTGACGAGGCATTTGTCCATTTGCTTATCCAGCAAAAACTGTGCTTTAAGTTGTCTGTCAATAAATAAACAATGCCTGTTCTGCCAGCACTTTTCTCATCCTGGCCACTAACCGTGCTTCCTGCCCTTGCCATGCTGATGTGTGGGACCTGGCTTTCTTAGTGCTGGCATCAAATATAGGGATAGTACACTTGAATCAAGAGATTACCTTTTCAACTCAGGCAGTTATGATTGATTTACATCTAGAAAGTAAGAGACACATGACTTTCTTCAATGTAAATAAATCCTATTGCTCATGTTACAGAAATAGCAATAATTGCACATGCCTTTGAGGAGTTAGTCTAGGATATACTTTTTGGGTGCATTTCAGAAATACAACCTACCTTTTTTAAGAATTGTAAGACCTAATATAAGCACCAAAGATCTTTTTTTTTTTAGATTTATTTATTTATTATATGTAAGTACACTGTAGCTGTCTTCAGACGCACCAGAAGAGAGCATTGGATCCCATTACGGGTGGTTGTGAGCCACCATGTGGTTGCTGGGATTTGAACTCATGACCTTCTGAAGAGCAGTCGGTGCTCTTACCCGCTGAGCCATCTCACCAGCCCCAGCACCAAAGATCTTAAGGTTCAAAGATCTTAATCTTAAGACAGAAGATCCTTTGAGTCTGCACTGTCCACTGTGGGAACTGCTGGTCCATGGCTACTAAGCGCTTGAAGTGTGGTTAATCCAAATTAGGATGTCCTCTAGAGAGAAACAGAGACTGGAACGGATCTTAGTAATTATTTAGTAGGTGATGTATTTAAAAGACCAATTTACATACTGAATTAAACTGAAGTCAATTTTACCATAATTTTCCTTTCCTTAGTTGGACATTGACTATCAATATGCAGTGTACATAGCAGCCTGCCTTATATTTCTGACATAGAGCACTGTTCTCCAGCACTAAGGTTCCATGAAAACTCAGCTAAGGGAGCAGCTTGGTGCTTTATATACTGGCACACCCATACAGGAACAAGAGGGGATTATTTTGAGAAGCTTGATTCTATGCATCTTTAGGTTATAGGGGACTATCTCAGTGGCCAGACACCTAAGTAGGATGTCATGTACCCTTCATATTCACTACTGAAAGTCTCTGAGTGCTTGGTTAAAGCACGAGCTGAAATGGCATTCGATAATTAGCAGAACGAGATAAAAATACTGTCCGTCCTTAGTTGCCTTTCTCCTCTGACTTTTGGGTCCTCCGATTGGGAGCATGTGTCAGAGCGGGTGTCTGTGCTGTTCTACTCGATGTGCACACTGCCTCAGTAATCTTGTTAACTTGGACAGCAGGGTAAAAGAGTTTTCTAAGGATGTTACCAAGAAATAATAAAGAATGCCATTACTTAAGGATCGAACTAAGTGCGTTCTTTCTACACTGTCCCTAACCTTATCCTCTAACGTGTCCTTAACTGTGCTATCTAACATGAGACCATAGCAGAATTTTAGAAGCTTTGCATGCTATTTTCTAACAGGAATGAGCATAATAAAAAGCTAACCGAGTGCTTCAGACTGTAAAAAATGCTTCCATATGTGTACCCTATTGATCATGAAGACAATCTTGTGAGGTAAAATAGGATGGGGAGGTATGTTATTAAGGATCGAGCCATCAGAGCTTAAGTGTCTGACTTAAGAGCTGGCATTAAAATGGCACCCTTTGGAACATACTATTTTGAAAAATTGCCAACAACTCTGAGCAGTTTGTCAGTCTGATTATTTTTAAATGAGACATAAGTTTTAAATAAGTACAGAGCACCAAAGCCCAACAGTGAGCGCATTTACCTTGACAGATTGCAGATCAGAGTGCAAAGATACATCCCACACTCCATTTCCTACCCCATACCAAGAATCAGCTCATAGTTAACTAACTGCTCAATGAGGAGACAGTAAAAGTTCTACCATCCTTCGTTATAGCTGGGTTTTGTCATTGTTTTTCAAAGAATTAATGTGATAACCTAACAGATTCTTACATGTCATCACACTGCTAAATTAACATTAACTTTAAAATGGCTTCCCTGGGGGAAGTTTTAGACCATCCCCAATCCCATTACAAAGTTGAAGGTCATGGTAGTATGAGCAGTACCCACATCCTTTTATCTTGGGATTGATGTATTTACACAGCACACTTTACTTTCCCCATGGTGCCCAGTCCTGGTATGAAATGGTGAGGGCTGAGTGGAAGGTCTCAGAATTATTTATTAAGATGCAGTTGGAAGACCTTTTATTTGCTGTGGGAAAGCCACCATTTGCATTATTTCTCCTCAGTAGATGCCCTGTGAACGATCAGTTTAACCAGTCATACTAGGAAGCCATTAGATGAATGGTGAAGAAGCAGTGTCCCACCACACTCCTAGCATCCATCGTAGTTATGTGACTCCTAAACTAAGAGGGGTTATTACCAGCAGTGAGAAAGAACCCAGTGTACTTTAGAGTCTTGTGACTTCTCATTGCAGAGCCACACCCTCTGGGCTATCAGGGGATCCATCCCCATAGGCATTTTATGTTCATAAAATACTTCATTTATATACTAATGTCTCATCCCACCTTCCAAAGATGAAAAGGAATTAAATATGAAATGGCTAATTTAACATGTCAGGGCTCTTTTTCCAGGCCAACCTCACATTAAGAACAGGAATCCTAGTGCCAAAGTAATGGCTCCCAATTATCCTGTCTCTGGCTTTGTTATACATTGAACAGAAGTCAACAAAACAAGAATGTAGCAGAACATGACTAAATAGCAGCACCCTCATTAAAACAAGAATTAATCAGGTGATTAAAGGAAGCAGTGCTTCATAGGTTTCCCCCTTTTTCTTCTTTCCTAATCATAGAACAAAACATGTTACACAAAAGGATGGGAGCTGTTTTGTAGTGCTCAGTTAGAGGGAGGTGAATAGGTCTCTAACATGCTGTTTTATCAAAAGAGCAGACTGGTGTTTGCATGATTGTTGTTTCATTACAGACCCTGTCATTAATTCCATGTGTCAATACTGCCCTGTAGTACACAGAGCACACAAGAAAGAAGAGCCCTTGAAAACAAGGGAATGATTTTTGAGTCGTTATCAAGCTAAGTGGCAAGCGGGAAGCTGAAACTCGTATAGGTAAATTCGAAGGGACTCTTGGGAGATGTGCAAGTGGGAAACAAGGATGTGTTGTTACCAACTGCGTGACTGTGCCCTGCTTTCACAAGTGCACTTGAATTGAATGCTTTGTTTATCCTGCACACACATGTGCTGTGGGCAAGAATATTCTCTGGCTTCCAGGTCAAGTCAGGTGTGACACATCTGACACATCTGACCTACTCCGTATTGAGCAGTTGGGTGTGTTACTGTCTGAGCCCTGATACTGACCATCACTGCTGGGGGAGTCACATAGGAACTTGAAGCCCTAAAACAGTGTGACCATCTCTACAGTTCTAAGGAGCTATCACAGAGTATCACACCAACAGGAAGATGTTAAAATATATCTGGGAAAAAATATTATAAAGAACAGAAAATTTTAAGTATGTTTAAATTCCATTAAGTTCCCACCCTTAGATTTAAGAACCTTTTGTTTTTCTTTTTATTATTATTAATTATTATACTATTATTATTATTTTGGTTTCCATTGGCAGTCCCAAGGGTTAGGCTGGGGCAAAATAAGGTTTCTTTTCTTGGACGTGCTTTATCTGTGTCCTCTTGCCTGGCCACACCCTTATAGACTATGATTCCTTATCGTTTAGTAAGATCAAATTTCTAAATGATGTTTCGTTCCAGTTGAACATTCTTGGAGGCTTATCTCTTCCCTGGCCAGATGCCTGATCAGATGAGAAGCCCGCCATGATACTGTCACAGTGCCTAGAATGGGCTCTTTATCCAGTAGACATCACTGTACTTTTTGGTGATAACGGGGGCAGTCTTAACTGTGTTAAGGCCTGTATATAGCATTGAAGGTAAGTATGAAGCAGTTGTTGCTATGTGCATATCTTAATCCTGATAACACATTTCAACCAAGATGTTTATTGGACACCCGGCCATCAGTTTTTAGAGGGAACCGTCATAAATTTAGGGCCAGTGGTAACTCTTCATAAAAAGGCTCAGCAGAGGCCATGATGCCATCTGGATCCTGTGTGTGGTACTTGCCATTGCTTTAGTAATCATTTCATCCCCTGCTGACAGATTGCAGAAAGGGTTTGTAGTTGTGCTGCATATATATGTCATTGATAGGCAGGTGCTGTGTTGATCGTTAGGGTTAGAATATCTTGATTAGGAAGAAAGGATTAGGATAGTGATTTTGAGTGTCTTTAAAACCCCAGTAGCTTTTTAAGTGATTCAAAATTATTTATTAGCCTGATACTTATTCTTAAAATTAGTATAGTATATTGGGGGTCATCTTGTCCAACCCCTCATTTTGTAGCTCAGAAGCAAACGACTTGCCCAAGGACTTGTAACAGACTAGTAGAAGATTCAAAGCTAGAATCTAGAACTCCTAATGTCTCAGGCACAAGAAGCTGAGTCTGTACCAAATGGTGGTTGACTTCTGCTCGGCCGTCAGCATCATCTGATGATGCTAACTCATCGTGAAAGCTGTTACAGCCTAGAGAGTGCTTCTTGACACACAGTCCTCTGCTGCCATTCTCCATTTAAGCCACAGCCATGTACTCTGTTCTTTTGGCAAACATTTACCAAGCACCTACTGTGTGCTCTATCTTAGATGAAAATCACAGCCTGAGAAGACATGGATCTCTGCCCTCAAGATGAGCACAATCTAGCAGAGAGCAATAAATCCTTGGAAAGCATTCCTCAGGATTTCCTGTGAATTAGTAATTTCCTTATTCTGTAACATGGTCTCCTGTGGATTGATAATCCTTTCTTGATTCTATAGCAGGCTTTCCTGAAGATTAGTAATCCTTTCTATCCTGAATCTATGTATCTTGATGAAAACAAATCTGCTCGCAGGTGTAGCCAGTCTTGCTCATGGCTCAGTCACGAGGAGCCTCCAGATACATGACATCTATAGAAGGCCAGCTAACTGTAGTTCACATGCTTGACTGAGGCTCTGCTCTCTAAGGCACCATGCTAGAACACAGAGGACACTAAAACTGACTAAGTAAAGCATAGAACACACTTTCCTTAGTATGTCAGAGCAGTATCGTTTATAGCTATCAAAGTTTGTAGTGGTGCTTCTTTTTAATGAATACTCTTAAATATGGAAGATGGCTCTTGAAATGAGAGACAATGGTACCCTGGGATTCAGTGCAGCTCGTCAGCCTTAGCGCCCAGGTTTCTAGCCCTCCATGCCTCGTAGCACTTTTGAGCTTTCTTTTTCCTTTTCCTCAGCTGAGCCAACCTGCTTGCCAGTCCTGCACATAACTAACTCCTGCTTTTGTGCCTGTGCCTGACTAATTCTGCCTCTGGGATGCCTCTCCCCCTATGACACTGTGTCTTTTCACTGCCATTAATTACAGTGTGTCCCCGAGTCTGCTTCCTGCAAGGAGCCTGTAGTAATGTCTTTTCTTCCTGTGTCCCTGCCACTTGTGCATCACCATACAATGGTGACAGAACATTGCTGTGATGTTGATAAATAGGTTCCAACTCTCTATCCATACCTTACTGGTATGGACACAAACAGCTGACAATGAAACTGACAGATAACCAGAGCGTGCACTAAGCTGTCAGTAGTGAGTCTCCAGTAGTGAGTCAACCAGAGTCTTGGTTGTTGTTTGTAAGGTGCTAGTGTAGGATAGAGAAGAACAGAAAATTAGTTGGAGAGTATGAGAAGCAACCCAGGGTTGGTGGGTAAAGCAGTCACAAGCTAGCACATGATCTGTTCCTGCCCCCCACAGGACAAGCAGCACGTACAGGTGGACTGGAAGGCTCAGGAAGGGCAGGGCACTGTTTGTCGTGTCGATCGTCTTAAGCTTGTTGATCTGATGTTCTATAATTCTTTCAATATTGGAGTGTGTGTGTGTGTGTGTGTGTGTGTGTGTGTGTGTGTGTGTGTGTTCCAAACTGACTGAAGCTTCTTGAGGACAGGGACCATTACCTCCCCCCCCCATTCTATCAGGAGGGGGAAGCTTTCTGTAAACACATATGGAACAAGAGTACAGCTTGTGGGTTCCCAGCCACTTCACACACTATATGTAGTCTGGAGTCTGTGCTTTCATGACCGTTTAATGAGGTGAGTGTTCCTGATCCAGTTTTACAGAAAATAAAAATCAGAATTTAGAGTTTTCAAGGTCTTCCAGTTAATGCGCTGTAGTTCTAGCATTAGAACCCAGGTCTGGCTTCTAAACCTCTCTGTGCCTTTCACTCCCCGACAGTAAACCCTTGAGTCCTCTACAGTTACAGAGTCCTTAGATCTGTACTGTTGCTGTTGTTGCTGCCACTGCTGGGCTGGGACTTCTTATGTCATCACTGGGAAGTAGGCAGAACTAGTATTATTATCCCCATTTCACAGATGGGGAAAGTAAGACTCAGAAACATACCCAAGATCACACAGCTGGTAAGTGGAAGAATCTGGACTTTAGACTTCCTAACTTACAATCTGTTTGCTCTTCACACAGCATCACATATTGCATGAATGCATGACTCTGTGGCCAAGTTTCACTGATGCCCTTCCTAGAAATGTCAGTATACACAAGCATTGCATGGAGCCATATGAGAAAGAAAATAATCCATGCCTCCTGAGGAGCTTCCATTTTAATGGAGGGGTGATACAGGGTATCAATCAAAATGCTTGAGAATAGTTCATATATGAGAATTTAAAGATGGGTGACCTTTGTTCTATAAATTAACTCTTGTAAATGATCATAAAACTGTGTAAGTCTTAATTGTTCCCAATTATAAAGTTGGACTAAAGGGTAGTAATAAAGATAACAAACTTGATTGGAAGTACTCTTCTTGGGATTGCCTAGAAAGAAGGTAGCTGAGTAGTTCACACTGGTTGCTAGCCGCAGTGCTGACTGTTACTGTTATTGTGGAAGTATAATTGTGGCAGTGCTGGCAGGGATGGCGTGTTTGCTGGGCAGTCCATCACTGTCTTTGCTAGCCCTTGCCTCTCCTGTGCTTTTCTTCACCATCCAGCCCTTCCATACCTTACAGCCTGCAGTTACGAACACCTTTAAACCAGGCCATTGGGTGTGTTACCTTCTGTGTTTCAGTTTGGTTGGCTTGGGTATGGTTTGGGCTTGGGTTTGGGTTTGGGTTTGGGTTTTTGACCTTTTGAGCCAGGCTCTTGTTTTTACAGATGTATACCACCATTTTTAATTGTTAGACCTAGAATTTTCTTATCCTTCAATGTGCTGTTTCCAGCAAGTTATCCCCTTCCTTTGTATCAGTTATCATATTCAGTATCACAGAGTTTCACATCACAGGCAGAACTAGAAAATATGAACTTTAAATTGTGGCTGGGCTAGAGAATTGCTGATGGCTCTCCACTGGCATTTCTATATTTCCTTGCCACAAAGGCAGCTGAAGGTCTTTGTGTCCTGGAAAATAGTGCAGTTTCCTGTGTTCTGGCTCTGTGGGTAGTCCTTAGTGTCCACCCTGGAGCCGTAGGAACACTCTCCCACTCACCTTCACCAGCTCCTTCCATACCTGCCTTTCCCCCAGCCTCAGCCATAGTTCATCTTTCTTTCCTTTTCCATATACCATTACAGTGGCCTCCTAATGCCTTACCTGTCTGCCACTGCTCCAGTATGTCTAGCACACCACTCACAGAGAGTGTGAACCAATAGACATTAGGGTAGATGCTAAGCTCCTTCCTTTCAAGTTACCCTTTACCTCTTGCCCCTCACTCTTCCTTGAACCTCTACTCCCTAAACACGGGTCCCTTGTCCAGCCTCACAAGAACACAGCAGAAAAGGTGAGCCGACACAGTCACACAAGACGATGGGACCTGGTTCAGTCTCCTTTGCCTGGCACAGGCGCCCCCCCCCGCCCCATGTGTGATGCCTTCTCTGCCTCCCCCAGGTAATGTGGCCATGCTTCCTCTCAAGAGCCACAGGGTTCTATTTGCATTTCTCTCAGGACCTTTTCCCCATTTGTGGCCCAAGTTTTCTTGAGTCCCTTGGTTTCAGCCATTCATCTAGGGCAGCAGCTGCACCCTGTCCTTCCTCTTCTGCACAGCAAGTGGCAGCTCCTTTCACGTAGTTGCTGAGCAGTGAACTCAGCTGCCTTCCATGCACTCAGAGCAGTCAGCTGAGTTGGGACTTACCGCAGACAGCACTGGACTGGGATTTTAGACTTGTCCCAGGCCCAGGTCCACCACTGAGTGGCCTTGGGTAAGTCATTCTGCCTCCTTTTAAAGAGGGGAGTTGGACTAAATGATCTCTGAGGCGCCTTCCAACTCAAAGCTGTATGACTCTCTGATCCTGTTGCCCACGTATAACATGCAGGCGCCTCAGTTTAGCCAGTCAGCCATCCACATTTCCCAAACAGACTCTGACCTCAGAAGTTACCCTCTAGTGCTAGCCAGAGCTACTTGCTTAGGCTCCTGTTGCTTTAACCCCACCACTGAGCTGAACTCACCTCCCCAGGTTTTGCTGTGCTAGCACAGTGGTATGGCTGCCCTTTCCCAGGAGGGAAGCCTTCTTTGTGTTGCCTGAAAAAACAGTAACAAGAAGCAGAGGGAAGTAAGTGCCATGTTCCCCTCACCCAACAGCCCACTAGCATTACAGCTGCTACCGTCATGTTTTTGGGCACTGATGCCCATTTCCATGAGAAATGAGTGTTAAGCGGCTCCTAAACCTTTCTGGTCCTCTTAAGTGCACTGCAAGCCTGTTGGGAGTGGAAGGATTGGTGCTAGCAACTCAATAGTTAACATTCGTCACAATCTCCATGTAATAAGCAAGGCCTATGAAGAGATTAAATAAGTCTTTCCTGGTGCTTTTTGATTGGCTTAATCAATAATTAATCATCTTAGATGAGGCTGTAACTTGTGGAGTGGATACAATTGGATTAGGTGAAGAGAGACAGTTGGGGCGCTTTGAAGAGATTAAAATGGCTGTCAATCCCATAATTAAACTGCCACAAACAAAAGCAATGGTGTTTTAAACAAAGAAGGAGAGAGCGAGGGAAGGAGAACTTGGAGGAATCCGACGGGTTTGAAGTGAACCAACAAGTGTTTGTGAGTTGGAGATGATGGCAGCGACCCAAACCTGACCAACTGCTTCCGCTAAATGAAATGTGCGTTTAATTCTGAGATGAGCAGGTGAAACCCTGGAGCTTCAGCTTCTCTAAGACAAAACAAATCCACAGGAGGAAAATAAAGTTAATTATTCAAACCGGAAGAGACCTGCTCCTTGTCCTGAGCACATTTGGGCCTTGACTTCTCCTCCTTTAATTGGCTTAAGTTTGGCTTGTGTGAATGAAGCCTTTCATGTCCCTCTTTCTCCACACCCCTTTCATCTTTCTATTACAAATACACAGAGAGCTTGAGAGAAAATACTTTGGTTTTTAAAGACTTCTCTTTTTAAAAGGCTGTGGATTTGGGTGGGGGAGGGGCTGTGTGTGATGCTGGTGAATACTTTTTTTTTCTCTTTCTTTTATCTCTTTTTCCAGAGAGGAGTTGCTTAAACCAATGGGACTAAAACCTGATGGGACAATAACGCCTTTGGAGGAAGCACTCAGCCAGTATTCTGTCATCGAAGAGACCAGCTCGGACACAGACTGAAAACATCGTCACCTGCTTCACTCTCAATATGGCTTTTATCAGCATCTTTTCTCTGTAGCTCCAGGGGAATCTTTTTCTCTAAAACGTTTATGCCCTCGCTTTGGCTAGAAACACATTAACTGGTTTACTCATTGGGAATCCAGCATATTTAAGAGGTAATCCTGTGTTTTCTGACATTGAGGCATTCATACAGAGCTGCAGTTAGGCAGAGTTGCAGGGCTAGAAGCAGAAGCAGCCATCCCATTGCATCAGGACAGAGGACGAGACTTCACTCGGCGAAGCAGCCCTGGTCAAATCTGGCAGGCTCCTTGCCGGGATTCCTAGCCGAAGATTCAGCCGTGTCTTTCCACCCACTCATGTAAGCCGCCCCTTCTAAGTCTCTCCAGCAACCAGAGGCACATAAGAGCCCGAGGAGCTGGTAAATAAGGGCTGAGGCAAGTGACTCCTTAGATCAGCACTGACTGAATGGAAGCCAGGCAGCTGCTCTGTAAGCCTAGCCCCACCCTTCATTTCAGTTTTATACAAATGTGGAAAAACACACACATACACACACACACACACACACACACACACACACACACACACACACACACACACACACACACGGCCCCAGACTTACAAACCTATTACACTCTTAAAGTTTGTATGTCACTTAGCTAAAACTTGAGATTACCTTTCTCCCTGTGAGAAGTTAGAAATGATGGTTTAGTTCAGGCAGCTACACGTGCCTATTTATCCCTTGTTCCTGAACACTACTAGTACCGTAGGGCTGGACCACCATCTGTACCGCTGTGTCCACAGCGTGCATTCTGAGCTATCACTCAGGGTGCCAAGTACACACTCATCCTCCAGGCAACAGAGAGGATGGGGCTCCCCGAGTAGTGGGAGTTCTTTTGTGGCCTGTGCTGGGGGTAGGGAGCCAACAGCACCCATTTGTACATAAAGGTCATTCGTATGTCACTTGTTTTAAACAGGGGTCTCTGTGTGTATTTGTGTGTGTGTTCTACCTTTCTACCATATGTGATCAGTTTAATGGTAACTTTATTTATTTAAAAACAAAGAAACACAAATAGTTACTATTAAACTGATTGAGGCTGTTTATTTTTACTCCTAGAAATGGTCATATGAAGTAGATGTGCAATCATGTAGACAGCAGGCCAAGGTGATCAGTGGCTAAAGTTGAAAAGGGGTTGGTTTCTTTCATATATGTATGTGTGTGTAGATACGCATACATAGATATATGCACACATAGATTATGTGCTTGACCACTGCCTTTTAAAACTTTAAATTAAATAAAACATTGGGGATGATTCAATTTAGCCATCTGTGTGTGTTTCTTTATGGATACGTGGGCTAAGAAGACCATTGCACGGTTTATGTTTTAAAGTCTTTCTCCACCCACTCCCTCACCTGTCATTGTACAGCCTCTTTCCAGGACAGTGTGTGCATAGCAGTGGTGAGAATGCGTTTATCCTCAATTGTCCCTGGCCTTTGAGCTGCCAGAGAGATGCCAGGAAGCTCTTAAAATCTACTCTGAAGGGAACCCTTGAAAAGTACTCACCATCACTAAGATTTATGTTCATTTCAAACATGTTTGATTGCTTGGACTTTGAGCCACCCCCACTACCACCCCACAAAGGCAGAAAAGAAGGTTAGTGGATTTAAAGTAGGCACACTGAAAGCAGCAAAAGATGCCAGCTGGGAGTGGGAGGCCTTCAGTACCCACTCCTCCAGACTCAAATGGGGGTCGTTGTGCACACCGAGGTGAGAGATAAGAAACGCCATCCAAGGCAGAGCAAACCCAGGACTCCACTTACCTAGGAGCACTTAAGTTGGCCCAGAAAATAGTGTGTGTGATGGTGTAGCCAGAGACATGCTTTCCTAAGAGTGGTCCTGAGCTGCTCCAAAAGAATCAACCAGAATACTTGTAAGACTAGAGAGTGTACGTACATTGAAGGACTCTCATCCATAACTATTGAGAAGAGCTTGTGGTGATCTGTTTTAGCCAATGGCACGACCAATAAAATTTTCATTTTATTCTGCAATTCATAATTTTAGCTTAAGTGAAAAAATTTCAGAGGAAAGAGGAACTTAGTTATTTTGTTATTTCATTCTACAAATTCATTTTGAAAGTATTTTTATAATCTCTGGTCAGATAGCTTTTCCATGAGTGTCAGCCTATGGAAGTATGATGTGCCTGGTGAAATGCCACCTTGCTGTCTCTGGGCAAATGCTTGCACAGTGCTGTAGCTGTGCCCTGAGGCTTTCAACGAGTCACTTTCACCATGCATCTCTTCTTGCATCTAGGCATGTAATTTTTTTTTTTTTTAAGGACTAATTCTTTACTTTGCACACAGAGTGCACTGAGCGTCAAGCTTCGTGTCTTCTCTGTAACTTCACCCCATCTCCAGGCAGAGACTTTCCAGAGAGCTTCTTAGCTTCCCAGACCCTCAGCAAGTCAGGGTCCAGCTGTGGTCTTGACTCCTGCACCTTCCCTATCACATGCAGGACCGCTAGCCAGAAGCTTTGAGATGGAAGCAGCATGGGCTGCTGGACGTGGGCCTTCTCAGACCATTTTAAGCAATACCTATTGGAGCAGCAGTCTCTGGCATTCCCATCAGGGAGGTGCCTGTGTGAAAGGGAGAAGCTTGGTCAGTTAGCAGATTTTAGATGAAGACCTGGATGCCCTTAGGTCAGAGGGCAGCAGTGTGGGCCACTGCTCTCCTCTCATGGGTGACGGGTCAGCCACTGACCACTGCAGTTTACAGCCGTTCACATACACTGGACTTGGAAGCAAAGGGTGGATGGGAAAGCATGTCCTAAAGCAAGGCATTGGAACTCCTTAGAGGAACAGTTTCCAGATGACTGTGACCCTTTCACATGTCCAGTGGTTTTTAGTGGTCGTCAGGGCAAATGCTACCGTTCCTCTATCTATGACACAGGCTAATGAAGCTTTGCAGGTGACTAAACTATGCCCCGGCACATGAGTCTTGCTGCCCCCAGGACTAGGTATCAATCTACATCAATTTTCTTCCTCCCCACCTTGTCTATCAGAGTCATACATGCTTCTTGTAGGATGTTTAGAAAATGTGGAAACAATAAAACTATTGATCCAGAGTCCTCCACCCCTGAGAGCATCACTGTTAATGTTTAGTGTATTTCTTTCCTATATTTTTTCTATGCATATATAATTTATTTTACTACAAGATTGGGATCATGCTGTTTACAGATTTGTACCCTGCTTTCCTTAACATTGTGAGCATTTTCCCATACCAATAAATATTCTTCAAATGTTAATGGCTGTGACATTCCGTTACATGAAGTGTGGCCAACACTGCTGATCACTACAATGAGTATCATGACCCGTAACCCTGGCTTCCACCCGTTAAAAAGATGTTGCCTTCTGTGTTTCCGGGAGGCGGCCCGGGCCTCTCCACAGGAAAGCCTCAGCAACTGGAATATCTGGGAGGAGCAGGCTCACCGAGCTGTGCAGCACAGTTCTGGAAACTATGGTATCGAATCATGGCAGCAAGACTAAGTGCCCAGAAAGTCTTGCAAGGTGAGTAACAAGGGTGACAGAGGGCCTGGAAATAAAAACAGTGCTAGTTCCAAGTGGATACTTGGATGTAATCACTGCAGTTGGAGGGGGTGGGGGGATGTGTTCTTCAGGAAAGCAAAGTGACACCTGTTGGAATGTGATAGGCACCATATGAAGGGGGAAAAGAATTGTGTTCTAGAAGTCTTGAAGGCAAAACTGGTAACAGTCAACATGAGACGTGGGCAAAGAGATCCTGGAAGGACTGGGAGCTGTGACTGATGTGTTCCTGAGCCCAGCACTATTTCTGGAAGGACCTGCACAGATAGCTCTGGCAATTGACATTCGAACTTCAGAATGAGCTTTCCAGATATAGGAAAGGAACTCTTTCTGTCAGAACTGGCTCAAAGCTCATAGGCCAAAGGCACACACTGTATCTACATACAAGCCCAAGGAGATGGCGGCATGACAGGACAAGTATAACATGGCTGGGACTGGACAGTGAGGAGCCATGTTTCTGGCAAGGACTAGACGTGACATAAAGTCTGCTATGGAACAGACTGGACTGGAGACAAGAAAGACAACATGGGAAGCCATTGCCTCAGCATCTGTAGGGTAAGCATGGCCTGAAATAGAGCATGATGGGAGGTGTGGACAAGGGGGAATTCAAGAAATAGTTGAAACTACAGTCAGCCCAATCTAGTCTGAAGGCAAGAAAGCTCAGAAAGTGGAGGAAAGGTCTCAGACTCTGAGTCCCAACTTAACAGACTCTTATGGACCAATAAATGGGCTGGGAGCAGGAGATGGGGACTAAATTATTTCTGAGGAGAGATAACTGAGCATTGGATGTTCTAGCGGATCCTAGTTCAAGTCCCATTACCCACAGGGTAGCTCACAAGCATCTATTACTTCAATTCCATGAAATCCAACAACCTCTTCTGGCCTCCACAGGTGCACACATGGTACAGGCATACACGCAGGCAAAATACCCATACATATACAATGAAGTATTTCCAGGACTTCTCAAAATTCTCAGGTCACTACTAACTTCCGTCACTTACAAATGATCAAGATATTTGTCTCATAAAGAGCAGGTAGGCTTGCTCAGAGCTGCTGTTTCCGTTGATCTCTATTTTGGGTCCAGACAACACTTCATGGTTGGGAGTGTATGGCACAGGAAACAGATTCAGCTTCTGGCTAGCCAAAAAGAGGGTATGAGAAGGGGAAGAGATAGGATCTCATAATCCCTTTCAGGGAATACTCCGAACATCTCCATTACTTCTCAGTAGTGCCAGGCTGAGGAATGACCCTTTAATGTATGGTCCTTTAGGGGACTTTCCAGAAAAAAATGACAGTCACCAAGCACTTCTGCATTGCATAAACAGTGCCACGTGTGTGCAAGTACTGCATAGACACATGCTGATAGGGATAAAATGCACTGCATAGACACATGCTGATAGGAGGGATAAAATGGAAGTCTGCTTCTAAGCCGTACTGTATTCATGGTATCCTTTTTACCTGTATTTTCTGTCAACATATGCAATATATAACAACTGCGTGGTAAGGAGATGCTGAAATTTTCAGGTCCTAAAAATAATCGTATAGTTGAAGACTTAAAACTCTTAGTAACCAATATCAAAAGAGTACCAAATTTTGCTTTTCTGATAAGCTTAGATGCATTGGAGAAAAGCAGATGAGGCACTCTGGGGAAAAGATATAGATATGTGGATTTCAGTTTTGTTATGGGAGGGGTGGTTATAAAGGGATTTATAAAAAGCCTATAATGTTGGCTATGTCGGGGGAGTTTACACCATGAGAATTGGCAACCACTGCACACTAGGACCTTCTCTGTATCTGCAGCAGTCACTGACAGACCCTGCAGAGCCTTAGAAAGGCTTGAGGATCCGAGATAACAGGTAGATCTGAGAATGACTTGTGGTGAAGGTTAACAAACCCCCTACCCACTAGCCCCCTACATGTGCATACCATGTGACTCCTGCTTTATGTGTCCCCAGGCCCCTGCAAGCCAAGAGCTTCCCTAAGAAGGGGTTGCCTCAAAAGGTTCCAAATCTGATGCTAG
Source organism: Mastomys coucha (assembly GCF_008632895.1). NCBI lineage: Eukaryota > Metazoa > Chordata > Mammalia > Rodentia > Muridae > Mastomys > Mastomys coucha. Next base: position 11,851,787 of record NW_022196910.1, on the reverse strand, counting down.
CAGAGAAGACAGGGAAGGGTTCCTTCTGAGAAAACAAAAACAGGTAGATCCATCACACTTTGTGCCTTTCTCCAGTCAGCTCTGAGAACCCCGGCAGACAGCACTTTTCTCTCTGGGAGAACTGGCCCACAGGACCCAAAGAAACTGAACACAGGAATCCCTCATTGAAATGACGTCACCAGCCACTCATTCATCAAAAGTTCACAGCTGCTGCAGATGTGAAAATGGATGAAGTAAAAGCCTGGCCTTCTGGTTCTTTTCTGCTTCTGCAGAAAGATAGTTGGTGAATCTGGTATACTAGTAAGGGTCCACCTGCAGGGAGAGTCCAAAGGATGTAACATGGAGCAGGTGTAGAGATTCCATTGACTTGAGAGAATGCTTCCCTCAAGGCTTCGTGAACTGAGACCTGAAAAGAGCCATTAGAACACATAAGGCCTAATCCCACCAGGGAGAGAGTATAGTAGGTGCATAGACCCTGTAGCAAGCAGTAACAGTCCTGGCATGACCATGGGACTGCGGCTGGCCAGCTCAGCTGGAGCAGAGGGGCTAGCAACCCTTCCCTGTCTGTGCTCCAGTCCTCATGCCTTCCTGTACAGGCTTAGACCCAGCCACAGTCCACACTGGAGTCTTCAGTACATCCATCCGGGTAGTCTTTTGAGGAAGACAACAGAGTTTCCTCCACAGCAGGATTGGGAGTCTAATCCACACTGGAGTCTTCAGTACATCCATCCGGGTAGTCTTTTGAGGAAGACAACAGAGTTTCCTCCACAGCAGGATTGGGAGTCTAATCATCCTGAAAGGTCAAACCACGTACCTCTTAGTGTTACTTTTTCCTGGAGGGAAAAAGAGGTCAGACCTTAGAAGAGACATAGTGAGCCCATGTGGATGTTCACTGTCTCTTAGATTTGAAGAGACAGCCAAGGGTCACTGGATTTTGAGGAAGTTCCCTCACATGAAAAAAAAGAGAGAGAGAGAAAGACCAAAATAGAAAAAGCAGGCAGCTTTTCCCTCCACAGATTTGTAATTAATTTTAACTATGGGCTTTGGCTCTGCTACCTGAAAAGGAAAGAGCAAGTAAGCGATACTCAAAAGTAAGCCTAGGGCTGAATGAGCAATCAAGGAAAAGCAGAAAACAGTGGCCAGAGAGCAGTGGGCATGACAAGGCACTCTATCAGAAAGTACACTTGGGTCCTCTGAAGAAAGGTAACACCAGGCTAGCTCACAGACAGTGTATGAAAATAGACGCTACATGGTACAGCCAGCACACGTACGCATGCAGTTATAGATGTCCCTATATGCTTATGTGCATGAGTGTGTGCGTGCATGATCATATGTGCCAGCTCCACACCCCACCTTCTTAGGAATAGGCCTTTTGCATGTCTAGTCATTTAATCTTTACAAGTCAGGACATAGCTACTGTTCTTATTCTTCATCATCTTGTGGGAGATGGGGGTTGCGAAGGCAGGTGACTAGATCCTCAACCAGGCTCTCTGCCCACAGGGCTGGAGGAGGGGGAGCCGTGTGACACTCAGCAGCCTGACCCTTGGAGGATTCTTTGTGCCTCTCAATAGAGGGAAGCTTTCTGAGCAACCCTCACTGCCATTTTCTTTCCAGGTAGTCCAGTATATCCTGGGGGCTCCGGTGCTGGGTGCCACCTCAGTGTGGTCAGAGTCATCTTGCACAAGTGTGCTGGGTGGTGGGAGTTTTTCACTGTCACCTCATTCCACAGTATCTCTGGGTGGATGAACAGCCCTGACCAAGACTTGAGTCCAGCTCTTTGGGCTGCACAGTCAAGGTTCTGTGAGCCACATAGGCAACTGACTCTCAGGAACTGGTAATCTTGCCCTCATTCCAACTACTAGGAGAATCTTTCTTATGGTTCCAACCATCACCTCACATCCAAATCCCTTCTCCAAAGACAGACTCAGGCAAGAAGAGTCAGACTTCGGTGTGGGGGTCTAGACTGAGAAGGGTAGGGCAGGCAGAGGACTGGGATGAGGTTACTACAGTCTACATGGCTCTCAAATCCTGCTGCCTCTAGCCTCATAATTCCATGATCTTGACAACCACTCCATAAATATACTTACTTTAGCCAGGGGGCAGTGAGTGGATCCCAGCGCATGGGAGGAAAGGGCAGACAGATCTCTGCCAGTCGGGTCTACAAAGCAAGTTCCCGGATAGCCAGGGCTACATATAGAAACCCTGTCTGAGACAACAACAACAACAACAACAACAACAAAAGCTAACTTTAACCTTTCACCCTACCCTGGGTTGTACCTCACACCTCTACGTACCCCTCCCTGGAAACTCAGCCCATAATCACAAGCCAGGGAGCCCTTAGCAAATTCATCCTGGTCATCTGCAAGGAAGATAATAAGACTTTCCTCCCCACTAGAGCTGGGCAAGTCACCCCATCCTGAAAGAGCAAGCCGCAAGCCTCCTAGTCTTCATACTTCCTTGAAGAAAAAGAAAAATGGCCCCAATAGTTTGCCGCTGCCATTCCTGGCCAGGCCAATGCATTTCGTGTGCTTTTCTCTGTAAGAAAAGAAGGGGGTTGCAGGCAGAGTGCACGGGTTGATTGGAGATTACCACCCCACCCCCTTTCTCTTGGTGTCAATTAGCATAATTTAAAAGGCAAAGACTGAGGGGAGAAACTCTCAATATATTTGGGGCGGCTTTGGGGCTTTGAACTTTTCTGTCCTTTAGGGCTGATTATGGCCAAGTGACCCATATTTAAAAAGCATTTACAATAAAATGATGCACTTTCTTTTGTGCCATGGGCTTTCCTGATGAAAAGCAAAAATGTTTTAAAATTGTCCCTTTTTGTCAGCAGTAATGGCTGTGCTATATTTCAGCGCGTCCCTCTTGCGGCCATAGAAAGGGAATGGTAATAAAGGCACAGCTGTAGACACTTTATGGCCTGCTTGGGGGGCTTGGTGGGGGAACTGGGGAGTGGAGGGAAGGAGCAGATTGACTGAGTGTCAACAAATGCAGCTGGGGGAAAAAAAGAAAGCTTTTAAAGACCTCGGCAACTTAAAGTCCAAGATAAATGATGCTCCTATTTGGGAAGAAGAAAACATGGAGGTGAAATTCAATAAAGACTGGCTGAAAAGAGAAGGCTCCCAAAGGCCTTTCTCTGTAGCGAGGCAGCTCCCAAGAGAAATGAGTGAAAGTGGCCACAGTGACGGGGGTGCAGCCCAGAGGGACAACAAAGGCCCCTCCTTACCAATATGCCGCAGCACCAGACTCAGCCTGCTCAGGGAGCCTAGCCAACTTGGAGGCAGGGACGGTTGGTCAGGAGGATGCCCTGGGAAATGAACACAGTCCTACTTCAGGGTCTGCTAGAACTCTGCATTTGAGGAGAGAGCAGAGAAGCTTAATGTGACCCCAGTAGAAAGAGGCTGAGTCACCTGAAAAGTACTGCAGCTCTGACAGCTGTCAGAGTATGTGAGGTGATTATCCATGTGAGCCATGGTGGCTAGGACATCCCTGAAGTCAAGTCCTTGATAGTTCACAAAAAAACCTTCCCTTCCCCCCTCATTAGAATCTCCTTCTGTGAGGGCAGGTGGGATCCATGGCCCACAACTAAGGACTCACTCCCCTGATGATCATCAGCTTTGTGACAGGTGAATAGATCGGAACCCGAGGGACAGCCATTGGAAGAATGAAGCAAGGGCCATGGGATTCCTAATCTCCACCAAACTGAAACTCCAAGGTGGTTGGTTCAGCAGATAAGTGATTTCATCTCCTTGAACTTAATTTTTCATTTTTCAGGACAATGATAACACTCATTCACCAGACGCTTGAAATGAGACAAGGTATATATAAAATGTCTAGCAAAATACCCACACATAAGAAGAAAGGTGTTCTTCATTATTAGCACAAATGGCTTCATTAGATGGGAGCAGCAGGCCAGGAGGAAATTGCAGGGCTCTTCGGGAGTTCTTAGATTTTGCAGGACACAAATGCCTGGAGATGCAGTTTTATGAGGATCTAGACTTGGAGGGGCTGGGAGGCCTGAGATCCTGTGTGTTTAGTTGAAGGGGTGAGGCTGGTCTGCTGCCCTGTTAGGTCTCAGAGAAGGCATGGCCAAAGAATATGAGAAAATTAAATGGGGGAGGGCTTTCAGAGATGAAGACAAATCTAGAGTACAATGTTCTTGAATTGCAGTGAAGACCCATGTAAACCCGGGTGGCTGAAAAGCATAGCATAAAGTAACTAGTTGCCACATAATTCAAAAAATTATGTTTGGAAGTAGAGAAACAACTCCTACAACAGGTCCTCATGTGTCAGTACACAAGCACATGTGCACATGTGCATGAATACACACACACACACACACACACACTAAACATAAACACATTTTAAAATGCTTGTTTTAGAAGGCTGGGTGTGGTAGTGCATGCCTCTAGTGTAGCACTGAGGAGGAAGGGTCTTTCTGTTTTACATAGTAAGTTTTGTGGCAGCCAGGATGCACAGTGAGACCCTATCTTTAAAAAAAAAAAGTAAGAACTAGACAAGCCAGAACTATTCCATTATATAAAACCATCGATGAACAAATATGCCTGGCTCTTTACAAGTGAAAGAGTATTTTCATATCTTGTGTCTTATCAAACACTCTCAACAAACTATCAGTAGATGTTAGCATTATTTTCATTTCACAGACTTCAAGTAATTTGTCCAAAGTCATTCAATTAGTATAAGTGAAACTAGGTTCGATTCCCAGACCGTCCAGATCTAAGTTCTTCTTCACTCTAACTTCTTACACCCAAGCTCACACTTCCCTGGATGACCTTGTCACATCTAGTCTCTTAGTCCCTCTTTACCTTCTTTTAATCCCATTTGATAATTTCATAGCTTGAGTTTCAACAAAGCTATAAAGTGTTTATGGAGGATCCCTGGAGGCATGTTAGATAGTTCACCAAAGCTAAAAGATAATAATCTATACAATTTTAGCAATGTGACTTTTTAAACAATGCACACATACTGAAGTTGCTCTAAGTAGTAGCGTTTTAGTTAAGGACACATGTGTGAAGATGAAGTGACAGGTAACTGTGTATCTAGGCCTGTTGAAGCCAGGAATACTTATAGGCAAGGAGAGAATAAGGTGTTCAGGATCCAGCATGTCCAGGAAGAAGCCAGTTTAGAGAATGGGAGCAGTAATTGGATTGTATTCCGCTCCACACACACACACACACCCGCCTCCCCAAGCTCCAGGACAGAGCAGAGATGAGGATGCCTTTGCAGCTGGATTGGCTGTGCTGACTTCTCAGTTCTGCTGTGAGCCACATTCCTAAATCCCTGTCCCTGCTGGAGTCTGCATTGGCGCTGGCAAGAGGAGATAGCAAGGAGAATGGGGGAAGAAGGGGCGCAGAGGCAGTGAGACTTCCTGGATAGTCCGGTGGATGCCCTGGTTCCAAACCACACAGTGCTGTCTGTGTCCCCTGCCCAGCCAGTTCCCTAACCCCAAGCTTAGCACTGAACACCAGGGTGAGGCATTCAGAGGTGTCCTGCATTCTCAGTCCTGGGTCCAGCTCTGACTGCGTGGGTGCCCTCACTAGCCACTCCCACTATGACCCTCTGTCTTCCTCTTCAGGTTCTTTCCATTGCCAGCATAAATACATACATCCCTAGATAAAACCAAGAGTGGTACACTTGGCTTGAGGAAAATCTTTTGCAAGTTGTGTAGTAAAAAGAAAAAAAGACGCCTGGAAGTCTCAGAAACAAAATACAATGCAAAATACAATGGGAAATATAATTAGCTACAATGTAACTCTCTGATAAAGAACAGGTACTGGTTTCCAAACTTTAGAAATAAGAACAGAAGGTTTCATTATTAGCCCCAAATGGGATTTAAATTTCATCAATCTTGAGGATACAAAAGGAAAGATTTGAAAGTTAAATTGAGGAGAAAAAGCTTTAAGGAAGGTGAGAAGAATTAAAACCTCATTATATGGGGGAGCTGGAGAGATGGCTCAGTGGTTAAGAGCACTTGCTGCTCTTCCAGAGGATCCAGGTTCAATTCCCAGCACCCACATGGTAGCTCACAACTGTCTATAACTCCAGTTCCAGGGAATCTGACACCCCCACACTGTATGTCTATACATGCAGTCAAAATACCCATGCACATAAGATAAAAATAAATAAATATTTAAAAAAAAAACTCAAATTCCTCATTATTATGTCCAAAAGGACACAAAGTTGGGTGGGTAGGGAAGGGGGTGCTGCATGTGGGGATTGATATGAGAGAGAGTGAGTATAACCAGAATACATTCTCCAAAGCTCTCAGAGCACCAATAAAGTATGAAAAGAAAGGGTACTGCTGCTGGGCAGTGGTGGTGTGTGCCTTTAATCCCAGCCCTTGGGAGGCAGAGGCAGATGGATTTCTGAGTTCGAGGCCAACCTGGTCTACAGAGTGAGTTCCAGGACAGCCAGGGCTACACAGAGACACCCTGTCTCAAAAAACCAAAAGAAAGGAAGGAAGGAAGGAAGGAAGGAAGGAAGAAGGAAGGTACTGCTGATACCTAAGACAGAACAGAACCCTACTCACAGGGTCTACTAGGAGTGCGGCTTAGCCTGCTTCCGTACTGCACTGCTGAGTCTGTGGTAAAGCCTGATACATGGGCCTCAGCAGACCCCTGCTGAGTGGCAGGAGGCCACAGAGTCCTGAGACTCGAAGGCTCTTTGGAGATCACCTAGGCCCATTTCCCTTATCTTGCTTTTGAAGACACCACTGCCAAGCCGAAAAAGTCACATCTTGTGGGCAAGCCAGGGTGTGGCCAAGCCAGGGTGTCAACTGACTTTCTCCTAACCGTCCTCCCTCGGGCAGTAAGAACCATGCTGAGGTTGCCAAGACTCTCCCAGCTTCAGCTGTAGCCAAGTGCTCACACATAGATGCCTGGAGCAGCTGAGGTGGAGGAGCGAGCGGCCTCTAAGGCCAAGATGGCTGAAGTCCAGCAGAAGCCATGGGTGAGGACGTCAGTGAGCAGACAGTGACTATTGCCCCCATTAGCCAGGAGTAACAGCCTGCTGTTTCTTTCTGAATGGCTTCTCTTCACAGCTACCTACTGCACATTTGAGATCTGACTGAAGTCTTACATGTTTCCCACTGTTTCACTGCAGCCGGGCATCGCTTGTCTTACTCAGTCCTCCGCGCTTACTTTCCAAGGTTTTCCAACATGGGCGTCCCACACGGCTAGGTAATGAGTTTCCTACTTCAGTGTCTTGTTATTTGGGCCTAACTCCAATGGCGTCCAGGAAGAGTTCTGGAAACAGACCTGTGTGTCCCTAGTTATTTGCTTAGTGTAGATTCCTCGCTAAGAGCAGATTGCTCGCCAATGAGGAGCCAGCTCATCCAGGGCTGAGCAGTCTGCCTCCAGCCAAATTGCTCTCCAGGAAGCAGACATCTTCTGTTAAGGAACTATTTAGCAGAGAAATTTTGACTAGCTATTTTTGTCGTTAAACGTTTGTTTCGCCTAAAAATATGAGTCTTTTTTATTCCACAGCAACTTTCCTGTATTTCTTGACACAACATTTGACACATTCATTCATTAAAAAAAAAAAGAATAAAAGCTATTTTGTTTATATAGTATATGCACTAGTATTGGATATATAAACACACATACAGCATATATATATGTGTGTGTGTATGTATGTGTGTGTATGTGTATACTGTGAAATGCCATTATTATCTTCCTTATACAGATGAGAAACCAAATATCTAAACAAATAAATCATTACTGAAAGTGGTAGAATTGGAACTGAAGCTTGATTCCAAGACCCACTGGCTCTCTAGTATAAACCAACACTGACCTCAAGTGGGATACTAAGCTGGACCTACAACATTAGTTGCTCAAAGACAGTCAAGGTCCAATCAACCCATTTCCCGTTGCACAGCATCTCTCTTACACTGCTCTCATCATTTCCACTGTGAACCTTCCTATCTTTCTCCCCTGCACTATCACTGGGCAAATACACTTTGAGCACATCTTATGCCCAGCCAGTGATATCCAGTGCTAAACAAGACAGGCAAGGTATGGGTCTCTGTGGAGCTCACAATCTACATTGGGAAACACACAGGAAGTAGGTAGACAGGCAAACAATGACATCATGGCAGTTTGCTTTCTGTTGCTATGACAAAACCCCTGACAACTGGCCATTTACAAAGAGATTTTATATTAGTAGTTATTTACCTTGTCCCTGTAAAGTGTGACAGAAGAAATGACAGGTTTCTTTTGGATCACGAGTTTAGAAGGTTTAGTCCATCTTGGTAAACATGGCGGCTGGACTGGGCTCCTGTGGCAGGAGCTTGCAATGCAGGACCAAGAAGCCATGAACAGCAGCTTGCTCCATGCCCCAGAAGTTCTGTAATCTTTCCAAACAATACCACCAGCTAAAGACTAAGTGTTCTGATGGATGATTCCATGAGAGAGGGGATATTTGACATTCAAACCATAACAGATTTTATTTGGGCTTATGGTTTCAGAAGCTGAAAAGTTCAGTGTCCAACAGCCAAATCTGGAGCAGGCCTTGGGCTCTCTCTCTTCTTGATGGAAAAGCAGAAGAGAGCAAATGTATACAAAAGAGGCTTTGGAGAGAATGAGGGCAGCTATGAGCTTAGTTAAATAACCTACTCTTATGTGTGGCATTCTAGAGAACTGGTTCATCTCCAGAGAAGACATTAATCCCTTCCTGAAGGTGCAGCCTGCAAGATCTAAGTTCCCCTCAGGGTCCCATCTCCTAACACTCTCATATCTCCAATCATATTTTAACATGTGTTTTGGCAGGTTTATTATAGCCAAGCCATAGCAGCACTCAAGAGAATGTTATGTGAGAGGGTAGGAAAGATATTTAGGAAAGTTGCCATGGGAGCCTGTCTACAAAGGAAACATCTAGGCTGTGTGTCCCAGCCTCTTCCGTCCAGGCCCATGCTTACACTCCTCAAGCAAACCAAGGACCGTGGGTTAGAGATTGTGGTGGTTTGAATAAAAATGGCCCCGATAGGCCCATGGGGAGGACTGCTATTAGAAGCTGTGGTCTTGTTGGAGTGGGTTTGGCTTTCCATGGAGGAAGTGTATCACTAGGGGATGGGCTTTGAGGTCTCAGAACCTCAAGCCTAGCCAGTGTGTCACTGCCCCTTCCTGCTGCCTGCCAATCTAGATGTCGAATTCTCACACTTCGCCAACACCATATCTGCCTGTATGCCACCATGCTTCCCACCATGATCATAATGGACTACAAACTGTAAGCCAGCCCCAATGAAATGCTTTTGTTTTTATGAGTTGCCCTGGTCATGGTGTCCCTTTCACAGCAATAAAACTCTAAGACAGGGATGTAGCTCAGATGGTTGAGTGCCTGCCTAATATGAATGAAGCCTTAATATGATCCCTAACAACCCATGCACTGGGCATGGGAGCTACTGTGAGAATTTTCTCCCTGGGGGGGATGAGAACAATGTCTATCCTTCCTCCTATGGTCTTAATGACAAACCAAAGATTGAGTCCATCAGAATTCCCCCTGGAGGAACCAATGGGTTTACTGGGCTTACTTGCACAGCCGAGGTGGGGTGATGAGCAGGAGTTTGAGTGGCCCTAAAGTAGCCATGCTAGAAAGTCTGTACCTGGCATGGTGTGGTAGTTTGAATGAGAATGGCCCCAGTAGGCTCATATATTTGAATCACTGGTCCCCGGATGGTGGAATTGTTTAGGAAAGATTAGGAGGTGTGGCCTTGTTGGAGGAGATGTGTCAGTGAGGATGGAATTGAAGTTTCAAAAACCCCCTCTCTGTCAGTTGCTTATAGATCAGATGTAAGCTCTCATCTACTGCTACATCACCCTGCCTGCTGCCATGCTACGATAGTCATGGACTAACCCTCTGAAGGTGTAAGCCAGCCCCAATTAAATGTTCTCTTTTGTAGGCTGCCTTGGTCATGGTGTCTCTTCACAGCAATCAAAAGGTAAACTAATACACATGGCGATGTCTTCATAGCCATGTAGACAGAGCCCCTTTGCCTTGTACTCCTCAGCCTACATACTCCAGCCTCCTCAAGACTCATCCTGGGGACACTGCAATTAGGCAGAATTGTATACAAATGGCTGGGGAAGAGCAGCTGAAGGACCTTCCCTGCCCCTCTAGGAAGGAATGTCTACATGACCAACTGTGTGGATCATTTGCAAGCAGACACAGCTAGTCTCGATCTGCTCTGAGGATAGTGCTACACAGGATTGATGTACCCCTGCAATCCCAGCACTTGAGAGGTAGAGGCAGGAGGATCAGAAATTCAAGGTGATCCTTGACTCCATAGTGAGGAGAGGCCAGTCTGGGCTAGAGGAGACATTGGCTCAAAAATGAAACATCAGAAAACTAAGGACTTTGCTAGAGTTTGGACGTATCAAAAGCCCCAAAGGCTTGGTCCCCAGCAGTTCTTGAAGCTTTAAATAGGGCTTAGGATCCAGAGAGAGGCAGTTAAGAGCCATGCCTCTCTTCCAGGGGACCTGAGTTAGGTTCCCAGAACTCATGTCAGGCAGTTCACATCTCCCTGTAAACTCAAAGTTTACTAAGTTCAGGTGATTCCCATGCCTTCTTCTGGCTTTTGTAGGCACCTACTCTCTTTCTCTCTCTCTCTCTCTCTCTCTCTCTCTCTCTCTCTCTCTCTCTCTCTCTCTCTCTCTCTTTCTCTCTCTCACATGCATGTGCACACATACACATGTATTATATATGCACATACAGCATACATACATAAATAAAAATAAACCTGTAAAAAGATGGTCATGGTGGTACATGCTTTTAATTCCAGCTCTTGGGAGGCAGAGGCATACAGATCTCTGAGTTTGAGGCCAGCCTGATTTATAGGGAGTTTCAAGACAGACAGGGTGGCACAGAAAAATTCTGTCTAAAGCAAGCAAGCAAGCAAACAAACAAACAGAAATTATTAGGATTCTCTAGAGTAACAGAATTTATAGAAAGAATATATAAAAGGAAGATTTATTGGGATGACTTATAGACTATGGTCCAGCTAATCCAACCATGGCTGGCTGTGAATGGAAAGTCTAAGAATCTGGTAGTTGCTCAATCCACAAGGCTGGATGTCTCCACTGGTCTTCAGCATACACTAGAATCCTGAGAAAGTAAGCTCTAATACCAGTGAAGAAATAGTTTGCTAGCAAGGCAAGAGCAAACAGGCAAAGAGCAAAGCTTCCTCCTTCCATGTCCTTGTATAGGCTTCCAGAGGAAAGTGGGGCCTAGATTACATGTGATTTAAAGATCTGGATTAAAGGTATGTATCCCTGCCTCAAAAATTTGGATTAAATGCAGCCCTTCCTACTTCAAATTAAGTTGAAATCCCTCACAGGTGTGACCTCCATTTTTGGGTTTAAGTTAATTCCATATATATTCAAGTTGACAACCAAGAATATTCATCACAGAAAGAAAAAGGAGGAGGAGGAGGGAGGGAGGAAGGGAAGAGGATGAAGAGAAGGAAGAGGGGAGGAGGAAGAAAAGAAGAAGAAGAAGAAGAAGAAGAAGAAGAAGAAGAAGAAGAAGAAGAAGAAGAAGAAGAGGAGGAGGAGGAGGAGGAGGAGGAGGAGGAAGAGGAAGAAGAAGAAGAAGAAGAAGAAGAAGAAGAAGAAGAAGAAGAAGAAGAAGAAGAAGAAGAAGAAGAAGAAGAAGAAGAAGAAGAGAGGTTTTGGATGGATTTGGGTTATGAGAATGGCCTTGGAGAAGACAGAGGGATTCTTCCCTTCTTTCTCCCTTTGCTTCTGGCCACGAGGCAGGCATCTTTGCCTCACCACCTGCTCTCTGTATGATGAGCCCCATCACTATGAATTCAAAAGCAAAAGGGCCACTGGTCATGAGCTGGAATCTCAAAAAGTGTGAGATGGCTCAGCAGGTTAGATCTGAGTTCAAACCATAAGCATCAAAGTAAAGACCCAAGGCTAGGCTAGCTATGCCTGTAATTACAGCATTGTGGACGGTGGAGACAGGAAGATCTGCTGGGGTGGGCTAGCTGCTAGACCAGCTCCAGGTTCAGTGAGAGACCCTAACTCAAGTGAGTAAGGTGAAGAGTGATGAAGGTGGACACTGGACATCCTCCACTGGCCTCTGCACATGTGTATGGGCATGCGTCCCTGTGCGCACACATGTGAACATATACAAGTACATTACACATGCAAACATAAATATTCTTTAAAACTTTATTTTTACCAGTTAATCACCTAGCAATTTTTTTGTATGTGTTTGTGGTGTGTTTGTGTGGTGAGTGTGTGTGTATATATATATATGTTTGTGCGTGTATATATGTTTGTGTGTATATATGTTTGTGTATGTGCATGTTTGTATATGTGCCCATATTTTTGTGGGTGTAGGTGCTTGATCTAAGGAGAACCCCAAAGGTTGCTCCTCAGATCTAATCCATCTTGTTCTTCTGGCCTGGAACATGATGACTAGGCTCAGCTACCTGACCCACAAGCCCCAGGGAGCTGCTTGCCTCCACCTCTCATGAACCGCTGCACCTGACTTTTTGTGAGTCCTGGCAAGCACTTTACCAACTGAACTGTCTCCCCAGTCCACAGGTATTTCTTATAGCAAAGGGAAGTTCTCTAGCACACATCCATAAGAAGCCTTCTAATGCCGTTCTGCAGTACATGGGTTCTGGCTTTATGTTTTCACTTTGTTCTCTGGACTCACGGTCTATAAACTTTTTTGCACATGCCAGCAATAACTGATCTGCACATGTAGTTTTTTTTTTTCATTTCTTAATTTATACCCAGTACAAATTACAGTCAGAATTGACAGCCTAAACATGTGATAGCTAATGAGAGTCCCCAGTCATCTGTGGCTATAAATTCAAGTTTTAAAATGATTTTCTATCACCCCCAAAAGTGCTATTGAACAGTGTCATTCTCAACTTTCTGTTAAATAGCAATGTGCAAAGGGCGAGAAAAGATCAAAATGGAAATTCTGAGGCTCCCTTCTCCTGCTCCACCTCCTTCTCACAGCCAGGTCATCTTGCATGCTCAGGGCTGTGCACCCAGTCGCTGCTGTTTGTATGGTTTGTTTGTTTGTTGGGGGGGGGTGAGCTTTTTTGAGACATGGTCTCATTATGTAGCCCTGGCTGTCCTGGAACTCACTCTGTAGCCCAGGTTGGCCTCCTGAGAGATCTACCTGCCTCTGCCTCCCGAGTGCTGGGATTAAAGGCGTGGCCAGTATGCCTGGCTCCCACTCACTTCTTCAGATATCACTGCTTCAGATGTTTGCTGCTGTGAAAGTAAAGGGGGAAAATCATGATGAAACCAACATTAAAAGAGCTTTGAAAATGGGAAAGGGAGGCCGACTAGGTAGGCAGGACTTAGGCACAGGTTCCTCCCATCAAAGCAACAGCTTGGGGAACTCCTGGCTGGCTGCCACTGCAGGATGACAGGGAGGAGGGAGCACCTGCAACTGAGCTTTTTAAACTACAACTTGTCCCTGGGTTTGTCCACAAGCCTGCCAACTTCTGGGCAAGCTCTTTTCTATGGAGGAGCTGTGACAGCAAGCAGAGATGTCAGGGAGGCCTACAGACTGAGGATGCAAGTTTGAGGGTGGGTGGGGCCTGTGGCTGGAGCAGACTTGTCATTTTCAGATGAGGGCATGGTCTGTTGATGAGAAACCAGGGCTCAAGAGGTTTGTATAGAACGTTCCAGGAAAGAGGAGAAGGTAGAGTTGGACACATCCTCCAAAGAATCCATCTTCCTCCTGGTCTCCACTGAGCTTTCAAAAATGTGTATTCTACCTATTACAGTACCTGTACCCCTCACTCCGCCCCCGCCATGATCTCTGCCCCGCCCTGTACTCCCCCATCCCTCCAAGTCTGTGTTGTCTCCCCTCCATCCCACCTCACCCTATCTTCAAAGTCAAGTCCACATTTCACATGCAAGATTAGAACATTTTCGTTTCAGTTCTATCAAGCCATTTATAGCATGTTAAAATATTTAAGCATTAAGTTACTGTCCTGATTTGCTTTCCATTACTGTGATAGACACCATGATCAAATACATGAGGAAATGATCTAGTTCGTTTTACAGCCTGTGGTCCATCAAGGAGCACAGTCTGGGCAGGAGTTCAAGGCAGGAACCTGGAGGCAGCAACTGAACGTTCCTTCCAGCCTCCCTTGCTCTATAACAAGAATGCCTGCTATTCAACAGCAGGTATGCCCTGCTGTGGGTCAACACACCCTGCTTCATGAGGAAAATCTTGTTTCTTCTTCCCTCCCACATAGCCCTTCTGTTCTTCATCAGCAGAAGTGTCTGTGGTCACTTGTGACCTCTCTCAGCCTCAAGCTAACTGGACCAGACCTTGTCCTTGCCACAGAGCAGCTAGCTCACTTGGGCGGAGTTCCTGAGATAAAGAAAGCCCTTTGGTCCTGCCACTACTCTGCCTTTCCCCAAGTTCCTGCTGGGAGCCACGCCCTGCTGAGCTGCTTCACTGGACAGAATAACAAGATGCTAACTAGGCCACAAGATCCTGGCTTAATGGGGGATGGGTTTCCCTGCCTATATATTCTCAGATTCTAAAATACCCATTGGACCTTGATCAGAATCTTTGACTTGGTCTGGTTATTTCTCTCAGAGTCCGATTCCCCTGTTTTCCCCCAGGCCCCTGCCTCTCTTTCAGGAACCCAGTTTGCATAGCTATTGGCGGCTACAGTCACTTGCTTCTCGTAGGGAGTGTGGGGTTAGCATTCACCATCCACCTCTGCTTGAGAGGTTCTGAGTGCGGAGGTAGGGGCTAGGGCTGTGGGGAGGGCTGAGAAAGAGATATTCAGTTTCATCTTGATGCAGCCAGTGGACTAGGAGACACTGTTAACCTATGGCGACTCCACTAGGCTCCTTCCAGGGACCTAACAATGGCTTATGTCATCATCTCCTGCCGTTAGCTGCAGCCACCAGGTGACTGTGACATATAGGACTGTTCCCAGTTTTCTGAGAAAATGCCAAATTGATTTCCAAAGTGGTTGTACCAGTTTGCACTCCCACTAGCAATGGATGAGTGTTCCCCTTGCTCCACATCCTCACCAGCATATACTATCTCTTGAGTTTTTGATCTTAGCCATTTTCATTGTTGTAAGATGGGACCTCATAGTTGTTTTGATTTGCACATTTAATCAAAAGCAATTATTTGAACATTTCTTCAAGTGCTTGGATTATTTTGGTTGTTGGTGTCTAACTCCTTGAGTTCTTTGTAAATTTCGGATACTAGCCCTCTGTCAGATGGAGGCTTGGTGAAGATCCTTTCCCAGTCTGTGGGTTGCCGATTTGTCCTATTGACAGTGTCCTTTGCCTTACAGAAGCTTTGCAGTTTCATGAGGTCCCATTTGTCAATTGTTGATCTTAGAGCCTGAGCCATTGGTGTTCTGCTCAGGAACTTGTCTCCTGTACCAGTGCGTTCAAGGGTATTTTCCACTTTCTCTTCTAGAAGGATTGTGGGATGGGGTGACTGGAAGGTGGGCAGTGAGCAGGATGTAAAGTGAATAGGTAAAAAAATTAAATTAAATTAAAAAAAAAAAACTGCCTACCATCCCATTTCTCCCTTTTTGTTCCTATGTGTTCATGGCTTCTGTCTCCCTCTGTCTCTCTCTCCCTCCCCATCTTCCCCTCCTTTCTGTCCTTCTCTGTCTCTCCTTCTCTGCTCTCATGGCTCTACTCCCATCTGTCCACCTCTACCCCTTCTCCAGGTCTTCACTTCCCTCTCTTCCCCCAAATAACCCCCTTTATACCACATCTGTTGCAGGACATGATTCTCAGGGGACACCTTGGCACTGGCCCTCCAGGTAACCTCTTGACACATTGTATTTCATTACAGGCACTATACACACACACACACACACACACACACACACACGAGGGGGGGAGAGAGAGAAAGAAAGAGAGAGAGAGAGAGAGAGCATTAAGTTTTTCTTCTTATAAGAGCACTGAATTTGTAAGGCAGAGTCTTCACATGGTCACTTGCCCAGTGTCTCTTCTTGTCTTCATGCCTTAACGGTGAACCATGCACTTCATCATGTGACTTCAAGAGGGACACTGGCATTTAAATGATAGTGAGACCATTAAAAATTATGTCGCCAAATAAAGACAAAATAATTACAAGACACCTGCTGGAGTATATCAAGTGGCTAATAATAAATAAAGGGTATTTTCTGAACCCTGTAATCTTTGTGAGGCCAAATGGGAAAAAAACTTGAAATTTTATTTTTTTAATTGAAATGTCACTTTTAAGTCTTACCTAGACCCCATATTCCGGGCATTCCTGTGAGAGATTATCTAGATTGGGTTCATTGAGGTAGGAGACCTGTCATAACTGTGGGTGGCACTATTCCAGGGGCTGGGGTCCCACTCTGAATTAAGAGGGGCAAGCAGGCTGGAGAGATGGCTCAGTAGTCTATTCTTGCAGAGAGCGCAAGTCCAGTTCACAGCTTGCTTCTGTTCCAGGTAGCTCAGAACCATCTGTAAGTACAGCTCCAGGAGAATCCAATGCCTCTAGCTCCTGTGGCCACCTGTATACATGAAAATGTCCACACATGGATACCTACAGGCATGTACACACATGGACATGCACACACACAATTAGTTTCTCTCAGCATTTTGGCTCTCTGTATCTGTTATGAAATTTAATGCAGGAGGTATGTACCTGGCAGCCCCATACCAAGGTGTCCCCTGAGAAATCACACCATGTAACAGATCTGGGGTAAGGGGGCTTGTTTGAGGAAAGAGAGAGGAATGAGGGCTTAGAAAGAGAGTAGAGGCAGGCAGGCAGGCAGGCAGGCAGAGACAGACAGACAGGAGCAGAGTCGTGACAGCAAAGAAGGGAAGTTAGAGAAAGACAGAAAGGGGAAAAGAGAGACCTGTTAGAAACAAGAGGGAACAGAGAGAACCTGGGTGTCTGTGGTGGGCAGGTAATGACCATAGGTGATGCTGTAAGCCATTGCTAGGTGCTTGGGAGGAGCCTAGAGAAACACCGGTAAGCTAGCAATCTCCTACCAGAATCACCCACGAAACTCTATTAATAATATCCAAGGGCTGCCCTGGCCTACAGAGTGTAAAGGCTTTCACGTTTCTCCCACAAACCAGTCATCATAGAGGTCCACAGATCACACAATTG
This sequence comes from Mastomys coucha, assembly GCF_008632895.1. Taxonomy (NCBI): domain Eukaryota; kingdom Metazoa; phylum Chordata; class Mammalia; order Rodentia; family Muridae; genus Mastomys; species Mastomys coucha. Next base: position 11,834,654 of record NW_022196910.1, on the reverse strand, counting down.
GGTTTACTAGTTACTCTGATGGAATGCTCAAGGTAGGATTTACCTTGGCTCATGGTTTGAGTGGGTACAGGGATTATGGAAGGCTTGTGGCCATCGTGGCTGTTTTCAGCTTTCGTGGCAAGAGCAATGAGGCTGTTTGCTTCTGATCTCAGTGGATCAGAAAACAAAAGCAAAGTTGGAACCAAGACTAAGCAATGGCCCATAAGACTCACCCCGCAGTGAAGTACTTTCTCCAAGGAGGCTCTAGCTCCAAAACCTCCTACAATACCCCGAAACAGAGCAGGCAACTGGAGACAAGTGTTCAAATCCACGGGCCTGTGGATGATGACATATTATGCAGAACACAAAGATTCAGGAAAGTCCTGTAAAATGGAATCAATCAAGCCTCATTGCTGTTGTCACGATGGGAAGTTTGGGGTAAGGGCCTGTGTGAAGTCATTTAAGGAATATGAGGGACAGGTTCAGTACTGGACACCTTCAGTACTGCAAGTTTGAGAAGCTGAAGCTGAGAAATTAGTTAAAATATGGCTCCTGGAATCCTGAGGGTCTTTTATTAAATGAGGATCCCAGGAGAATAAGTTTAGTGAACAAAGCAGAGACTATTGTTCAGCTGATGAAAGATGGGGTAGGGAGTGGGGACAGGGTGAAGGGGAGAGGTTGAAGCCTCACAGGGGTAAGAAGATGACAAAGGGGGAAAAAAGCTGCCAGACTCGTATGTAAATGAGCTCCTGGCATTGGGGGAAGGGGCGAGCCTGTGGGAACAGTTTGAGAGCTGGTGGGTGAGTGCCCAGGAAGAGTCACTTGAGTTGAGAAAGAGGCCTGGGAATCTACTGGGGAAACCCCTGCCCAGCAGGCTGCAGGGGAAGGCAGTCTCTTCTAAGTCCAGGCTTTCTGGATTTTTCCTTTGGTTGCTCTTCTCACTCCAACATGTGGGTGTAGCAAGCAGGCACTTAGGGGAGCTTACCAAGCCTCCTCTTGCTTCTAGGAGAGCTGAGCCTATCCCACACACTATAATATCTCTGCTTGCCTATTTGTCCCTCAGATGAGGGACAGCACAAGGACGGGCACAGACACAGAGTGGAGAAGAGGGTGGGTCACAGGGACTGTGTTCAAGGCCTGTCTGTACTTCTGCTCTCAATGGAGCCATTGCCTTCCGTGGCAATGGAGCTCACAGCTCAAGCATGCTTGGCAAACACAACACCCAGCTGCTATGTCCCAGGGTCAGCAATGATTCTTAGCATTTTTTTTTCCCTGCGCTGTGGGTCAAAGTTGGAGTTATAAGCAGACTTATGAACCACTCGGTACTCACAAGGCAGTGCACACAGTCAGACAGCCAGCATGGGGGATGGGAGGTGCAGATGCCTTAGGTAGATCTGTAAGCCTCAGTTGATAATCCTGACCAAGAGACAGGGCTTTGGGGTAAAGAAGGCTGGGAAAGGGTGCCCGGAACATAGCTGAGAGCTGGTCTGGTGAAAGGTGAAGAAGAAACCCTGGTTCAGTTTTTTGTTCTCATCCTACAGCAATCATGGTTGTGACATAAAGGAGGGACGGTCCTTACAGAGAAGAGATGCGCTAGGAAACACTTTAATCGACTATCTTCGCTGGCCTGGCTCATATTTCCACATGGCTCTTCATAGTTCATCCAACCTAAACATAAAAGCAGGCGCTTCACACTAGGTCTTTGCCGGTCCCTCCTCTGAAGGCACCCAGCTCTCCTGAAGCTCTGATCACGGAGATCTGCCATGCTTTCCCCTTGTCAACTGTCCTTGTGTTATGGGTGTGTCTGCCGTGATTTCTTTCCCACTCCCTCCTCTTTCATCCTGTATCTGCACACATCTGCTGGGAGCATCCAGAATTATGAATATCACAATGTATCCCTTCCACAGTTGGCAGTGCACTTGAATTGCTTCTTGATTGACTGCCTGCCAACACTACCCCTGTGAAGATTCCCCTATGGGTCACCTGAAGTTCTGAATAATATACTCCCGAGCCAAAATGTTGAATCATAGGGAATACTGATTTCCAACAGACAGATTTCCCAAGGTTGACTTTCCCATTCTATAGATGGGCATTGTTGATCCCACTCACCCCACCCCCACCCATCTTTTGCTTTTAATTGGTGAGTTCCCCAAACCCTGTTTCAGATGGAGAAGAAAGTAGAACTCTTGGGAACAGGTTTTGGCAAAGGCCTTGTGCTTCTGAGGGCTCTTGTGTCTGTAGAGCCATGAGCTCTGGAAGTCATGAGCTTTTGTATCAGGTCCTCCCTGAGGGCCGAGAATGAAACTGAAGCTGCCCCAGTCCAGAGGAGCCAGCTCAGGAAGCTCCCACGATCCCATGACACTGATAACTTTCTCATCTTGGTGGCAGAAAGGAGGAAGAGCTAATATGGCTCACGGTTTGAGGGGGCACAGTCTGTAGTTGGGAAGGTGCAATTGAGTGGCCTCTGCTGTGGGAGGTGAGGCTGAGGCTTTGCTTGCATCTTGGCAGATAAGAAAAACAGATTCTCCAAGATGGCCCCATCCTAGTGGCCCATGTCCCAGGAGCCACTGTGCACCAGCTAGGCCCTGGGTCCCACAGATTCTAGAACCCCCCTAAGCAGTGCCAGCAGCTGGAGACTATGTAATGAAATGGGGGTCCCTGGGCATAAGGCACAATCCTGCTGCCATGTCATCTCACACCTTTCCCTTCACCAGGCTCTCAGAAAGAGCAACAGGCAGGATATCTACTTTGGTCTCTTTATGGCCATAACTTGGTCTCACTGTTGGTCAAGCTCACTGGCTTTTCTTTGCACGTCAGGAACATTACTACTTGTCCAGTTCCTGGGTGAAAGCATCACGGGCATCGCAGAAACAATCAGAAATGAATCAGAAAGGTCATGCTGTGATCTAGATCACTTGATTTTGCTAATTAAAGTGATACACCTCCCTCCTCTCCTATATAGACCTGCCTACAAAAATTCTAGGGTGGACAGTTTTCTAAAGCCCGGCCAATGTCCCTAAAGCTCAGGGCAGAAGAAAAATATTCCTGAGAGATCTGAAGGTGTGGATTGCAAACCTCGTCACGTACAGGTACCCAAAGAGTACCTCTCCTTACCTGTGCTTCCTGCCAATGTCTCACAAGATGTTCGTTCTGGGTGATGAGTTTCTTGGGGTTCTCCAGCAGGTAACACTGCCACATCCTTCCATCTCAGGATGTGATGGAGGAGGATGCCAGGCACACTGGTTCTGAAGGGCCAAGCAGTAAGATGCTGTTAGACATCTGATGTGGGCTGTTGTACCTCCGTCCTCGACCGGGAAAAGCAGGGCTGAGTTTTTCCCGAAAGATTTCTCAGGCAGGCTGCAGAGCTGGCCTGCACACTTGCTGCCTGGGTCACAAGCTGTGGGCCAATTTCTCTGAGGCTCATTTAAAAGCCATCTTTTTTACTGCTACGGCAGGGAATCCATCTTCTCCAAGAGAGATTGGACAACCCCCTTAGTCAATAGTGAGTCTGAGTCTCTCCTAGCGCGGGATGGGGCAGTGGAGAAGAAGAACTAGGTCCAGCCATTTCTAAAGCTTGCCTCATCAAGACTATAGTGATGACGCTGTGTCTTGGCCCATATAATGATCTGCCTCCCTCTCCCTTCTCTTCTCCCCAGTCAGCAATGTTTCTTGTAACCTAGACTTGACACATAGCTAAGGGTGACCTTGAACTTCTGATCCTCCTGTCTTTACTCCGCCAGTGCAGGGATTATAGACATGCGTCAATGTGCCCAGTTGTATGTAGCATATGGGATCAAGCACAGGCCCTTGAACATGTTCGACAAGTATTCTACACCCCAAGACCTTTTTTTTTTTTTAACAGCATCGAGAACAGTTGCTTCATGCAAACCATGAACTCTGATTTAGACAGAAACAATCCTCTCTCTTATCTCTCCCATTTCCAAACCTCCCTGGAAGTTTCTGTGATATTTATAGACTCAGATATTAACATGTCTGTGTGGTAATCAAGCTGAGGACACCCTGGGCATTTTTCATCATGGCTTCTTTTATAAACAAGCTCTGAGGTCTGGGGAGTTGGCTCAGTTGATCCAGAGCCTGCTCTGTAAGCATGAGGGTCTGAGATCAGATACTTAGTATCCATGTAAAAGGCTATGGTGTGAATCTGTAACTCAAGCAGGGGGCGAGGGGGGAGTTGAGGAGACAACTAGGTCTCCAGAGCTCATTGGTCAGCCAGCCTACACTAACACAAGAGGGCCAGGTCCAGTGAGAGACTCAAATAACTAGATGGAGTGGGATTGGGGCTTTGCAAGCATGACAACCTGGGGTTACAACTCCAGTCACACTAATGTGTGTGTGTGTGTGTGTGTGTGTGTGTATGTGTGTGTGTATGTGTGTCTGTGTATGTGTGTGTCTGTGCATGTGTGTCTGCGTATGTGTGTGTATGTGTATATATGTGTGTATATGTGTCTGTGTATGTACGTGTGTATGTGTGTCTGTGTATGTGTGTGTGCATGTGTGTGTGTCTGTGTGTGTCTGTGAATGTATGTTTGTGTATATGTGTGTCTGTGTATGTGTGTGTGTGTGTGTGTGTGTGTGTGTGTGTGTGTGTGTGTGTAATTCCAGTGCCACCACAATGAGATGGGAGGTGGAAATAGAAAAATCTCAGGAAGGTCCCAGTTCTTGCCTGGTGTATATGCAGTGAATTAGACCCTGAGTCAAATGAGATGGAAGGTGAGAAGCAATGCCAGAGGTTGCCCTATGACCTCCATACATGCACTGTAGACTGCATGCACCTGAACACATGCACACATGAATACACACACGTACATACGTGTACAAACACACACATCCACACGAATGTGCATACATTCACAAGCATATACATGCATATACACACATACATGCACATGTTCACACACCCATGCACATGCATGTACACATGCACACATAGGCACATACATACATGTACACACATGCACAGATGCAAACGCACATGCATGCATTCACAAGCATGTGCATGCACACACATACACACACGCACATACATGCACACACACAGATGAGATGAGGTGGTAAAGACATCTAACACTGACTTCTGGCAGTCACACAAGCACACATGTGTGCATGCATACACACCACCCAGACAAGCTCTGCTGTATACACATTATTTTCTCCCAGCTGCATTTACAGAAGGCCCAACCCTGAAGGAAGAATTTTAGTTTAACACTGGGGCAGAGCTTGAGCCAACAGTCGTATTTCTCCTAAGCACTCGGCCTTTCCTCAACCATGAGCTGAAGTGAAGTGCAGCGGCGTGCACCTACAGTTCCAGCTGTTCGGGAGGTGGAGATTGTTGGAGCCAAGAAGCTCCAAGGGCAACACAGTGAGATCTCATTTCAAATGGTGGTGGTGGTGGTGATGGTGATGGTGATGGTGATGGTGATGGTGACGATGATGATGGTGATGGTGATGATGGTGGTGATGGTGATGATGGTGGTGGTGATGGTGGTGAAGATGGTGATGGTGATGATGGTGGTGGTAGTGGTGATGATGTTGGTGATGGTGATGGCGATGGTGATGATGGTGACAGTGATGGTGGTGATGATAGTGGTGATGATGATGGTGGTGGTGGTGATGATGGTGATGGTGGTAGTGAAGATGGTGATGGCGGTGGTGGTAGTGGAAATGATGGTGGTGGTGAAGATGGTGATGGTGATGGTGGTAGTGGTAGTGTGAAGTAGGATAATACTCTCACGTGATTAAAAACATTGATGATGAAGTCTATAAAACAATCAAATACAGAGAAAGCATACATAAATGGAAAACATACTTTGATGTTTATGCTCAGATTTCCAGACAATCCCCATCCCTATAGTCCCTCCTTGCTGCTTACTGAAGCCATGGAATTGTCCTGAACATGCTATTTAGGTATCTAAAACACACTCCCTACGTGAGACTCCCGATCAGGTCTGGTTTGGAAAATGTGATCCTTGCGCTGCAGATCTGAGCCCAGGAGGTCTAGGTGTGGCGGGTCATCCCCAACAGAGGAACCTCATCACTTCCTGGCTGAACAGTGTGCTTTGTGGGGACAACTCCCGGCAGGCAGCACTGTCCTTGCTGCCCACAGAGCCACCGCTCAGGCTCCATGCCCCACTGTCCTTGCTGTTCCACAGAGCCACCGCTCAGGCTTCATGCCCCCACTCTGCCAAGCTCCCAGGCAGCAAGGATCCCCTTCACTAGTCTTCAGTGGCAACCGTGTGAAGAGTCCACTTTCCATCTGGTATGAAGCATCGGCCAGGCTCATTCAGGGTCCCTGGAACATACCACGCTCTGGACATAGGGCTGCAATGGCTTGTGCCCCCACCCCATGCCTCTGCAGATGTCAGCTCAGGTCATTCTGGGAGATCAGCTTGAGAAAAGCCCTGTTCTCTTTCCTCACTTTTGCTCACTTGCCAAAGCAAAGTAAAGCAAAACAAAACAAAATTCTTGCCTGCAGGTGCCTCGCCCAGCCTCTGCTAGGCAGCATTTGCCATTCACAAAGGTGGAGAAGTGACCTTTCCAGAGCCAAGTTCCAACTTTGGCAGTTCTACTGCAGGGTCTCATTTTTTTTCCTTAGTAGTCATGCCTGCCTGTCCAGGCCTCAAGTCTCATCTCCCACCCCTAATGTTTCACATAAGCGCAGGTGACGTCGTGACGTCATGACCAGAACCTCCCTTGGCATCCGTGCGTGGCTCTGCTCCTCTCCTCCCAAAGCTCTGCTAATTTGAAACAGTTCATCTTAGAGACATCCTCAGTCACAGAAAAAGTGGTGCGAAGAATGAAGTTCCCCGGGGGCTGGCGAGGTGGCTCAGTGGGTAAGAGCACTGACTGCTCTTCCGAAGGTCCTGAGTTTGGATCCCAGCAACCACATGGTGGCTCACAACCACCCGTAATGAGATCTGACGCCCTCTTCTGGTGCGTCTGAAGACAGCTATAGTGTATTACGCCGGAGCGAGCGGGGCTGTCCTGAGTTCAATTTCCAGCAACCACAGAATGGCTCACAACCATCTGTACAGCTATAGTATACAAATCATACACATAAAATAAATAACTAAATCTTTAAAAAAAAAATGAAGTTCCCATCTAATGTGCTCCCGGTAGGAATGGAGGGACTCAGGGAGAACCAGGGTGGGATGTCTTAAGGAGGAACATCTAGTCCCATGAGCCTCAATTCTGGCTGTACTTGAATCACTTAGGGAAAATTTCAAGGCAAGATTCTGGTTTTCCTGTTGGTGGGGTGGAGCCTGGAGTAGATAAAAATCCTCAATGAACCTCAAGCTGAGAATCTCACATCTGCTTCAACTCAGTCATCTGGGCTGAGAGAGTTAATCTCGCCTGATCTACCCGACTCCCAGATGAAGAAACTGAGGCACCGAGCACGTAAGGGAGCCTGCCCAAGACTCCACAGCTATACAAGATATCTTGTGGTAGTTTGGATAGACTCAAGATAGCCTGTGTTTACCATTTACTTTTATAGCCTCAAAGACTTGCTGGAACCCACCACTGCTCCCAGGTGGCTCATGGAATCCCCTTATATTCTTTAGCATGCTATGCTTAGCCCAGCCACAAACCAACTCCACTCACCCCGGCCCAGGTAGAAGGAATCCCTCTGCTTTAGGGGACTCCATCTTGCTACCTTTGCTGCCCCTGCTCAAAAGGCAGGAGTGCACAGGATTGAAGAGACATGTTTATCAGGAGTCCAGGGAGGCCAGAGTACTGTGTGTTCTGCTATAGAGTCTGTGCAGGCTCCTTCCCCAGTTCTAACCTGTCATGGCAGTGCATGTCTGAGGCCTGCCTGAGGGGTGGCCCTATAGAGTGGGCCACAGCTTGGATTCATGAGCTGGTGCTCATGGAAGAAGGAAGGAAGCAGGCTGCCGGTGGGCGTTGGCTACTCTGTGCTCTGGGGGAATCCAAGAAGTCTGAATTTGAACACTGCTTTGTAGGTTGGCTCAATGGTATAGCAGTCCAAACGAAAGAACAGAAAGTGCTCGGCTATTTGTGTTGTAAGAGTTAACTATTCAGCAGGGTGGTGGTGGCGCATGCCTTTAATCCCAGCACTTCGGAGGCAGAGGCAGGCGGATTTCTGAGTTCGAGGCCAGCCTGGTCTACAGAGTGAGTTTCAGGATAGCCAGGACTATACAGAGAAACCCTGTCTCGAAAAACAAAACAACAACCACAACAAAGAGTTAACTATTCAATAACAGTATGTGGACTTCTCTTTCCAGCCTTGGCCCTGCATTCTTTGGGGATGGTCATTGGTAGTTTCTGTGGTCCCTGGCCCATGAGGAGGTTCTCCCTGAAGGCAACAGAAAAGAGAAAGCTGGCCTAATATGGTTCCCTGTGAGTATTAGCCTCTCTGCCGAGAGGGGAGTGGGCCAGATGTCCAGTCTGTGTGAGTGGCACTAGCAACTCCTGGAGGGTCACAAACTGTACTGAGTAGAAAGAATGTCCATAGTGTGATGTGAAGCCAGCACGAGGAGGTTCCAAGCCCCACCACCACCACCCCTGCCCCCGTCCCTCCCCACAACACATTTAAAGTAAAGTCCTGTTTCTATTCCATTTTTCTTTGCTTTGTGGTGGTCTGAATTCAAGATGGCCTCCATAAGTCCCAGGCATTTGAATGCTTGGTCTCCAGGTACTGGCTGTTTGGGGAGGGTTAGGAAGCATGGCTTTTCGGGGAGTGGGGGAGAAGCATGTCACTAGGGGCAGGCTTGAAGGCTTCAAAAGACTCCTGCCATTTAGAGTTAGGCCCCTCTGATTCTCGTTTGTAGTTTAAGATGTGTGCTCTGGGCTGCTGCTCCACCCATCCACCACCTGCGACCTCTGATTCACTAGTATGGCCTCTAACCTTCTGGAAACCTTAAACCCTAAATGAGATTTTTCTATAAGTCGTATTGGTCTATTCTAGCAATGGAAAAGTGATTAAGACAGCTTTCTTTTCTTTTTCTTGGGGTAGGGGGTAGGAGGAGAATCTCATGATGTAGCCTAGGCTAGCCTCATCTCTCAATCCTCCTTTCTCTTGGGTGCTGGGATTACAGTCATCCATCACCTTTCTCAGCATTAAAGTACGGCTTCTAGAATCCAGGGCTCTGAGACACTCCCCTGCCCCCAGCTACAGAATTTTCATGCTTTATATAAGTCCCAGGGGGTAAGATTGCTGTCCACAGGGTATTTTTTGATTTATTTGCCTAAATAATTCTAGATTATTCTTTAGACCAGCTGCACCTGACTGTCCTTGCACCAGCTGTGCCCAAATTCAGGCCAACTGGTTGGATCCAGCTTTCCCCAGCTCCCCAGGAGGAAGGTCGGACCTGATTGTTGCCCATCTGCAGTTTTAACCTTTCCTAGTGATCTCGAACTTTTCCTTCTCGTATGCCTGGTTGGTCCCAGTGAGCTGAGGGGCCCCACTGGTCTGTTATCCAAGCCACCTTTCTCTGAGGTTCTTTTTCTCAAGGACAGCTGGACAGACTGAGAACCGGCATACTACTTTCCATATACATCTCCATTACATTTCCATTTCCATCCTAGGAATTTCATTTCCTACTTTTTTGCTCCTTCCCCAGCGTCCTGTTCTCCAGAATGCTCAAAGCCATCCCCACTTTAAAGACTTGGACTCCTGCATTCACCTCTGCCTGTTCTCCCCACCCACCCACCCCCGTGTCTTCTCTAAGCTCTGTCTCTAAGGCATCAGTCTGATGAATTTCTCCTCTTGTGTTTTCTTCTCAGTGCTTCCCATTACCCAGCATCCCAATGACTACTGTTATGTGTTATGTGTTTACTGGTCCCTTATTAAATATCTCTTGTCTGGGTGCTAAAGACGGGAGTGTTTTGAAGAGTGCTGGGTGCATAGTAGTTGCTCAATAATCAATCACTTGTCAGATTAAATACATTTGAATATTCATCAATTTTCTAAGGAAACATTTTAGATCCATTATATGTGTGTGTGTGTATGTGTGTGTGCGCATGTATACATGTGTGCATGCATGTGCTTGTGTGTGTGTGTGACAGGGTGGTAACACAAGGAGAGGCATTGTAGGCTAAGCTTAAAAAACAACAATCAGGAAGTTCTCCTATATGAAAGTCATTTCTTGGGGGCTGCTGGGCATGTGGCACATGCCATTAGTCCCAGCACTCCAGAGGGTAGAGGTGAGTTCAAGACCAGCCTAGTCCACATAGTGTGTTCCAGGACAGCCAGGGCTATGTAGAAAGAAGTATTCCTGAGTTTTAAGAGATGGCTCAGGAGTTAAGCGTTCATACAGCTCTTGCAAAGCCAAAGAATTCGGTTCCCAGCAGCCTTGTTGATCAACTCACCACCTCTGTAACTCCAGCTCTGAAGTCTGGAGCCTGAAGCCCTCCTCTAGCCCCCGAGGATGCCTACACTAACGTGCACATCCTCACACATAGATACAGGCATATACACAATTAAAAGTAAAATAAGTCCTTAAAAATACTATTTCTGTGCTGAGTGTGATAGTTCATGTCTGTAATTCCAACACCTGGGAGGCTGAGGCAGGAGAATCAAAGTGATTTCAAGGCCAAAATGGGCTATATTCAGTGAGATCCAGGTCAGCCTGAGCTATGGGGTGAAATCCTGTCTCAAATAAACAACAAAACAAATCATTCACAAGAACCCTTTTTATTTCAAACGGCTTTGGCTATCCTGTATTGTCTTGCTGTTTTTAGGCATAAATGCTAATTATCTTATTAAAAAAATCTTTCTGTAAAAAGCAATCAGTTTTTAGGCTTATGGTTTTAGTCTAGAAGAATGACAGTTTGTATAGTACCTGGTCACAGCTGCATAAACATTTTCTATAAAACTTAACACTATTTGCTTCTTTAAAACTGAGGGTGGGGGGTCGTTAGGAAACAGTGTGTCAACGGTTTCTTTCTTACAAAAAAAAAAAAAAAATCGGTTGGATTGCCAGTTGTATAGGCAGTGTCTTTTGTTTAAAAAAAAAAAAGTTTTAACTCCACAGTGGAAAAACTAACATTGTCACTAGGATATGACGAAACCATGGAGAAGAACTAGAGATCTTGAGGCTCAGCAGAATGGCCGGCGGCATCTGGTCCCAGGTCCTTTCTCAGCAGCCTTGTATGCTCTATTCAGAACGATTGTTGGCATGATGTAGACAAATTGACGCAAATTAGTTTAGCACGGGCTAGGCAAAGTTTAAGCTTGTTGAGCAACACACGTGGACCACATAGCAACAGCTCCCAATCCTGTGCACAAAGTGCTGGATGCGAAGTTGGCCCGGACCCTGCTCAGCCAGAATGAAAGCGAATTGCAAATCACTAAGTCAGGCCTCAGAAAGACGACAAGGGGAGGGGGCAGGAAGCTGGCAGTGGAAACCGGAGCCCCCACACTGACCCTGAAGACCCAGGGTGCGTTGAAAAAAAAATGTCTCCTGAAAGTGCCCCTAGCTATGCCTAACCCCCGCCTCCGGTTATTTCACAGCCACAAATCCTCAAAGGACTGGCCCCAAAGATTAAGGGGATTCCGCCACTTTCCTCTTTACTTTGGGTTCAAATATCTCAAGACAATTCCTTTGGGGCTGGTGTCACACAGACCACCTAGAGGGACCTTCTAATTGTATTTACAGTAATTTAATTACACCAAGGACAGCTTCAGAAGGCAGGATTTACCAAGATCGATACTGTGGGTGCCTCTGGTAGGGTTTCGATCTGTTAAATCAACAGGAAGAAGAAGGAAAAAGAAGCACTTCAGAGCTTAGAAACCTTTGTAGATTTCCATTTGGGGAGCACGGCTGGCTAGGTGGGTGATGGAGACGTTTCCCTGGGATCAACAGCTTTCACGCTTTTGTTCACATTGCTCTAGATTCTGTGCGTGAATTCTACCCGCCTGCTCCACACACAAGCTCACACGCACAGACACTGCACCAAAAGCCAGCCTGCATTTAATTCAAGTATCTCTGGGTCTTGGGACTTGGTGGACAGTTTCTCTCCAGCTACAGAGGTGGAAACAGGAAGAACACTCACTTTTACTTGCATCCCCCTTCTTGTGAATTGTTTGTCATTTTCCAAAAACGATTTTACACAAACCATTTGAAAATTTTTCCTAGTGTACCTATATGTTAAAAAAAAGTCCCGCAAATATTAAATCATTAAAAAGCAGGTGATCTGCATGCAATTCTGCTTCTAGATTGTTTGACAAACTGGTTAGGTAAACTAGACGGCTGCCTTTCCTTTGGTGTGTGTGTGTGTGTGTGTGTGTGTGTGTGTGTGTGTGTGTGTGTGTGTGTGTCAGCCTTCCCTTTTGAAATGGAAGGGAAGAGCCTGCCATCTTCCGGAGCAGCGCGCGACTCTACTGCCCTCTAGCAGTCCACCTGGGTTAATGAGCATCGAGATCTTTCTGAGGCCTTCCAAAGCAGGTCTCTGGAGGGAGGATAACAGAAACACTAACTTTACTGGATATGTGGACATCTTCTAAGCTCTTTTTGTTGTTTTTGTTTTTGTTTTGTTTGTTTGTGTTTTCTAGACAGGGTTTCTCTGTGTATCCCTGGCTGTCCTGGAACTCACTCTGTAGACCAGGCTGGCCTTGAACTCAGAAATCCACCTGCCTCTGCCTCTGTCTTCCAAGTGCTAGGATTAAAGGTGTGCGCTAAGCTCTAAGCCCTTAAATATATTCTGCCCTTAAATATATATTGCCCGGCTCTAAGCTCTTAAATATATTCCTAGCAATGGGAATAAATATACAAATAAATGCTTATGCACTGAAAAAAGTAGTCATGAAGATAATATACAGGGCATGACAGATGAGGGACAGGAGGAGCGAATGGGAATCTGGGGAGGAAAGAGTGGGAATGAACATGGTCAAAGTACAGGATAGATGCACCTATATGACAATGTCTTAATAAAATCAGTATTGGGTAGAGCGAATAATAATCACATTAAACAAAGAATACTAGGGAACATTAAGAAGATAGTTAAATAACCATGGAATTTGACTTGGAACTATTTCTCTCTCTCTCTCTCTCTCTCTCTCTCTCTCTCTCTCTCTCTCTTTTGAGACAGGGTTTCTCTGTGTATCCCTGGCTGTTCTGAAACTCACTCTGTAGACCAGGCTGGCCTCGAACTCAGAAATCCACCTGCCTCTGTCTCCCAAGAACTATTTCTATTTTAAAATTAAATTATTTTATTTATTTGCATTCCGAGGTTGCCCCAGCTTCCTGGTCCCCCTCCCGAGGTCTTCACCCCTCCCCTTTGCCTCAGAGAGAGCGCTCTCCCCCTCCTCCCCAGTATCCCTCTTCCCTGGGACATCAAGTCTCTACAGGATTAAGCACATCCTCTCCCACTGAGGCCGGACAAGGCAGTCCTCTGCAACATTATGTCAGGGCCTTGGAGGAGCCCATGCATGCTCTTTGGTTGATGGCTTAGACTCTGGGTACTCTGAGGGGTCCAGGTTCGTTGACACTGTTGTTCTTCCTATGGGATTGTCATCCCCTTCGGCTCTTTCAATCCTTCCCCTAACTCTTCTGTAGGAGTCCCTGATCTCAGGACTTAGAACTATTTCTATCATGAATGAATGAATAAATGGCTTGGATTTGAATTCATAATGAGTCATTACTCCTGATTGTGAGGGCTTCAGTGCCTGTGACAAGGGACACTGCTTTTGTCAAATGGAGAACGTTTTAAAAGTGGGGCAGGAGAAATCTCCACATTGAGGGCCACCAGTGTTCACTGTGCAAGTCTAGGAGGTGAGCTCCCCCAAATAAAACCTCCATTCACAGGAGTGTCTTCTGCTGTGTTTTACATTTGCTCGAGCCGCAGAATTCACATTAAATGTGATGTTCTGTGCACAGGTTTCTCTCCATGCATCTTTCCCCAGCTCTGTCCTGACAAAGGGACAGGTCATGCTCTTTGTTTTTATGTCAAACAAAGAGCTTGGGTTTCCATACACTACATTAAAGGTATTGAAGTAAACGTTAACATGACCCAAGGTGCAATTTGCTTGGTTGGTTGGCTCAACTATTGTGAAGAAACCACGAGACACTGCCACCTGTTGGAGATGCGGTGAATTATTTGCATTTTAGGCAAAACAACTTCCACATTCAAATTCAAATTTCGCAGTTCAGCTGTGATCTCCCATTTAACCCCTGTGCTTTATGCCTTCTGATAATATTCACCATAGCTAAGTGAAGTGTGTGTACCTACAGTCCCTGAATTCCCGCAGTTGAGGCAGGAGGATCCAAAATTCAAGGTCATCCTTAGCCTCATAGTGAGTCAACCTGGGCCAGATGAGACCCTGACTCAAAAAAGAAAAGTGCCATGTGGGGGAGGGGGGGAAGGGGGAAGGTATTGGATCCACTGCTTCTTGGTCACGTGACACATGACATACTGCTCCACTGTACTGTTCCGTTTCATCCCAGGCCCAGAAATATGAACCCAGACTACCATGGACTAAAGTGTCTTAAACTGAAACGAAATAAATCGTCATTCTCCCAACAG
>NW_022196910.1:11813368-11819815 GCF_008632895.1 Mastomys coucha | reverse complement strand
CAGCCTTACAGACATCTCTTCTTGTTTATAGACATTTTCCTGCTGATTCTCTTTTGTCTCCTGAGTTAAAATTACTAGCAGTTACAAGTGTATGAGTCATACTTCTTTTCTTCCCCCAACATATAACTTTTGTTTTCTTGTATTTACATTCGTGATGAGTTTGATGTGCGCGCACATAAACCAGCTATATTGGCACCTAACCTCAGCACTCAGAAGGTAGAGGCATGGCTGGAGAGATAGAACAATGGGTGCTTGATGATAATCACGAGACTCAGAATTCAAACATAGACACTCACATTACATGCCAGGTATACTGAAAACACCTGTGGCACTAGCTGTGAAGGATCCAACACCTTTTCCTGGCTTTCACACACACACACACACACACTCACACTCCACTTACACACACTCACTCATATACTCTTATGCACTCACACATACTAAATCTTAAAAATAAATACCCAGGTCACCCTCAGCTACATTCAGTTCAAGAACACACACACACTTACACTCACTCACACATACGTACCTACACTTGTACACACTCACATATCTACACACACTCATTCACACATACTGACACACACCAAATAAAGTCTCAAAAAGAAATATCAAGGTCATCCTCAGCCACATTTCAAGTTCAAGACCAGTCTGAGATACATGGGACATTGTTTCAAAAATAAAAGACAAAGAATGGGGCTGGTGAGATGGCTCAGCGGGTAAGAGCACTGACTGCTCTTCTGAAGGTTCTGAGTTCGGATCCCAGCAACCACATGGTGGCTCACAACCAACCATGATGAGATCTGACGCCCTCTTCTGGTGTGTCTGAAGACAACTACAGTGTATTAGGCTGGAGCGAGCAGGGCCAGAGCTGGGAGGTCCTGAGATGAATTTCCAGCAGCCACATGATGGCTCATGTCCATCTGTACAGCTACAGTGTTTTTTGAGCTACTCATACACATAAAATAAATAAGTAAATCTTTTTTTAAAAAAAGACAAAGAATGACAAAAATCCGAGAACTGCCCCTTGTCCTGGGCACACTGTTACAAATCTGCTGATATTGTTTTATTGTTCCTTGGCCAGGGCATATTGTTTTGAATCTGCTGATATTATTTTATTTGAGATTTTTCATTGATTTTTATAAAACATTGATCTACACTTTTCTTCTTGGTATTGTTATGTTCACTTCATGAAAACAATTTGAATGTCTTCCTCCTTTTCTAGGCTCTGTAATAGCTAAGTAGCCTTATATTGCTGTATTCTTTAAGGAATGGTAGAATTAATTATCTTGTGAAATTGTTTAAGCCTTATGCTTTATGAGGGATGGAAAATGTTTCAATTAAAATTTTCTTTATTAATCCCATGAAAAGTAGCTGGTTTAGACTTGTATACTCTAAAGTACATTCTATTTTTCTATAATTAAAACAGTTTTACACTCACATCTTTAAGCTCATTAGCATTAACTTGTATAGTCTCTATTATTATTATTAAACAACTTTCTGTTCCTATTATTTTCCTTTTGCATTTTATTCTATGTTTTTAATGTTTTCTATGTTTTCAGTTTATATACACTGCATTCCATGTGCTAACATCAGCTACTCTGGATTGGCCATCAACCTTTCCTACAGAGCTCCTGACCCTTTATAACTGCTGGAATTTACTAACTAAAGATAAATGATATTCAAGCAAAAAGTTGCATATCAGACAGTAAGAGTGTAGGTTCATGAGAAGCTACGGGGTTCCTGGAATGAAGATGCTTCCCTTGAAGCACACACACACACACACACACACACACACACACACACACACACCACTACCACCACCACCACCAAATTAACAGGAATTAACAATCACTGTTCATTAGTATCTCTCAACATCAATGGACTAATTCACCTCTCCCTTGCTACCCCAAAAGACACATGCTAACAGAATGGATGTAAAAACAGGATCCATCATTCTGCTCCATACAAGAAACACTCGTCAGCCATAGAGATAGATATTATCTCAGAGTAAAAGGCTGGAAAGAACTTTTTCAAGCAAATGGACTCAAGAAATGAGCTGGAGGGGCCATTCTAATAGCTAATAAAATAGACTTTAATTAAAAAGAGACAGGGAAGGACACTTTATACTCATCCAAGGGGGGAAAATATCTACCAAGATGATATCTCAGTTCTGAATATCTATGCCCCAAACACAAGGGCACCCACATTTGTATAGAAACACTAAATCTCACATTGAACCACATACATTAATAATAATGAGCGACTTCAACACCCCACTCTCACCATTGACAGGTCATCCAGACCAAAACTAAACAGAGAAAGAATGAAACTTACAGACACTATGAAAGAAACGGATCTAACAGACATCTATAGAATATTTCACCCCAACACAAAAGAATATGCCTTCTTCAGCACCTCATGGATCCTATATTGAACCATATAGTTGGTCACAAAGCAAGCCTCAACAGATACTAGAAAATCAAAATAGCACCTTGTATTTTATCAGACCACCATGGATTAAAGTTGGACCTCAGCAAAACAGAAACACTAGAAAGCCTACACAAATTATGGAAATTGAACTACTCAATGATCTCTGTGTCAGAACACTCCTTGAAGGAGGAATGGAAAATATGTACAAACCAGCCATCACTGGAGGCCCACGTCTGCTGGCCCTGTCCCAGGGGCAAGAATCATATGTTTCTGTCCCCACCAAGGCCATGCTAGACCCGACACCAGGGGTGAAGGATGGTTCAGTATACAAAATCCATCAATGCAATCCACTATATAAACAAGTGGAAAGAAAACATCATATGACATTTCATTAGATGATGAAAAAGCCTTTGAGAAAATCCAGTACCCCTTCATGCTAAATCAAGATACATCAAAAGAAATCAAGGATACAGGGCACATACCTAAACATAATCAAAGCAATTTACAGCAAGCCAATAGCCAACATCAAACTAAATGGAGAGAAACTTAAAGCAATTCCACTAAAATCAGTGACAAGACAAGGCTACCCACTCTCTTCCTATCCATTCAATATAGTACTTGAAGTTTTAGCCAGAGCAATAAGACAACTAAAGGAGATAAAGGGGATACAAATTGGAAAGGAAGAAGTCAAAATATCGCTATTTTCCGATGATAAGGTAGTACACAGCAGAGACTTGATGAGCCAGGGCTGGGGGATACCTAGAGGAACCTCCACCTGCTCGGAGGTGAAGGGGAGGGGGAAAGGATTGTGGGAGTGGGTGACCGAAAGGCAGGCAGTGAGCAGGATATAAAGTTAGTTAATTAATTAATTATAAAAAGATGATTTTCCTGTAGACAGGAGAGATGATTTAAAACCCTGAGACACCTATTATCTTATACAGTTTGATCTTCCCATAGGAGAACCAAAAAGCCTATGCCTGTGACTTCTGGATACCACTGAGGTCAGCTCGGGACCTTTGGAAAATTCCACCAGACACCCCTCCCCTCCTGGAAGAGAGAGGTCATGAAGCATGTAGGCTCTCCTCCCCTCTGGAAAGGAGAGGCTCTTACATTCCTCAGAAAGACTACAGGGGGAACCCACCATTGGCTACCCGCAGATAAAGGACACACCTGCTACCTCATTCCCTAAGGACCAATCAGCTTAAAAGTCACACTGTTCTGCCAATCACATTATGCCTAGTTGCTGATGTTCTACTCTGCTCCTGAAAACTGTATAAAAACTTTCGAACTAGCCGGGCTGTGGTGGTGCACACCTTTAATCCCAGCACCTGGGAGGCAGAGGCAGACAGATTTCTGAGTCCGAGTCCAGCCTGGTCTACAGAGTGAGTTCCAGGACAGCCAGGGCTACACAGAGAAACCCTGTCTCAAAAAATAAAGATACAAAAAAACCAAAAACCAAAAAACCAAAAAACTTTCCAACAGGCCATCCAAGGTCACTGCCTCTCCTTCAGGCACAGGATGGCCCCAGCATGCTTGAACAATAAATTCCTCTTGCTTTTGCTCTGTGTTGTTCACTGAGGGGCAGGTGTGTGTGTGTGTGTGTGTGTGTGTGTGTGTGTGTGTGTGTGTGTGTGTGTGTTCCTATAGCTAAGGCTCATCAGAGTCTTACACCATCATATATCCTACTGCTTCAGACCTGCCCCCTGCCCCCACCCCGATCTGTTCTTTTAAGACAAGGTATCTCTGTGTAACAGAGACTTGGCTCTCCTAGACTTGCTTTGTAGACCCAAGTGCTGGGATTAAAGGCGTGTGCCACCAAGCCTGGCCCCAGACCAGTGGATTGATGGAACACTTAATGCCACTAATGTGTTATCAGTTTGTCTAATAATGAAAATGTCATTGGTTCTTATTTTTCTCTCAGGAGTGGAGTATTTTTCAGCCACAGACTGCTCAGCAAGAATGCATAAGACCTGCATTCAACCCCCTGCACTGTGAAAAACAAAAATCCGGTTAATGTCCTCCTTTTATGTCCATGAATTCCTTCATTCTGTTTTCCTTTCTCTCAGTTGTTTCTTTTCTAACTTCTGTCCAGATGTTTTACTTATTATAGTTCTTGACAGTTTATGTAAGTACTGACTCTGTGGGTTTTAGTGTGTGTAACTGCTTTGACTATATACCCTGTGAGTTCTGATATGTATAATTTTGTGATTGGTACTCTCCAGAAATGACTGTTTTACAACCCATTTTATTCATACTTTTGAAAAGATTTCTATCTTCTGTGTACAAGTGTTTTGTCTGTCTGTCTATCTGTGTACCACGTGCATGCTTGGTATCCATGATGGTCAGAAGAGGGCACTACATCCTCTAGAACTGGAGTTACTGTGAGCCACTATATGGGTGCTGGAAACCAAATGTGAATCCTCTGAAAGAGCAAGTTATCCCTGAGCTATCCAGCCTCGTACCCCCACTTTAATCCAACATAGTCAAACAGTGACATCATTGCAAGGCAGATGACTATTTTAATAATTTTATTAATTTCTGGTTTTATTGTGTCATAACCAGAGAATGTTATCTGTAGTAATTCTCTTTGGAATTTTCAGAAAGTCTATGGCTTAAATATAGCCAGTTTTTATGAAGTTTCACAGGTTCCTGAAAGGTATATTCTCCACGTCAATGTTCAGAGTTTTGCTTTGTCTGAGATGTGCCTGAGTGCTGAACTGCAGTATTCCTTGTTAGTTAAAACACACTTTGAGGGATCTAGAGGAACTCAGTTGGTAAGAGCACTTGTTCCTTTTCCAGAAGACCCAGGTTCAGGTCCCAGGACTCACATGATGGCTTACACCATCTACAGAACCAGGAGATTGGGCATGCTCTTCTGGCCCTGATGACCCGCACATACACACACAAATAATGTAAAATCTGTTTTGAGACAGGACTTGCCTAAACTGCTCAGGCTGGCCTTGAACATGTAGTCCTGCTTTTCTCCTCAGCCTATTGAGACGCTGGGATTCCAGCCATGTGCCACCATGTCTGTCTATAAGCTCCTGTTTTTTTTTTTTTTTTTTTTTTTAAATATCTTTTTAAAAAAGTTTTAAAAGAGTACACTGTTGCTGTCTTCAGATAGACCAGAAGAGGGCATCAAATCCCATTACAGATGGTTGTGAACCACCATGTGGTTGCTGGGAATTGAACTCAGGACCTTTGGAAGAGCAATCAGTGCTCTTAACCGCTGAGCCATCTCTCTAGCCCTTCCTGTTTTGTTTTTATTTGCTGCATATACAATGGTTTATTCGTCTTTAAAAATTCTTGTTAGTTTGTAATCTTTATGAATCAGTCTTAAAGAGTGTCTCTTATGGGTATTAAAGATGCATTTGTTTTATGAAAAGAATGCATTACCTTTTATAATGCCATAATATAAATCCTGAAAAGTCTGATAAATGAACAGAAGCTAGACACAAATGGCCACATGTTTCCATTCACATGCACTTTCTAGACTAGCAAACCCATAGCCAGAAAACCCATAGCCAGTTGCTGGCTGCTTAGGGCTGGAAATACATGAGGAAAATGGGAAATGATTATGTTATGGTCTGACCCCTGCCCACCCCTCCAGCACAGCTGTAGCCATATTTTCTATGCCTGCCAGCTATTTCATATTGTTGCTGTAGCATGCCTGCCAGTCACTGACAGAGAAATGACTTGGCTCAAGGACATGCTGACCACATACCCTGTTTTGTTCTGTATGTTCTGAATGTTCCATATGAAGTTTGCTAATCTTAAGAAATTCCGAGAGTGGCTCGTGTTCCTTCCGGGCTCTCTGGGCTGGTGTCCTGAGTGGACCTTGGGCGCAAGCTATGCAGCCACAACACCCAGAGGAAGCTCCACTCCCAGGATCAGAGGTGAGGAGGACCCAACATCTGTCCCAACACTGGGAGTAACTGGGACCAGGGGGACTAGGCACACAGGAACTCCGCCAGCAGAGTGGCTCAGGTTCCTTCTGGTCTCTCTGGGCTGGTG
>NW_022196910.1:11773197-11811506 GCF_008632895.1 Mastomys coucha | reverse complement strand
CTTAAATGAATGTAACCTGTTCTCTGTGGGGTGAGAATAAAGTCACTCACTCAAGTCAAATAGTTTTGGCTACAGCAGGAAGTCTGTATCCAAAATCATTCCTACAATTCATTCCTTGGTGCAATAGAACTGTCAACTCTCAGCTTAGCTATGATAGGGGTAAAATCCTTTGGTAATGTGAGGGTCATTGAAGTACAGCCTTATTACAATGAAATTCAATGTTTAAAAATTGTTCTTATTTTGGGCTTGTACCACAGTAAGAGCCAAGATTTTAAACTCTACTAAATACAAAACAAACAAACAAACAAACAAAAAGACTTTATATATTTATGCTCATTTAAGAAAATACTAGTAGTGATGTATTATTTTGAAATAAACAGTTAATATGTTTGGAGTTATTTAAAATTTATATTGAGAAAAACGTGTGTATTTTCAGTATTGCTGTAGACAAGCATCTACATAACACTGTTAAATTGAGTGTCGTTTTATATCAAATAACTTTTATAATACTCATTTTTATTGTTATAATATTTTATAAATTTTAAGGAATATGACAAAAAAATATATTGTAGCCGGGCAGTGGTGGCACATGCCTTTAATCCCAGCATTTGGGAGGCAGAGGCAGGTGGATCTCTGAGTTCGAGGCCAGACTGGTCTATAGAGTGAGTTCCAGGACAGCCAGGGCTACACAGGGAAACCCTGTCTTGGAAAAAAAAAAGATATTGTGGGTATTGAAGAGGGGGTCTTGGGGAGGAATTGCTGTAAAAAAGGGAAACAAGAATGTGATTTAATTCTATTTACTTAAAATATGTTTTTAAATGTTAACAAATTCAGATAAATTGAGATTATGTAACTTTTCTCATCATAATGCAATAAAAGTTTAAAAAAAAAAAAAAAGAAATTCCACAAAGCACCACATAGGACCCGTCAAACCAAATGTCAATATGAACTGTTATGTCTAAAATATCTTGAGTCAGAGCTGATCACCAGGCAGCCCTTCCTGCACCTGTGTATGAGCTCACTGTAGTTTTTGTGGCTGACACTGAAGAATGCTACCAATAGTTATGATTATAATACTCATGCTCTGTTATCTCGATTTCCACCATCCTTCCAGCCCACACCCACCTTACTCAAGAACACTCAGCTTAAAGGTTAGCTGATAATACTTTGTCTAGTAAGCCAACTGCTTCTCTCCTTGCCCTTTAAACTTTTGAACCTGATTTTTCCTATAAAAAGCTGGCCCTGACAGCACACTGGGCTATAGTCCTTTTTGAGGTCCTGGACATACAGTATTATGGTGTGCATTCAATAAACTATTTTTGCTTAAGTGAGATTAGTGTTTGTTTGGTTTGAGTGGCAATTCCTAAACTGAAACAGAGTGCTAGTGGACATGGGGTTCCATTTTGAGCTGATGAAATGCTCTAAAAATAGATAATAGAGCCCAGCAGTGGCATACATCTTTAATCCTAGCACTCAGGAGGCAGAGGTTGTCAGATCTGTGTGAATTCAAGACCATCCTGGTCTACAAAGCAAGTCCAGGACTGCCAAGGCTCTGTTACACAGAGAAACCCTATTTTTTTGTTTTTTGTTTTTGTTTTTGTTTTTTTTTGTTTGTTTGTTTTTTTTAAAAGAAGAAGGCTAGTGAGATGGCTCAGTGGTTAAGAGCACTGACTGCTCTTCTGAAGGACCTGAGTTCGAATCCCAGCAACCACATGGTGGCTCACAACCATCCGTGATGAGATCAGACGCCCTCTTCTGGTGCGTCTAAACACAGCTACAGCGTACTTACATATAATAAATAAATAAATCTTTAAAACACAAAAAGAAAAAAAAGAAAAGAAAAAGAAGATAATAGATAATAGATATGATCTCATTCCCCTGAGTTCATATAAAACTGAATTGTATACTTTAAATGGGTAAAATGGTGTGAATTGTATCTCAATAAAGCTGTGACAAAACCCATACTGGGACTCTGTACTGCTATCTCAGCTGTACCTGCTTACCTGACACATGGTTCTTTCAGCTCCACTATTGATTCTAGTGCAGGCTAGCATCTTGCCAGAAAGATGTCTCGAGAATATTCTATGGTAAATTCACAGGCCCAATCCAGGCTGCCACTTCAAGCAATACAGTCTGGGCAACCTGCTCAAGGCCAGCCTGATTCTAAGCCTTGGAGGAAGCAGGTGCTCTGCGTGTGGTGCCACCTGGTCTCGTACCAAGTACAAGTACTCTGGTGGTTCTGGACTGTCTCGATAGGATGCACAGCACATCTGTCTGTGCCTCCCACGGGACTGCCCCTGAACTCAAAGCTCTGGACTAACCATTCTCCCTGCAGACTGTGACAGGCCCTGTGCTCATGTGTCATACCTTCTACCAATTATTTGTTTTCCAGATCTTCCCAGACCAGATGTCAACCTCACAAGAATCCAGCTGAAACTACTATTTTAGGTTTGTGGAGACCCTTAATTTGTGGATCATGGACAGTGGGAACTGGTAGGTGGAATCTACTCCCAGCTACAGGACCGTTTTCTGTCCGTTTTCCTCAGATGCATAAGTCAGCATCATTTGTTCTAATGGAGCTCCATCCCACCTGGAACTTGGAGATCACTGTTACAGTATATTTCCCATCTGTTCCACTCATAGTTCTTTCCAAGCACCTTTGGTAATTCCTACCTGTTGGCTCTTTCTCATAGTGAAGATATGACATTTCGAATATATAAAGCTTGCTGGTTTTCCTTTTTTTTCCTTTCTCCTTCCCTTCTTCTTCTTTACTATTATTGCCTGGGTTTTATTATTATTTTATTCTTTTTATCTATTATTCTTTCGTATAATACATCTAGACTGCATCCTCCCCTCCATGTCTTCCCTTTACTCCTCTTAGCCACCCGCCCAACCCCCGTCAGCTCCCTTCTACCCCAGATCCATGGTTCTTCCATTTCCCTTCAGAAAACAGCAGTTGTCTCAGGGATAACAAGTGAACACGGTATAACCAGATGCAATAAGACTAGGCACAAACCCTCATATCATGAGGCAAGCCAGGAGGAGGAAAAGGGTCCCAAGAGCAGGCAAGAGCCAGAGACACCCTCACGCCTACTGTTAGGGGTTCCACAAAAATCCAAAGCTAAATGTCCACACCATATTTTCAGTGGACCTAACACAGACCCATGAAGGCTCTGTGATTGCTGCTTCAGTCTCTGTGAGCTCCTATGAGCCCTGTTTAGTTGATTATGTGGGCTATATTCTCCTTGTTCCTAGAATCCTTCCTCCCCCTCTTCCATAGGGTTTCCTGAGCTTTGCCTAATGTTTGGGTGTGGGTCTCTGCATCTGCTCCCATTGACTGCCAGAGGAAGCTTCTCTGATGACTGGCCTAGGAACTAAGTATAAAAAAAAAATCATTGCTTTTTTTTTTTTTTGCCATCCCTGTTTGGTTCTGCTCTAGTTCTCTGGGCCATCTGGATTCCACTTTCTGCCTATCCAGGCAGTGTCAGTCATGGGCTTCCTCTTTATGGTGTGGGCCTCAAGGTTGACTAGTTACTCGTTGGCCAGAGACTCTTACAAGCTCTGAGCTACCATTGTCTCACGACATCTTGCAGGTAGGACACATTGTAGGTTGAAGGTTTTGTGGCTGGGTTGGTGTCCTATTCCCACAACTGGAAGCCTTGTCTGGAAGATGGCTGGTTCAGGTTTATATAATTCATTATTAGGGTTGCCCCCATACAAGTTCCAGGGAGTTTCTACTGAACTAGGTTTCCACATCACCCCCAATACAGGACCTCTACCCCTCCATGTCTCCCTCTCCCACCTGATCCCTTCTGTTCCCAACCTTTCCTGTCTCTAATCTATCTGTAAAATCTAGTCTATTTCCCCTACCCAGGAAGATCAACACACACCATACCCTCTCAGCAATCCTTGTTACTTAGCCTCTCTGGGCAATTTGTATTTTCTTGATCTTCTTCAGTTGTCTTATTGCTCTATCTAGAACTTCAAGTACTATATTGAGTTTATTTGGAGAGAATGGACAGCCTTGTCTTGCTTGCCTTGTTCCTGATTTTAGTGAAATTGTTTTGAGTTTCTTTCCATTTAATTTGATGTTGGCTATAGGCTTGCTGTAAATTGTCTTTATTATGTTTAGACATGTCCTGTGCATTCATAATCTCACCAGGACTTTTTATCATGAAAGGGTGTTAGATTTTGTCAAAGCCTTTTTAGGGGGCATCTAATGAGAAGATCATGTGGGGTTTTTTTTCTTTTAGTTTGTTTATATGGTGAATTACACTGAAAAATTTTCATATGTTGAACTTGATGTGTTTTTAAAAAGATAAAGAGAGGGGGGATATGTTCTATGGAGGTATAGACAGGTATGGGGGAAGAGGGTGCCTCAGCGGGCCCATGCTGGGACACTTCCTTCCCCCTGAGGGACCAGCCACATGATGGTATAATACAAAGTAGTTTATTCAGGACATGGGGAGGGGAGTCAAGAGGATAGTAGAGGCAGAGAAAAGCAGAGAGAGAGAGTAGAGAAGTAGAGGCCAGCCATGAGCATGTGGAGAGAGACAGGGGAAGGGAATGGGAAGAAAGCAGTAGCAGGAAGAGCAAGAGCAAGAGAACGAGAGAGGAGCTAAAGAGTGAGGAAGGGGCCATAGTGAGTCAGGCTGTACCTGGCTGTTGCCAGGTAACCGTGGGGTGGAGCTTAGACAGAATGCTAACAGAACCATCCCTGCATCTCTGGGATGAAGCTTACTTGTTCATGATAGATGGTGTTTTTCATGTGTTCTTAGATTTGGTTTGCAAGTATTTTTGAGTATTTTTGTATCTATTGAGGAGGCCAGGCTGATTCCATGACAGGCTTCAAACTGGCAGTTTAGGAGACTAGGCCTAAGAACTGGGCAAGTTCTGGCAAGCCCAGGCAAGTCAGTTACTAGGAAAAAATCCCAGGCATCGGACAGCTAGTCAGAAATTGCCCTGCCATCAAAAGCTGCCTTGCCACCTGGCCTGAGGCAAGGACAATGGGTCAGCAGCAGTTGCTTCCAGACTTCCTCAGCAGCAGTTTCCAGACTTCCTCAGCAGCAGTTTCCAGACTTCCTCAGTAGCAGTTTCCAGCTCCCAAACTCTGGTAATGATTCTGCTGGAATGTCCCTAGAGATGGTCATCTATCCCAGAATTCCCCTAATGTGCTTTAAATCAGGCCTGGAAATTCACTTTGGGGTCTTTCTATCTTGGTAATGGAAGACCCCCAGCATGGTGGACTTCTGCAGAATAAAGCTCTTTGCATTTACATACTATTTGAGTCCAAGGTATCATTCTTCAGCGAGTCATGGACTCTTACACTATGTATTCATAAGGGAATTATATTATGTATTCATAAAGGAAATTGGTCTGAAGTTCTTTTACTTTGTTTAATCTTTGTATGGTTTACGTATTGGGTGACTGTGCCTTATAAAATAAATTTGGCATTGTACTTTGTTTCTGTTTTACAGAATAATTTGAGAAGTATTGGTATTAGCTCTTCTTTGAAGGTCTGGTAGAATTCTGCACAAAAAAACCCTGGCCCTGGGCTTTTTTTTTTGTTAGGAGACACCTTTTATTTCTTTAGAGGTTATAAGTCTATTTAAGTTGGTTATCTTATCTTGATTTAACTTGGGTAAGTGGAATCTATTGAGAAAATTAACCATTTCTTTTAGATTTTCCAATATTACTTCCAAAATTACAGATTTTTGAAGTATGTCTTATGATTGTCTGTTCTGTGAATATCTATTGGATCAATTTGGTTTATTACATCTGTCAGCTCCAGTATTTCTCTGCTTAGTTTTAGTCTGGATGGCCTGTCTGTTGGTGAGAGTGGGGTATTTAAGTCTCCTGTTATCAATGTGTGAGGGTCAATATATGATTTAAGATTTAGTAATGCTTCTTTACAAACTTGGATATCCTTGCACTCAGGGCATAAATGTTAAGAATTGAAACATTGCTGGGCAGTGGTGGCTCAGGCCTTTAAACCCAGCACTCAGGAGGCAGAGGCAGTCCTATATCCAGGAGTTGAAGGTCAGCTTGTGTAAAGCCTCAGAGGGTTTCCTGTCAAGAAACCCTGAGTAAGACAATGAGACTCAAATCGATGCAAAAGCAAGAGGTTTATTTTTTCACAGAGCCTGGATTGACCTCTAACAGTCTCTCAAGCAAGGGACTGGAGGCGACCCAGATTCTAACTTACAAGCACCTTTTATACATTTTTTTAGAAGGCAGATTATAGTAATGGCAACTAGGCACTTGGTGATGGGTAGTTAGGCTGACCTTTTGGCTGATTGGCCGGGCTGATATTGGATCATCCTGGGAGAGTACATTTGTTCCCCAGAGGGCCCAGGTGGCCTTCAGCCAATACATTTTATGGTTTTTCTGAAGTGTTTTATCAGAGTTGTTTCTGGGAAATCATCCTGGGGCCAGGAACTTGAGACTCTCCTTTGGGGCCTAACGCCCTTTCCTGGAGCCATCTCAGGGTTGGGTCAGAGTTGCTTAATCTTATCACTTGCTCTACAGATCTAGTTCCACAACAGACAGGCCTATACAAAGAAACCGTGTCTCAAACAAACAAACAGCAACAAAGAATTGAAATGCCATCTTGGTGGATTTTTCCTTTGGTGAATATGAAGTGTTCTTCCTCATCTCTTTTGATTAAGTTTGGTTTGAAGTCTATTTTGTTAGATATTAGATGACTACATCAGCTTGCTTCTTAGGTTCATTCACTTGGAAATATTTTTACAATCCTTTAGGCTGAGGTAATTGCCAAATCCGCCTTGGCCATGGCAGGGATGGCATACCATGGTTCCTGCCACTGCAACAGATCCAGCAGGACATGGGCTACACAAGTGTCAATGGTTGTTGTGGGCATAAGGCTTATTTGTGTAATAATGTACATATTTTCATGTTCCTCCTTCAGGGAATGCCCTCTCTATTAATGTTAATGACTCCACGCTAACCAGAGACTGGGAGGCAAAGGTGTGGCTAGTGTCTTAACCAAATGATAAATGCTGAGACCTTCAGGACAGCCCTCAAGACTGTGGGAAAGAACTCTAACAACATATTCAAAAAGTATTTAATTTCTCAACCACGTAAAGTATAAAGATATAATAGGAATTTTATAAGGAACTTCACATATCTAAAGGAATGGAGGCAGCTGAACTATGAGCCAGATTGTCAGAAAGATAGTAAGGAAGGACATGTTTGTGCTTACAAAGGCAGGCAGATTCCTGAGTTCAAGGTCAGCCTGAGACAGAGGGAGTTTAGGTTCAGACTCAGGTATGGTAGGAATAGTAATTTAAGGGTGGGAAAATTTTAACCCAGCTATTTTATCTTCTGTGTTTAATGAAAGCAGGCATATCTCTGAATTCTTTTGCAATGTTAAAAAAAAAGAGATGTGCTTGCTATCTCTAATAATTAAGGGGCTGGAGAAATGGGATGCTAAATCATGGAATAATTGAAAAGAAACCTATGGTAATGACTGAATTGATATGCACATAAAAGACTGAGTCTTAGTCTTCAAGAGCTGAGCTTTCTGGATGAGCTATCTGGAGAGAGAGAGAGAGAGAGAGAGAGAGAGAGAGAGAGAGAGAGAGAGAGAGAGAGAGAGAGAGAGAAAACACAGCTCTTTTAGAATGCTGTCTACCAGCTATCCAGAGAGAGAACTGCTTTAAGAGCTAACACAACTCTTTTAGAAAATTTTCTGGCTTTCTGGTTTTGATCAGAGAACTCAAGAATTACTTTTAGAATTTTTCTAACAGGATTTCTGACTTTTTTTTCTAAAAGCTTTTCTGAGTTTGATTGGAAAATCCACGAGCTATCCAGAGAGCATTTAGGAATGTTTCTAGCACAAGAGAGCTGTCTCTAGCAGAAAGCTGTCTTGAACAGGGAGCTGTTTCTTGAGTAGAAAGCTATCTGGAGCAGACTACAGAGCCAAGAGCTATCTACAGAGAGATATCTAGGGAACGACTTTGAGCAGAACTTAGGTCATCAGCTTGTAACCCATGATTTGACTTTGAGTCATTTGTCTCACTGCTCCCAAATATCCCTTTTTTTAGGAATGCTTCTCCAAGCTGAGGTTGGTCCTTGGCAGGTAATGTCTATCTTTGATGTTGAGGTGTGTTTTTCATATGCAGCAGTAGGTTCCATTTGGACTGTTATTTTTTTTTGGGGGGGGGGGAAGGTTTGAGGGAAATTGAATCCATTGATATTGAGAGATACCAATAATCAATGATTGTTAATTTTGTTGCTGCTGCTGGTGGTGGTAGTTTGTGAGTGTGTGTGTGTGTGTGTGTGCACACACACACTCACACATACAATTTCCTGCTTTTGTCTTACTAGTATAAGATTATTTCCTGTGTTTTCATGGGTGTAGTTAACCTCCTAGGGTTGAAGTTTTCTTTCTAGTACCTTTTATAGGGCTGGATTTCTATATAAATATTTTTTTATATTTGACTTTATCATGGAATATCTTGTTTTTTCCATCTATAGTGATTTTGTGTATAGTGGTGGTTTTGCTGTAGTAGTGTGGCCTGGCATCTGTGGTTTCTTAGAGTCTGCAGGACATCTGTCCTGGCCCTTCTGGCTTTTAGAGTCTCATTTGAGAAGTTGGGTGTAATTCTAAGAGATCTACCTTTATATATTACTTGGCCCCTTTCCCTTATTATTCTTAGGTTTGGCCTTTTCATAGTGTCCCAGATTTCCTGGATGCTTTGTGTCAGGATACTTTTTAGATTTAACATTTTCTTTGACAGATGTATCCATTCCTTCTATTATATCTTCAATACTTGAGTCTCTCTTCCATCTCTTGTATTTTGTTGTTGATGCTTACATCTTCAGTTTCTGATTACTTATTAGATTTTCCATTTGCATAATTCTCCAAATTTGTGTTTTCCTTATTGCTTCTATTTCCATTTTTAGGTTGTGAACAGTTTTGTTTCCTTTAACTGTTTTTTTCTTGGCGTTCATTAAGGGATTTATTTATTTCCTCCAATTTTTTTGTCTTTTCCTCAATTTCTTTAAGGGATTTCTTCACTTTTTCTTTAAGGACCTCTATCATCTTCATAAAGTGGGTTTCAAGGTCTCTTACTTGTGCTTCAGCTGTGTTGGGATGTTCAGGGCTTGTTGTAGTAGGATAGCTGGGTTCTGGTGGTCACATGTTGCCCTGTCTGTTGTTGTGTTCTTACATGGCATTAGGCATTTAAGTTTGGGATGAATTTAGGTCTGGGTGCCAATTTCTGGGTTTGTCTTCATTGGATGGGTAGTTTATTCCTTAGTTTCTGTTTCCCCTCTGGTCTTCTGGCCTATGTATCCTGTGGTTGAGCAGGGGATCTCCACTCAAGTTGGGGGGGCTGAACTTATGGTGGCTATTGTGGCTTCTGACCAAGCAGGGAGTCTCTGCCTGAGTTGGCAGCTGAGATATGGCAACAAGAAGGGGCCTGGGGATAGTGTATACAGACGGTAGAGGAAGTATGCCTACCTGGTCTTCCAGCAGGTGTGGTCTGTGGCTGGGCAGGAGGTGTCTGCAAAAGGCAACCGAGAGAGTGGGTCAATGGGTAGCTGGTCTACCTGGCTCATTTTATTATTCTTAGAGGGAATTCATTAAAGAATTCAAATGTGATTTTTATTTTTATCATAGAAAGCTAAGGAAGAATATTTTAGTTAGTTATAATGAACAGATCTTTGCTAGAATTTGTTTATGAAACCATATAATGAAAGACCCCCAGAACTGGGAAGATCCTTACTCAAGTCTCGGGATGACGCTACCACCCAATGACTCACGAGAGACCGAACCTGCTGCAATCACATTAGGTTTATTGGGGATACCGATACCGGGGTCGATCTCGTGACCATGCTGACCAGAGTTCGACACCGAACACAAGAAGTGTGGGGTGTTTAAAAGGAAAACCCACAAGCTGGGGGCGGGTATAGGGCCAGGGCCACAGCCGCATCAGTAAGTACCACAAGCCCCAGGAGGCCACGGAAATGCTGGAGGCAGGTATCACCACAGGATCAACTTTGACAAATATCATCCAGGTTACTTTGGGAAAGTTGGTATGAGGCATTACCATTTGAAGAGGAACCAGAGTTTTTGCCCAACTGTCAACCTGGATAAATTGTGGACGTTGGTCAGCGAGCAGACACAGGTCAATGCAGCAACAAAACAAGACTGGAGCTGCTCCCATCATTCACGTTGTTCGATCAGGCTTCTACAAAGTTCTGGACAAGGGAAAGCTCCCTAAGCAATCTGTCATCGTGAGGGCCAAATTCTTCAGTAGAAGAGCTGAAAAGATTAAGGGTGTTGGAGATGCCTATGTTATGGTAGCTTAAAAGCCATGCTGGAGGTTAATTAAATGCTAACATTTAAAAAAAGAAAGAAAAAAGAAAAGAAAAGAAAATTGGGTGAATAATGAGAACATTTACAGAGTCTTACATTGTTTCTGCAAAAAATCCCAACTTAAAATGATGAAAAACCAGTAGTATAGGATACCATATTAAACAAGTTATTAAATGGAATATGATGAAACAGACCATCCTAGAACACAGCATCACTCTGGCATTCTCTTGTTGTATGATTATCTCTTGATGTCTAGCAAGTTTTTCCAAATATGTGATAGAAAATATAACTGTCTGACATGCTCACAGAGTCAGAATTTGCATGAACCAGAGCAAAGGAATTGCCTTATTCTACATCATCTGGGGCCTCAGCTAAGAAGGCCATAACCTCTGGATGACTAAAACAACTCAGATGCGGAATAGCTTGAAAGCTTCTTTACTGAGTTTGTTGTCTGGCAGGGATTCAGAAGTGCTAAGTTTGGTTTGGGCCAGGGCACAGAGTATCTACATAGGCATGTGCTAGTTAGTTCTATGTTAACTTGACACAGTTTAAAGTTATCAGTGAGAGGAAACCACAATTGAGAAAACACCTCCGTAAGACTGATCTGTAGGCAGCCTGTTTGGGTACTGTCTTGATTAATGATGTGGGAAGGCATATTGCCACCCCTGGGAAGGTGGTCCTGAGTGACATAAGAAAGCAAGCTAAGATGAACAAGCTAGTAAGCCATCTTCCTCCGTGACTTCTGCTTCAGTCGTGCCCTGTGTTCCTGCCCTTCCTGAGTGCCTGCCCTGAGTTTCTTCAATGATAAACTGTGATGTGAAACTTTAATCCCATAAACCCTTTCCTTTCCAAGTTGATTTTGGTCATTAGAAAAAAATCATGGCTGGACAATGGTGGAGCATGCCTTTAATCCCAGCACTTGGGAGGCAGAGACAGGCAGATTTCTGAGTTTGAGGCCAGCCTGGTCTACAGAGTGAGTTCCAGGACAGCCAGAGTTACACAGAGAAACCCCATCACGTAAAACCAAAAAAACAAGCAAGCAAACAAACAAACACCCAAAACCTTAACTTACATGTGGCCTCTCCATATGACTTTGTGTCTCTTGCTTGTTTGTTACTGAGTTCTGAGACCCAGCATTCATGAAGAAGAGGAGAGAGATTTCAATAGATTTTGGAAAGAGCCTTTTATGCTTTTTCTAAACCCAGCATTGGAAAACATGCATCATCATTTCTGGCTCCTCCTGATTGTTTTAAGCATATCTAATATCTACTTTTTTACAGCTCAAGCTGGCCTTGAGCTTGGGATTGGAGTGCTGGGATTATAGGCTTTGGAAATCTTATATGGCTCTAGCCCTCACTTTTTTTTTTAATAAGATTTATTATTATACATCAGTACACTGTAGCTGACTTCAGACACACCAGAAGAGGGGGTCAGATCTCATTACGGGTGGTTGTGAGCCAGCCACCATGTGGTTGCTGGGATTTGAACTCAGGACCTTTAGAAGAGCAGTTGGTGCTCTTACCCGCTGATCCATCTCACCAGCCCTAGCCCTCACTTCTTATTAATAGAGTTATAAAGCCACACTGCCGAAGATCATGAAAATAGAGGAAAAAAACTCATGGAAAACTTATTTTTTTCCTCTTCAAAGTGGATCAAGGTTTTGGTATAGGTATACTCCAACATTTTCTCTGTTTTTAATCAACAGCTTTGATGAACTAATTTACATAATTCTGTTTTACATGTACAACATAATGAACTTTAGTAAATTTACATAGTATGCAAACATTGCCATAGTCTACTAGTAGAACATTTTCATCGCTCTGAGGAGGTCCTAATGCTCATTTGCAGTAAATCCTTAACTCCAACCCACCAGTCTCAGATAACTGTGGATCTGCTTTCTATCAATCTAGATTTTCCCTTTCTGGACATTTCATATAATGAAATAATAAAATATGCATTCCTTAGCATCTGGCTTCTTTCGCATGTAGGAAATGATTTATTTAGTATTACTGAGGAGTGTTCAAGCATGCAATTAATCATGCTAAACGTGTCCCCAGAGGCAAGTGTGGTAGTTAATAGCAGAACATCGGAGTAAGCCTGATAACTGTGAAGACAAGGAGACCCGAGTGAGCTGAACAGGAAATTATGAGAAAGACTTTTGGATCAGAGCAGTATGATTAATAAAAAGAATGGGAAAATTGCTTCTGTTTACTAAACATGGATGAGACATAACAACTGGAGTTTTAATTTCAAATGATGCAAGCTCAAGACCCACTATCATTTTGCATTCATTTGTGGGTTATTGGTATGCATTCTGTAGTTTTTTCTTTTTAGGATTCCTTTTGTTTTTTAATTTGTTTTGTATATGAGTACACTGTTGCTATCTCCAGACACACGAGAAGAAGGCACCAGATCTCTCATTATAGATGGTTGTGAGCCACTATGTGGTTGCTGGGAATTGAACTCAGGACCCCTGGAAGATCAGTCAGTGCTTTTAACCGCTAAGCCATCCCCCCAGCCCCCATTCTGTAATTTTTAAATTCTGGTATTTTTGATCATTATTAAAATTATGTAATTCTACGTATTTAGTTTAAGGGTCTGAAAATCACTGAAGGAAGACCCCAGATTTAGATAGTAATAAAAACCAAGAGCAGTTATTCTGCAGAAACAACTAGCATGTTAGGGTCACCATCATTTCAGAAAGGTGATGCAAAGACATTCGAGCCCCTTTCATTACAGAACGGCTTAAATGCTTCTGAGATAACAACAGACTTCTAAAGCCTAGAGCACATCCCAAGGGGTTATAAAAATCATTAACCGATGGTCATAAAGAAGGAGGTAAAGATATGGACCACACACAGGTGCAAAGACAGGAGAGAACATATTGACTGGGTTTATCTATACAAAATTTCAAGGATAGCTTAGTTATGTTTTTTAACTGTCCATGAACCTGTAAGCTAGTGACAAATGATGAATATTTAGCCAGATAATTAGTTCTAGTGGATATGTATGTAGACATTCTCTGTTATAAACCTCTTATTCAATTTGTGATCTGAATTTATGTGCAAACTCTTGGTGAACTTTTTACTATTGTAATCATGCAGTCTGAAAGTCATTCAAGTGCTGTGAGCAGAGACAGGCCTCCCTCCCCTTTTCTACCTGAGACTTTAACTTAGAGCCATGCAACTCCTGCAGAGGTAGAACAAAGGCTTCTTTTCCTAGCCTCCTGATGGTTTTACTATGAGGTGCTAAACTGGAGACTGAAGCTTCCCAACCTCAGAGCAAATCAGATAGGCAGATCAGCTTCCAGAAGCAAAGTACCTTACACTTAGGATGGATAGCAAATGGCTTATGGCCTAGTTTCTGAGTGGAGACAAATTGAATAAGAAGGACCCTTCATCTATAAACTGGCATGTTCCTGTAAGTCTCATTTCCCCTGCCATGATGATAATGGACTACACCTTTGAAACTTTAAGCCAGCCCAAATTCAATGTTTTCCTTTATAAGAGTTGTCATGGTCATGGTGTCTCTTCATAAGTAATATACTGTTTTTGAAAGTTATATATGGTGTGCTGCACATGAATAGTGCTTCTTTATATGGCTATAAAGTTAATTCTCTTTAGTTCTGTCATTTTATAAACTTTCCATGAATAATGGATTATCAAACAGAATCTCTGTCCCAGAGGGAATATAAGGTTAGGTTCCTGTTGAATGTCAGACTTTCATCAATCAATACATCACCAGCTAAGGCTGGTGGTTTAGTTGTTGTTATTGTTGATTGTGGTGGTTTGAAGAAGAATGGCCCCATAGACACACATGTTTGAATGCTTGGTCCATAGGGAGTGGCACTATAGAGAGATATGACCTTGTTGGAAGAAGTGTGTCACTATGGGACTAGGTGCATCCTCTCCCACTGATGCCAGACAAGATAGCCCAGTTATGGGAGCAGGTTCCACAGGCAGGCAGCGGAGTCAGGGTAAGCCCTCGGTCCAGTTGTTGGGAGACCTGCATGAAGAACAAGCTGCACATCTGTTACATGTGTGTGTGTGTGGGGGGGAGGCTAGGCCCAGCCCTTGTATGCTTTTTGGTAAGTGGGTCAGTCTCTGGGAGCCCCCAAGGGCCAGTAAACTTTTTAAGTATAAAGGTGCTGGCCTATTCTCTTTTGTTTTGTTTTGTTTTATAATCCATTATACAACACAGTGGCTGTGTAATCGGCATATTCTGGGACTATTAACTAGCATAGCTTAGAGTCACTGAAAAGGTAATTGTTCTCTTGGAAAAGAAATGACTAGACTCATAAGGTAAGGACAGAAAGTAGGTCAAGTGGTACCTGATATAAATTTCAGCTTAGGAAGATTACTGTTGGCTTCTTCACACTTATATAAGGATTGGTTGCTATTTAACTTCCCATTCAATGTGACTATAAAAGACAGACTTCAAAAGGTACCCTAAAGAATCCTTACCACCCTTGCTTCTGCAGACTTCTTCTTCTTCTTCTTCTTCTTCTTCTTCTTCTTCTTTTTTTCGAGACAGGATTTCTCTGTATAGCCCTGGCTGTCCTGGAACTCACTCTGTAGACCAGGCTGGCCTCGAACTCAGAAATCTGCCTGCCTCTGCCTCCCAAGTGCTGGGATTAAAGGCATGTGCCACCACCGCCCGGCCTGACTTCTTGATATTAGTGTTTTGACTGTCATAGCTGTCGAGAAGACGTGATGTAAGGTATACTCACCTTTTCCCTGTGCTACGAAGACCATGCCTTTTAGAAAGCAAACTTCAATGCCTAAAGAAGATAATGACAATTGCTTACCAGCATAGGCCAAACCAAGAAGCTCTCTCCCTCCAGGTTCATTTGGAGAGCTTTCTTTCTCTGAAATCACATGGAAAAACAAAAAACAAAAAACAAAAAAGCTTAAACCAGTAAGTCTCAATTCTCAAGGTAAACATCCATGTTCCTTCTTTACAAACAGCTGCTACACATGGTGACAAAGACTCTGAGGGTTAGTTTTGAAAGACTGGTTCTTAGTAAGGCTCCATCTGGATGGTTTTCACCAGTTCCCGTTTAGCTCTTTACCATTTGTAGTGGCTGGTTTTATGCATCAATTTGACACAAGTTGGAATCATCAGAGAGGAAGGAGCCTCATTTGAGAAAAATGCCTCCATGAAATCCAACAGTAAGGCATTTTCTTAGTTAGTGATCAATGGATGAGGGCCCAACCACAGGAAGCAAGCCAGTTAGCAGCACTTCTCCATGACTTCCCAGTCAGCTCCAGGTTCCTCCTCTGCTGTAGTTCCTGTCCTGACTTCCTTTGGTAATGAATAGTGATGTGGAAGTATAAACTAAATAAACCCTTTCCTCCTCAACTTGCTTTTTCGTCATAGTGTTTTATTGCAGCAATAGAAACCCTAACTAATGTACCATTGATAAAGCTAATGCAGGGTGAGTTCTGTCCTTTATGTGTTGTTTGCTCCAAGGTTAAACAGAGGCTCTTAGCAGTCCTATTTTTATATTATATGTAGGTAACAGGAATAGTTCTGTGGTTATTTATTAGTATCCAGTTCCACTCTTTATTGAAGTGGGAATTTTTGGTTTTGTTGGAGACTCAGTTGTCCTATGTGATTTTTTTTTTTTTCCTGGAAGCTGACTTATGAGATGTTTTGCTGAAGCAGACATGTGGTGCTTTTCTGAAATCTCTCTTGTGAAAGGACATGTATGTTTTGCTGAAGCAGGTACCTGAAAGGATACATGATATTTGGAAAGGGTTTATGTATAACCCAATAGTGGATGACACTCTTGGATTGGTTCACCTTGCTACTCATTGCTGGCCTTCATTGGGTTTTGTTGATAATGGTTTGCCTTGCTTTCTTCACTGATCTTCCCTTGTCATGACTTTGTGGAGAGAGAAAGAGATTCACCAAAGATCTTCTTATATTCTGTGTGTAGAGCTTTGGGGACTGCTTGGCAGGAATCTGACATTGGCCAAGGACAAGGAAGTAAGCTCAGGCAGGAATCTAATTTTAGGCTAGAACAGGAAAGTAAGTTCAGGCAGGAAACTTAATTTTAGGGTGGGACAAAAGAAGTAGGATTCAGGCAAGAATTTGATTTTGGGCTTGGACAAGGAAGTAAGCTCAGGTATTTTGATTATCCTGACAAGCCCTTAGAAACATCGATCACCGGAGTGAATGATCATGGGACTGATCACGGGACTGATCACTGGACTTTGATTATTGCCTTGCTTGTTCCTTAACTATTTGTGTTTATTGTCCTGTTTGCCTTTATTACTTGCATGTAATTAAAATGGTATACAAGCAGATTGGAAAAAAGTAAACCTGCCTTTGAAAGACCCCCAGAACTGGGGAGATCCTTACTCAAGTCTCGGGATGATGCGACCACCCAGTGACTCACGAGAGACTGAACTTGCTGCAATCACATGAGGTTTATTTGGGATAGGCCTTTACCGGGGTTGATCTTGTGACCATATTGGCCAGAGGAGTTCGACCCCGGAACACAAGAAGTGAGGGGTATTTAAGGGAAAAACCACAAGCTGGGGGCGGGGAGAGGGTTACCAAGGAAACATAACATAAAAACAGTGGAAAATTTTAGAGGGACCCAACCCAAGGTATTCAGTTAGGGAGGGGAACATATTCATTCTAGGAATGTAATCTTCATCTACAGGCCGACAGGGTGGAGAGTCTCATAAACCAGTAGACCTTCATTCCTAATTCTGCCCTCATTGTGGATCATTCAGGAGGTGCAGGTTTCGGGAACCAGAGCCCTGAGGCTCTGAGTTAGCCAAGTTCCTGGAACTACCTACTTCACATTTTTTGCTTGATACAGAGGTTTCCCATGCCCCCTTTTAGGTAAAGGTTACACATTATACATACATTTCTATCAAATGCCCTCATTTTAAATTCTAAGATTCTCCAGCCTTTCACTTTTAGTCTCAGAATTGACTGAGGTCATGCTGCAGTGTTGTCTAATTGTCTTTTTCTTTTCAATCCTTGCTCCTGTGCTGGAGAACCTGTTGACTGACTAAGCAGGTTTGGTCAGGTGGTGCCTAATGTGAGACCCCAGTAAGTGGGGGTACAGCGAAGGACACCTCGGGAAGAGGAACCATGCACAGAGGAAAATTTGGACCAATGGTGAGTAAACCCCATAAGAATGGAACAAGGGTATGGTAGAATGCCTTTTGTATATATGCTTAAAAATATGCTAAAGGCCAGAGGAGTGAAAATGAGTCAGAAAGAAATTACCCAGTTTCTGATTTTTATAGGAGAAATCTGTCCTTGGTTCCCTGAGGAGGGTACAATAAGTTTACAGAAATGGGAAAAAGTGGGAGAAGGGATAAAAAGGTACTATACAATGCATGGTCCTGAAAAAATTCCCATAGATGCTTTTAGCCTTTGGATCCTAGTTAGAGATACTTTAGATCCTAGAAATGAAAGTATAAAATTAGTTAAGATATTGGAAGATGCAGATAGTGAAAGCAAGAGGAAAGGTGAAATCATTCCATCCATACCTCCTATTTCTGAGATTTCAGACAAGGCAGGAAAGAGTGGCAAGCCTCTTGATCCTGCAGACAAAATTGAATTGGAGAAAGAGGCTGCTAAGTACCGTAATGAGGATTGGCCTCCTTCTCTGGATTCTCTTAAGGTATTTTTCAGGAAAGAACAGGCAAAGATAGCCCAGAGACAGAAGAAGATAAAGCAAAAAGAATTAGCTCAGCTTGTTGAAAGATTTGAGCAAGTTCTTGGAGAACAAAAGAGTAACAAAAGTTCAGATTCTAAGGAGGATACTCCAATAGTAGTGCCAAAAATGAAGATTTTGCCTCCTCCAGTGACTTTAAAAGGTAACAGAAATGAGGGAAGACCTCTTACTTTAAATCCCAGTGTTATTCTTTTATCACCCCTTCGGGCAGGACTGAAACAGGCTGTAGAATGAGGGGGAAATATACAAGGATATGCTTTGCAATCCCTGTGTTTGAAGCACAGAATCAAGAAGGGAACACAGTCAGATACTACACTCCCATTCCTTTTAAACAACTAAGGCGATTAAAAACTGCCTGTGTTCGGTATGGACCTACTCCTCCATTCACCACGGCTACATTAGATGGCCTGTCTACGGAGGCTTTTCTGCCTGCAGATTGGAAACAATTAGCTCATGCATGCCTTGGGTGGAGGGGAATATCTGTTATAGAAAAAAGAATTTTTGAAAAGATATCAGCAGGCAGCAGAGTTAAATGCTAGAGCTAACAATCCAGCTACTTATGAAATATTAACAGGAAAATGCCAATACCTGGATATATATAATCAGTTAAAATTTAATCTCAGTACTTATGCTCAAATTGGTGATGCTGCTCATAGAGCCTGAAATACTTTGCCTAATAAAGGGGATTTATCTCGAGATATTTCAAAAATAAGGCAGGGTCCTGATGAGCCTTTTCAGGAATTTGTTGATAGGCTGATTAAAGCATCTGGGAGAGTGTATGGAGATGTTAATGCTAGAATGCTTTCAGTAAAACAGTTGGCTAATGAGAAAGCAAAAACAGCCTTCCAGACCTCCATAAGACCTTATAGAAGGACTGGGACAATTACTGACTATAGTAGATTATGTCCCAACAGTGGTCCCTCTTATGTGCAGGGTGTGGCCATAGCTGCTGTACTACAGGGAAAAACTATGCAACAAGTTCTATCTCAACAGACTGGAAAAGGAAAGAAGAGGGTTAATGTTCCTCCTGGAAGTTGTTTTGGGTGTGGATAGACAGAGCATCTAGTGAGAAATTGCCCAAATAAAACTAAGGAAAAGAATGAGAAAAAAACCAGAAGTCTGTCCTAGAAGCAACAGAGGGACTCATTGGACCAATAAATGCAGGTCTAAGAGAGATGACTTAGGAAATCCTTTCCTTCAGGGAAATGGGAGAGGGGGGCCAGCCCCAGGCCCCAAATCAAGGTTATGGGGCCATGCAGTTCATTCCTCAGCAAAACAATCCTTTCAGGATCTCTTCCAAGCCACCCCAGGCAGCACAGGAATGGACCTCAATCCTTCCACATACACAGCATTAACTCCTGAAGTGAGGATACAGGTGCTTCCTAATGGAATATATGGTCCAATATTGCCAGGAACTGTAGGATTGTTACTGGGAAGAAGCAGTGCCACTATAGCAAGATTGATGATTGCTCCAGGAGTTATAGATGCAGATTATACCTGGGAAATTTAAATTATGACTTCTCTTACCCATATTTCTGTTATTCAACCTGGACAGAGAATTGCTCAATTACAC
Organism: Mastomys coucha; assembly: GCF_008632895.1. Lineage (NCBI taxonomy): Eukaryota > Metazoa > Chordata > Mammalia > Rodentia > Muridae > Mastomys > Mastomys coucha. Next base: position 11,791,883 of record NW_022196910.1, on the reverse strand, counting down.
CTTATACCATTGGTTATGACAAAAAATAAGGTTAAAACTAATGTTCGAGGGCCAAGAGGATTTGGTTCTTCAGATGCTTATTGGGTCCAAGCAATAAAAGCTGAAAAACCTGAACTAGTCTTAAGAACAAATGGGAAAAAATTTAGAGGGCTGCTAGATACAAGAGCAGATGTATCTGTAATGACTTCTGTTCATTGGCCTGGATCTTGGCCTAAAACAACTACCATTACTCAATTGCAAGGGATAGGGCAAAGTCAGAGTCCTGAGCAAAGCAGTGACCTCTTACATTGGGAGGACGAGGAACGTCACCAAGGATATTTTCAACCTTACATTGTTTCAAATTTACCTGTTAATTTGTGGGGGAGAGATATGATGAAGGACGTGGGGAGTCCTTTTACACAGTCCAAATAGGAAAGTTACACAACAAATGTTTGATTGTGGTTATTTACCTAACCATGGGTTAAGAAAGCAAAATCAGGAAGAATTAGAGCCCATTATAGTTATCCCCAGAAAAGAAAAAACAGGTATAGGGTATCTTTAATGGAGACCATTGAAAAGCCTGCACTCCATGCGGATAAAAATCACTTGGAAAAGTGATGTTCCTGTATGAGTTAATGAATTATCAACCCATAACATTTATTTCAGAAAAAATCCTGCCGGGCGGTGGTGGCGCACGCCTTTAATCCCAGCACTTGGGAGGCAGAAGCAGGTGGATTTCTGAGTTCGAGGCCAGCCTGGTCTACAGAGTGAGTTCCAGGACAGCCAAGGCTACACAGAGAAACCCTGTCTCAAAAAAAAAAAAAAAAAAAAAAAAAATCCTGGCCACTCAAAAGCTAGTGCAGGAGCAATTGCAGGCTGGCCACATTGAACCTTCCAGTTCCCCCTGGAACTCACTTATATTTGTAATTAAGAAAAAAATCAGGCAAGTGGAGATTATTGCAAGATTTATGAAAAGTTAATGAAACTATAGAACTTATGGTGGCATTACAACCTGGCCTACCTACCCCAGCTGCCATTCCAAAAATACACATAAAATTAACATAGGTTTAAAAGATTGTTTTTAGACTATTCCTTTACAACCTGATGGCTGTAAAAGGTTTGCATTTAGTGTTCCTGTTTGTAATTTTAAAGAACCCATGAAGCGATATCATTGGAAAGTTTTGCCTCAAGGAATGGCTAATAGCTCAACTTTATGTCAAAAATTTGTTGCTGCTTTAACACAAGAGGCTAGGACCTTGTATTCTTCTGTGTATATTATTCATTATACAGATGATATTTTATTAGCTGATTCCTCTGAGGGGGTTTGACTACAAGCTTTTGCTCTTACACAAGCTTTAAAATCTTGGGGGTTAGTTGTTGCTCCAGAAAAAAATTCAGAGACAATATCCTTTTCAATATTTGGGACATCAGTTATATCCTAAACAAATTGTAGCACAGAAAATTCAAATAAGAAAAGATAATCTACTTACTCTAAATGATTTTCTTTCCTTCTTTCCTTCCTTTCTTTCTTCCTTCCTTTCTTTCTTTCTTCCTTCCTTCCTTCCTTCCTTCCTTCCTTCCTTCCTTCCTTTCTTTCTTTCTTTTTTCTTTCTTTCTTTTTAAAAAGATTTATTTATTTTATGTGTATAGCTCTTGCCCCGCTCCCTCTGGCCCAGCTTGCTCTAGGCATGCTTGCTCCAGAGTAATTCACTGTAGCTGTCTTCAGATGCACCAGAAGAGGGCATCAGGGCATCAGATCTCATTACAGGTGGTTGTGAGCCACCATGTGGGTGCTGGGGTCCGAACTCAGGACCTTTGGAAGAGCAGTCAGTGCTGCTACCCACTGAGCCATCTCACCAGTCCCTCTAAATGGTTTTCAAAAGTTGTTAGAGATATTAATTGGCTAAGACCTCATCTTAAGCTTACTACAGGAGAACTTAAACCTCTGCTTGATACACTCAATTGGGATGCAAATCCTAATTCCCCTTGACAATTAACTGATGAGGGACGAATAACTTTGCAGAAAGTAGAGGAAGCTATTAGCCAACAACAGATGCATTATATAGATGATGATCAATTGTTGGCTGCTTGCGTCATTGCTACAACTCATGCACCCACAGCAGTCCTTTGGCAAAAGGGACCATTAACGTGGATTTGTCTTTCTTCATCTCTAAGTAAAGTTTTTAACACCCTATTTTGAAGCTGTTGCTATGTTAATACAGAATTGTAGGATAGAATCATGGAAATATTTGGGGAAATAACCTGATGAAATATTTATTCCTTATTCCAAACAGCAATTAAATTGGTTAATGCAAAATACTGATCTTTGGCCTATTGCATGTGCAAACTTTTCAGGGAAAATTGATAATCATTATACAAAATCAAGTTGTTATAAGTTGCCTCTATGCATGCTTTTGTATTTCCTGTAAATTTATGCATGTAGCCCATAGAAAATGCAGTAAGTGTATTTACAGATGGTTCATCTGATGGGAAGGCAGTATATGTGATTGGACCACACGTTTATTTTCTTGAATCTCCCCTTGCTTCAGCACAAATAATTGAACTACATGCTGTAGCTGCTGGTTTTGAAATGTTCAAAAAAAAATCAAGCTTTTATTTTGTATGCTGATAGTCAATATATATTTCATGGATTACAATTACTTGAAACTGTTCCTTTTTAAGATACTGCTAATTCTCAAAATTTGCAGTGATTTCTGCAAATACAACTCAATTTAAGAAAATGTACAGTTCCTTACTTTGTAGGATATTTAAGAGCTCATACTTGATTGCCTGGACCCCTTAGTGAGGGCAATGCCACAGCAGATTTGTACACCAGGAAGGTTATAGGCCTTACACAGGAATAATTAGCCAAGCAATCTCATTCTTTACATCATCAAAATAGTTATAGCTTGAGACAACAAGTTGGTATTTCTAGAGAATGTGAACATCAAATTGTAAAAACTTGTCCTGAATGTCATCAGTTTCTACCTGTACTGTTCAATGGTGTTAATTTTTGAGGACTTATACCTAATCAATTATGGAAAATGAATGTTACTCATATTTCTGATTTTGGAAAATTAAAATATGTACATGTGACTATTGACAACTTTTCAGGCTTTCTAGTTGCAAATGCTTTAACAAGAGAAGCAATTGAAAACATGATTAGTCATTGTCTGCATTGTTTTTCTATACTAGGTGCTCCTAGTGAGATTAAAACAGATAATGGAACTGGCTATTGCAGTCTAACATTTGAGACTTTCTGTCAACAATTTAATATTACCCATATTACTGGGATTCCTTATAATCCTCAGAGACAAGGTATTGTGGAACAGGCCCACGGAACTTTAAAACAATATCTTTATAAAATAAAAAAGGGGGAGTTATACTCCCATACACCACAAAACTATTTAAATCATGCTCTTTTTATTTTAAACTTTTTTGGGGGGAGAGGGGAGGAACAGGGTTTCTCTGTATAGCCTGGCTGTCCTGGAACTCACTCTGTAGACCAGGCTGGCCTCGAACTCAGAAATCTACCTGTCTCTGCCTCCCAAGTACGCGGATTAAAGGAGTGCACCACCACTGCCTGGCTAAACTTTTTAAATTTGCATGTTCATGGACGTTCAGCAGCTGAGCTTTTTTGGCATCCTCACACTTCCGCTACGTATGCTTCAGTGAAATGGAAGGATCCTATGACAGGCCAATGGCATGGACCCAGCCCTGTACTCATATGGGGACAAGGTCATATTTGTGTTTTTTCACAGGAAGAAAATGGAACATGGGGGTTGCCAAAAAGGTTGGTGCAACAAATGGAATAATCCCATGTTCCTGTTGATTCCCTTACTGATGATGACGATTCCTCCACATGATGAAGTCCACTGGGCTATGTTCCTGACCCACAACTGATACATCCAGCAGTGTGGTCCAGACTGGAGATTCTCATGACCAGTAATAATAATACTCAACTTCTTGGATAATAATACTCAACTTCTCCCTGGGCAGGAGAGTCAATTTATAATAAGACTGTGACTTTCAATGCATTTGGTTATGCGATCCCTGTTTGCTTTGTGAAGAATAGTACAAGTGATGGGTGTATTTCAGTGTTTCCTCAAACTTGGAAGAAAAAGGTATAATTATAACTCAAAGCATGCCTAAACATTATAAGGGATTTGCCCTTGATCCTCGTGAGCTATGACCTTGTGGATCTGTACCAACAGAGAATGTGGAACAGGCATTTAACAAAGTAATTAGCTGGAAAGAATGTTTTAATCAACTCCCAATATAGTTTATTGTTTCCAATAAAAATGCAAATTATTGATTGGGCTGGGAATCAGTCAAACATTGGGCAAATGGAGATGTCCCTAGGCCTTTGGCAATCAGAAGCAGGCCATTTTCAATGGCAAATCTAGAAGTTAGCTGCAGCTCTCTGTGAAGTATACACTGGCTAGAAATAGAATTGGGGCAGGATCTGGACTTTGAACAAGTGTTAGTGCATGTGTTAAGGCTCCCAATCTTTTATTAATTGGTCATGTTAAAATTACTTTTGTTTCTCCTACAGTATTCATGTAAGTTGTATCGATTGTACATTTTCTAGTTGTGTTAATATGTTGAAACCCGGGATGTCTGTTATGGTGATCTATCAACCAACTTTTGTTTTATTGCCTGTGAGCATTACAGGACCTTGGTATTCTGAAAAAAGCTTGCAGGTACTGGAAGAAGTGAGTCAGGCTTTAAGCAGAAGCAAGAGGGTAGTGGGCTTGATTATTGCTGGTATAGCAGCCTTAATTATATTAATAGTTAGCACTATTGCCTTTGCTTTGACACAAGAAGTTAAGACAGCTACTTTTGTTAAACATTTAGCAAAAAATATTACTAACGTTCTAAGTATTCAAGAGGATTTAGATAGGCATTTGGAACAACAGATCGATGCTCTTTATGATGCTATTCAAATTATTGGAGAGGAGGTTCAGAGTCTAGAAGTAAGAAGCCATCTCGAGTGTCATGCTAAATACCAATGGATTTGTGTTATTTCTAAACTTTACAATGATAGTCACTATAATTGGGAAAAAGTTCAAAGACACTTGCAGACTAGTTGGCATAATTCCAACACCTCTCTGGATGTTTTAGCTTTACATACTGAGATTATGAATTTAAAGAATGCTCCTCTGCTGAGCTTTGATGCTGCTGATATTGCTGATAAAATTACTTCCGGCCTGAGGTTAGTATTTCCATCTTGATCAAGCTTCAAGAATGGTATATATAGCTTGATCCTACTAGCCCTTTTATCTTGGGAATACTTTTATTCCTGACCATCGTGTGAAAGCTTGCCTTTAACAACATTAACACTTTGGTGACCAAAGTATATGGCTTGAAACTAAAAGTGGACCCCCAGACAGGTTGGCAAGCCGAAGACAGGTAAGATTCTGCACAGAACTTTACCAACCTAAAACAGAGGTGCATTGTGCTCTTAATAATGCATATTCTCTGATGGGTAAGGAAGGCATTCTTGTCAAAATGACCTAAGGAAAGCTCAGTCTTATTTAGGAAATAAAAACGGGGGAAATGTGGAGAGCTTTGGGGGCTGCTTGGTGGGAATCTGACATTGGCCAAGGACAAGGAAATGGGCTTCAGGCAGGTATCTGACATTAGACCATGGTAAGGAAGTAAGCTCAGGCAGGAATCTAATTTTAGGTTAGAACAGGAAAGTAAGTTCAGGCAGGAACCTTAATTTTAAGGTGGGACAAAAGAAGTAGGATTCAGGCAAGAATTTGATTTTGGAGCCTTGGACAAGGGAGTAGGCTCAAGTATTTTGATCATCCTGACAAGCCCTTAGAAACGTTGATGGGGGAGTGAGTGATCATGGGATTGATCACGGGACTGATCACCAGACTTTGATTATTGCCTTGCTTGTTCCTTAACTATTTGTGTTTATTGTCCTGTTTGCCCTTATTACTTGCATGTAGTTAAAATGGTATAAAAGCAGATTGGAAAAAAAGTAAACCTGCCTTCAATCTCAGAATTGACTGAGGTCATGCTGCAGTGTTGCCTAATTGTCTCTTTCTTTTCAGTCCTTTCTCTTACACTGGAGAACCTGTTGACTGACTGAGCAGGCTTGGTCAATTCTGGTGGCTTCTTGCTGCTTCTTGGACTTGAGCCAATTCACCAGTCTCAAGGTTTCTTCTTGACTCAGCTGCCACGGCTGATTCATGTTTGGTGTTTTGCTAGTGGACTAGCCTGCTGACAATGAAGATTAGACTTGCCCCAATGAGCTACTTCTAAACAGGTCAGTGTCTCCTTTGTCCTATGATCTATTTTCCTCCCCTATCTTTGGTGGGTGGGCCATAAGGGAGGTTGAAACATTTAAGAACCTTTATTAAAGTAGGTTTTGAAAAATGGGTGGTGGTGGCGCATGCCTTTAATCCCAGCACTTGGGAGGCAGAGGTAGGCGGATTTCTGAGTTCGAGGCCAGCCTGGTCTACAGAGTGAGTTCCAGGACAGCCAGGGCTACACAGAGAAACCCTGTCTCAAAAACAAACAAACAAACAAACAAAAAAGAAAAAAAAATATAAGCCTGCAGGCTGCACCCAACTTGGTTTAGGCATTATGGGTCAATCCACTTCTAATGTAGTAGAGGAACTGGCAGGTTTTGATGGGCTAGCTGTATTGTTTAGAGAGGTTGGCAAAATAGCAGCAGCTTCTGCTGCGTGGTCTCCTGCCTTTCTAACAGAGGGGGTTTTGCTTCATAGTTTTCATGTATACCATTTTTGAAAAATGGGAGAAAGCTGAAAATTTCAGAAGGTTCACTTGATTTCTTTGTGCTAGAGAGTATTACCGAGTTGGCTATGCACTTAGTTTATGGGTAGAGGTAGAAGTGCTTGGAAAACAAAAAGCCAGTGGGAGGAGAAGAACAGGGTTCAGGCTTGGTGTCCAGTACTGGGAATTTACCACATGATGAAAGTGGAATAAAACTACTTCCAGGTGCCCAGAGCACCTCTGTGAGACAAGGGGCTAGGAAGAGCAGGAGGTCATAAAGGGGCAACAGGTTAGTATTCAACCACGTACACCTGCTTGAGGCTACACAGGCACCTTCAGCCTTCCCAGTCTTTGTGCAGCATATGCCTGCTAATGATGGTCGTCATGCTTATAATGAGTTGACCTGGCATCTGATAGAAATGCTACATCTAAAGCATTTTAAAGAGGTTATGGTATTGTAACCCTACTCCAGCCAGGAGCTGGTTCTCTCAGACCTTGCCTTGCCACAGATAGCCACCCCTCTCTCCAAGCTCCTGCTAATAGCCACACAGCTCTCCAAGTTCCTGTTATGCCAGAACTCCCACTTCCAGAGATGGAAGATGAAGATGCTGATTGGGTGGCAAGATGCTGACGGACTGGGGGAGGGGTTTCTGGCCTGCCTGCTTGTTACACAGTTGAATACACACGACGGACTGAAAGCGTAACTATGGCTCAGTCCCATTTTTTAATCCCCTCTCACCATTCAGTCCCCTTAATTTCTCTTCAGGCTCCTACCTCTCTCTTCCAGAAAACCCATTCATATTTAGCTGCAGGCAGCAACAGAATGGCGCCTGACAATGGAGCTGGAAACGAGGGGATGATTAGAGAGCAGCACTACCTGAGTGAAGTTTCACAGGTAAACGATTTATGGGGTAAAAAAATGATATCAGCTAAGTTGGGGCTACACTGGCCCCACTTAGGATTTTGGTAGTGACACTCAGAATCAGAAACTTTGTTAGGCAATCGTCCATAGTCAAAGAACTATATTTAGGTGAGAAGGATAGAGCATAAATAAAATAAAAAAATACATAAAAATAGTAAAATACCAAAACAAAACAAAATATATGTATAGAGAGATCAAAAGACAAAGAAAATGGATTTCAGAGCTATCCCAGAGACACAGAGAAACTGAGAGACATCTTGCTTTCTCTATGGCTCATTCAGGAGAAATTCTTCTTAGTCTTAACTTTGTGTTTACAAGTCTGTTTGTATCTGTCTTTGTATTGTGGTATGAGTGATTGAGGTTCTGTGTTTTGTGTTAAAAATAAAAGATGGTTAAAACACAGTGAAGGCTGAGTTAAGTTGCCCCCGCTAAAAGACTGCTTTTAAGAAAGGGTCAACAGTTTTAGCAAATGAGATGATAGTTGTATTTTTTAAAACTGGTAACTCATAACATGTGGCCTGAGCCAGCGAACATGGTGTAGTCGGGCCGGTGAGCACTGCACTCTGTCCTCCTGGTGCGAGCAAAGACAGTGGCACAGGGAACAGGGTAAGAAGGCCCCTGGTCCACTAGACAGCAGGCGCCAGGGCTAGAGTGGCGCGCTTGCCGGCAGCGGCCCAGTGTAAAAGTGCAGAGGGTGCCAGGGTGGACAAACTCCCACGGCTGGCTGCAGCGGCCAGCCGGCAGTGAGGTCCTACACCATGGTTGCTGTAGTGACAGCGGGGGCGGGGGAGGGGCGGGTGTGTGATCCCACAACCGCCAAGGCTGTGGAAGCAGAGGCACTGTCCGCTGTTTTGTGCCTGTGTGCCTCACTCCCCACAGTGGTCACATGGATACTCTCTCTTGGCAGTGCCGTGCCAAGTAGAGTTTTGCAATCGTCATCTAGTGGTCACAGTGTAAGTTGCAGGCTGATACTGATTTTCAGAACGGCTTAGTGCAGATTCAATTACAGGCCAATTACCTGGTGAAATTTAAAAGTATGGTTAAAATTGACAGTTCCACTGGCTACAGTTTATTAATCATCAAAGATCTAAAATAGCTTTGATTTTAAAATTTATAAAAGGTCAATGAGGCCATAAGATTTATAAAATTTATTATAACATTATAATCGGGCCTAGCTACTTCATATAAAGCTATAGTAATTTTGAGGATTTTGCTTCTAGTAAGTTTTTAATCATTAGAAAATTTTGCCTTTATAAATTTTTGTCTCTCCTTCAGTGCAAGAGGCAAGGGCTTTAAATTTTTCAGTGTACATTGATTATTATCTAATTCCTGTAATTGAGAATTTCAATACCTTTGCCCTAATACATGAATTTTACAAACGAGTATTAGTTGCTCTAGAAAAAGTTTCAGAGGTAATATCTCTTTCAATATTTAAGCCTTAGTTATGACAATAAAAGTTGTATTAAGTAAGAAAAGATGAGTTATTTCAAATTACTTTTGACTAAAGCCTTACCTTAAACTCGCCACAAGACTTAGGCCTTGAGAGACTCAGAGCACTTTACAGAAAGTAAAGAAAACTTATGTAAACAATTGCTATCTATTGCAATCAAACGTTTGTGGTTTTAAATATGCCTACAACAACTCTTTGGCAAAAGAGATATTAATATAAATTCATCTTTTCTCATATTCTAAGTAAAGTTTTAATATCTTATTATGAAGTTGTGGTAATATGAATAAAAATTATATAATAAAATCATAAATATATTTTAGAAAACATTTCTTAAAAACCTGATGAGATACCTATTTCTTGCTTCAAACAGCAATTAATTTGGTTATTGCAAAATATTTTTATTTGGCCTATTACATAGAATAAATTTTAAACAAAATGGTAATTATCTAAAAGACAAATTGTTAAGATTTGCTTAAATACATGCTTTTATATTTCCTATAAATTTATGTACACATCTCATAATAGTATATACTTCTACAGCCCTTTTATGGGAAAAAATTATATGTAAGTCACATGTTTAATCTCAAGATTTTTTCCCCCTACCTCAGCATAAATAATTAAACTATGTGTTGTAGTCACTATTTATCAGGTGCTAAAATTAAGTCTTAATTTGTATGTGGATATATGTGTATATGCATATATCAGAGCTTTCAATTGCTTATGATAATTTGATATTTTTAAAATATAATTTTGATTTAAAAATTAAAAGTAAAATATACACATGTGACTATTAATTCATTCTCAAACTTTCAAGTTATAATTGCCTTAACATGAAAAAACAAGAAAATATTAATTGGTTATTGTCTAAATTATATTTCTATACTTAATGTTCCTAATCAGATTAAAACAGATTATGGAACTGACTATTATAGTCAAACATTTAAGATCTTTTGTCAATAATTTAATGTTACCCACATTACTGGGATAATTTATAATTCTCAGAGACAATAAATTACTCAATGTGCACTTCACATTTTGAAATTTTGATTTTTTAATAATGAAAGGAGGAGGAATCATGCCTTCCACTTCAACGTTACCTCCAAATGCATATTTCACTTTTTACTTGTTTTAAAAGCATATCTTGCTTTTTGCTTGTTTTAAAAAGCATATCATTCTTTTTTTCTTGTTTTAAAATTCTTTTTTGCAGTCTGATGCTAAAGGTCAGTCTGCTGTGGATCGCCATTGGCACCCACACATCTCCAGTTCTTATGCCACAGTAAAATGGCGAGGTCCATTTACTAACACGTGGTATGGTCCTGACCCCGTTTTAATCTGGGAAAGAGGTTCTGTTTGTGTCAGAACACGATGGCTGTCTGAAACATTGGTTTGTCAAGTGGATACAGATCCAGAGTCGTTTTTGTTTTTGCTTTTTGGGTTTTCGAGACAGGGTTTCTCTGTGCAGCCCTGGCTGTCCTGGAACTCACTCTACAGACCAGGCTGGCTTCAAACTCAGAAATCCATCCGCCTCTGCCTCCCAAGTGCTGTGATTAAAGGCATGTGCCACCATTGCCCAGCTCCAGAGTCTTTTTAATAAACATGTTATCAACTAAAATGGCTAGAAATTTTTATTAGCCAACAAAGTTCACTTGGCTGAAATAGCCTCCACTTTTTTCTGAGACTTAACAACTGCTTCCTCCTACACCTGGAGGCCAAACCTTGGGCCTGAGTGTTGTTAATTTGCAACTGAAGTCCCTGGGACATCCTCAAGATAATGCTAAGTTTGCTGCTTTTAAACTTTTGAGCTTTTATCTCATGCAGGTTCATTATAGACATACAAGCCCTACTCCACACTAAACTCTAGAGAGACTCTATGTAGCAATTATTCATCATGATGAAGAAAATTAGTTATAGGCATGTTGTGGCTTTGGTCTGTATGGGAATAAGGTATACTGTGAAGGCCTGTAGCCAATGATGGGTTCCTGTATCTATGGCTTTTACCAACCTAAGACAGGGTCACATGCCAAGAGGCTGTGTTTATTAATCATAAACACTGAAAAGGCCCGCTTTGTGTAAAAACACGCAAACTAGCTGCATGTGATTCCCAAAGACAGGTAAGGGTAAAAGGTCAGTAGATCCATACCTAAGACAGGTGGGTTTGCCAAGCCACTGTAAATATGTCCCAGTCCAGTTAATTTTTAATAAATAAATAAGGAGGAAATGTGATCTTCCTCCAGCCAGGAGCTGGTTCTCTCAGACCTTGCCTTGCCACAAAAAGCCACCCCTCTCTCCAAGCCCCTGCTAATAGCCATGCAGCTCTCCAAGTTCCTGTTACGCCAGAACTCCCGCTTCGAGAGACCAAAGATGAAGATGTTGATTGGGTCACAAGATGCTGCTGGACTCGGGGAGGGGTTTCTGCCTGCCTGCTTGTTACACAGTTTAGTACACATGGCGGACTGAAAGCGTAACTATGGCTTGGTCCCATTTTTTATCCCCTCTCGCTGTTCGGTCCCCTTAGTTTCTCTTCAGGCTCCCACCTCTCTTCCAGAAAATCCGTTCATATTTAGCTGCAGGTAGCAACATGGTATGGCATGGATTGCATTTTGCATTTGTTAAAGAAATGTTAAGTAACTGGGCTATGCAGCATGGAGTTATTCCCTAATATTGAAAGATATTGGTGTCAACTGAACTAGAACTACAATTGACAAGCTGGTCAACAATTACAATGGTTGTTATGTTGGAGCCACAAAGCCACAAAAATAGACCAGTTGCTTGGTGAAGGGTGTTATGCTAATTTACAATAACAAATCTGATATAATGATACTCTAATTAAACAATGCCATGTTGCAACTTTAAGAGCTTGGGATATGATTGAGGCACTTGGTAGAAAATCAATCTCATTTTCTAAAGTAATACAGGGTCTGCAGAAGGCTTTACAAACTTCTTACAGAGATTGGGTGTTGGGGCCAAAAAGCTCGTGGCATCTCAGTCTCCATCTTGTCCCTGAGCCATCATCTATTAACTAACACTATTTTGTCTCTTCCACTATCTTTCTTCCGTTCCTGCAACTGACTCAGGACATTTTACGATAGGGAGTTTTCAGGACAACTTACAATGAGAACATTCCTTTCTGGATTTTTCATAATGAGGACACTCCTTACAGTTCATTTTACAATGTGGACATTCCATTTATGCTGATGTGTAATCAAACAATAATGCCGGTTTGTTCCATGCACCTGGGCAAATGCCTTTGTGGTCTGTAGGTTTTTTGTTTTTGTTTTTGTTTTTTTTTTGTTGTTGTTTTTAGACAGGGTTTCTCTGTATAGCCCTGGATGTCCTGGAACTCACTCTGTAGACCAGGCTGGCCTTGAACGTAGAAATCTGCCTGCCTCTGCCTCCCAAGTGCTGGGATTAATGGCATGCGCCACCACTGCTGGCTGTGGCCTGTAATTTTAAGTAGTTCCTTTTCCTAGAGTAAATTAAGACTTGATCTGAATTTTTTGTCTTGTCTCCTTCCTTTGAGTCTCCTGTTCCCAAACTTGTTGTTGCAATTCCCTCTTCTTGAAAACCCCATTGTTTAATTCCTGCAGGTCGGGGCAATTGGGTTTATCTGGAAATAGAGCCATCTCAGACCCTGAAACCAGACAGTCATGGATAAAAATCTTGGCATTTAAAAATGCAAATACTGAATGTAAGAGAGCAATCAGACCACTGAAAGCAGAAGGAGCCCTGATCCCTGATAGATGAATCGATAAGAGAAACAACTGGAATTGGCTCTCGGGAACATCATGCCAATATTATAGGACAAACTGTAGCTAGAAGTCTCAGTAATCAAAATTCCTGATGCTTTAATCGAGGTGAATTTGGTCATTTCCAAAGAAATACAAAGAAATTATGAGACTAGAAGATTCACAACTCAAAATAGCAAGTATGTTGATTGACTCTAGAGAATATGGTATTTATAAAAGAGAATAAGCAGCCCAGGTTTTGATTGCCATGAACCACAATTGTAGCCACTGTGGAAAGGGCAAACATTGGTCTAAGGATTGTCAATCCAAGAGAGATATACAAAGTAACTCTTTGCCATTGGGAAAGAAAAAGAAGGTTTTGTTAGCTCAAGGCCCTACAGCAAACAATAGGAGCCATTTTCCTTTGTTCAGCTGGGAGGTGGGCAAGAAAATCAAAATTAAGTATTTCTGATTTTACTATGCTACAGAAGGAAATGCAGCTTGGTATCTGGCCATAGACACCCCTCTAAGTTGAATGTTACAAGTTAACAATTGTTGTGTATGTTCCTTTACCTTCAGGGGAAGTAGGAATAATCTTGGGAATATATAGATTAACTTCTCAAGGATTTATTGTACATCTTAGTATAGTAGTAGATGGGGATAGCAAGGAAGAAATAAAACTCATCACATATGTGAAAAAGGAGATGGAAACTGATGCAGGCGGTAGAATTACTCAACTGCTGTTTCCTTACAGCAAGGGTAAGGCCACTTCCATCAAAAGGACAGTGGCTTTGGGGAGTACTAAAAAATGTGTGTTCTGGTAGACAATGGTTAGTAATCAGAGAACCAAATTAATGGTACAAATGAATAGTGTTGACATAGAAGGTTTGGTGGATACAGGATCTGATGTTAGTATACTTTCCCAAAAGTCTTAGAATCCAGACTGGCTACTTCAAAAGGTTTACACATAATTTATAAGAATTGGTATATTATCATAAATAAGACAAAGTATCTGATGGAATACCTGGGTGGGACTAGAAGGGCAAATAGGGAAGTTGAGGCCTTATGTGTCTGACATACCCATAAATTTATGGGGAAGGGAATATTTACAACAATGGGGTACTCAAATTAGTATCTGAAATTCCAGGGGCAGCAAATGAGCAAATTAGGGGTTAGATACTCTTGGGGAAGGAATTGATACAGGTGATCAAGAACAATCATAGGCTGTGGCCATTGCTCAAGCACAGGACATCACAGGGATTGAGTTTCCAAGCTTATAAAAGGGCCACTGCCGACATACTAATAGCCTCATCTCTAATGTGGGCTATCAAACAGACCTGTATGAGAAGAGCAGTGGCCCATAACAAATGAAAAATTGAAGGCACTTGAACAACTGGTACAAGAGCAACTGGAGGCTCAACATATAGAAGAGTCTACTAGCCCATGGAATTCTCTTGTGTTTGCTGTAAAAGGGAATTCAAGTAAATATAGACATAGGATGTTTTGTGGATCCATGATTTAAGAGAAGTTAATAGAGCAATTCAACCAATAGGTCCTTTACAACCTGGACTTCCTTTACCTTCTTTGTTACCAAGTTCATGGCCTCTATTAATTGACTTCTAAAATTGCTTTTTCACAATAGCCTTGTATGAGCAGGGTAAGGAAAGGTTTGCTTTTTCAGTACTTGCACTGAATAACAGTTGTCTAATAAAAAGGTACCACTGTAAGGTACTTCCACAGGGAATGAAAAAATAGTCCAACTTTATGTCAATATTTTGTGCAACAACCATTAGAATAATTCATAAGCAATTTCTGTAATATATCATTTATCACTATATGTATGATGTTTTGTTGGCTGATTCTGACAAAGATGTTTTAGACAATATGTTTAAGGTAACACAAAAAATTCTATCATGCTATGGGTTACAGATTGCTCAAGAAAAAAATACAAAGAGGAGATTCACTTAGTTATTTGTGTTGTAGAATCAATCAACAAAAAAATCAACTACAAAAGGTTCAGATCCATAGAGACCAATTGCAAACTCTTAATGACTTTCAAAAATTAATGGGAGATATAAACTGGCTGATGCCTATACTTGGATTAACTACATATGAGTTATATAATTTTTTTCAAACATTACAAAGAGATTCAAATGTAAGCAGTCCAAGATGTCTAACATTTGAAGCCAAAAAAGTTAACTCTTATAGAAGAAAGATTGCAAGAAGCATATACAGACAGAATTGATCCTAAAGTTGATTGTATTCTGGTCATTTTACCTTAAACTCATTCTCCTACTGGACTCATTACACACAGAGAAGATAGTATTATAGAATGGATTTTCTTAGCTCCTATACAAAGTAAAAAATTGAAGACATATAGAAAATATTTCTGAATTAAGTATAGAAGGTAGAATCAGACTATGTCAATTATCGAGAACAGATCTGGTAGAAACTGTAGTATCTCCTAAAAATGCTGAGATTGTGTCATTATGGGTGATCAATTAATATTGGCAAAAAGCTTATAGTAGCTACTTGGGCAAAATTAATAACAAATATCCAAAAAGCAAACATATACAGTTTATAAAAAGAATTAATTGTATTCTTCCATGTATTGTAAAGAGAACACCGCTTCCAAAGGCATCAATATTTTACCCTGGTGCAAACAAGATGGGGATGTCAGGTTAAGTCAGATAAAATAAGCAAGGTGACAAAAGTCCATAAACCTTATTTCAAAAATCAGAAATATATGCAATCTTTATGGTATTATATTATCCTTCATCTCTTAATATAATTATTGATTCTTGATATTCAGAAAGAGTTGTTTTACATATAGAAATTGCTGAAATTTGTACATGATAATTCAGAATTAACTTTGTTATTTATACAACTGTGACAGGTTATCAGAAGTAGAAACCATGCATTATATATTACTCATATTCCATCTCATACAGGTTTGCCTGGTTCATTAGCTCAAGGAAATGAGGAAATTGACCAAGAAATGTATTAGAAGCCTCAAAATTTCATGAGAAACATATTAACAGGAAAGATTTAAAGAAAAAATATTCTATCATTTGGCAACAAGCCAAACAGATAATAAAAATATGTACTACATGTTCTCTATACAACCAAACTTTGTTACCTGATGATAGTAACCTTAACAATACCAAAAGAAATGACATCTGGAGGATGGATGTTTTTCATTTTGCAGAATTTGAAAAACAAAGGTATATACATCATACCATTGGCAGTACTCAGGGTTTGAATGGGCTTAACTGCTTTAAGTTCTGAAAAGGTTGATTATATAATTGCACATTTATTGCAAATAGTGGCAATTATGGGGATACTTGTACAAATTAAAACTGATAATTTTCCCACATATGTATCCAATAAGATTAAGCAATTCTTCCCATATTATAATATAAAGCATGTTACTGGTATACCATACAATCCCACAAGACAAGTAATTATAGAAAGAGCCAACTGTACCTTGAAAGAGATGTTTATTAAACAAAAAGGAAGAGTAAAACCCCCAGGGACAGACTAAATAATGCATTGTTAGCTCTCAATTTTCTTAATGTTGGTGAAAAAGAAACAACAGCAGCTGAGAGTCACTGGGATATCGAAAAAACTGAGGAACTAAGCCGACCAATATAATAAGGCTGTGTTGACATTAGAATGAAAACCTGCAATAGTTTTAAGGTGAGGACATGGTTATGCCCATGTATCTACAGGGAATGAAAGAATACAGTTACCAACAAGACATAAAAATTAAATCGGACCAGGGAAAACCTCTTATCAGCTATGACATGAATGTCTCCACAAAGCAAACAAGTCTAGGTGATTCACTTTCACAGACTGTCTCAGTAACTGAATTCTCCAAATATGCATGCACATCAACTTCAAAAGGGCTATCCTAACTGATTGATCACACAAAGATTAGAAAACACAGTGATTGGACAGAGACTGAATAAACACAGAGACTGGGCAACAAATGCTGTAGCTGGCTTTTTACAAATTAACCATTTTTTCCTTGGTCCTCATACAGGAATTCTTTACCCCAATTCATTAGGAAGCAATTTTAAGAAGACCATAACCCTGGTCTCTTAAGTTGGGGTGGATGGTTTTGGTCATTTAATGTGTTATGGTTATTATCATCTAGGGTGATAGATTGTAACTGGTTATGATAACAGATTGATAGAAATTTAAGGTTGTTTTAATCATTGTATATTGATAAAAATTTAAAGTTGTTTTGTTTATTATTATCTAGGTTGTTTTGTTTAATTATTGTATATTGAAATTTAAGATTGCTTTGTTTGAATTACTGCATATTGATAACAATTTAATTTTTTGTTTAATTATGTATTAATAGAAATTTAAGGGTATTTTGTTTAAATTACTACATATTTATAAAAACATAAGGCTGTTAGATTATTGTTTAACTATACTGCACATAAGCCATTTATTTAATATACAAGGTAAAGTACTAGTTTTATGGTTCTTATTATTCCTATTGTGTATAGATTGTTATTGTTAGCAAAAAGGACATCTTTTAAACAGAAAGGAGGATATGAAGTGGTAATTTCTGTTTTCATTGGAGACTAAGTTGTGTCATGTGATTTTTTTTCTAGAAACTATCTGGTAAAAGGGCATGCAATGTTTTGCTGGAGCAGATGCTTAAGAGGAGATGTGATGTTTGGAAAGGGTATATGTATAACCCAACAGACCATGGACAATGCTCTGGCATTGTTCACCTTGCTACTCTTTGCTGGTCTTCAGTGAGCTTCAATTACACTGGTCTTCACTGATGGTGCTCTAGCATTAGTTTGCCTTGTTTTCTTTGCTGATCTACACTTGTCTGCAGACTCATGCTGATTCAGTGGAGCCTCATGGTATCTTCTGGATCAAGCCACCACTGCTGTTGTGTTTTGTGTTTGCTAGTGGAATAGACTGCTGACAAGGAAGACTGGATTTGCCCTGAAGAACTACTTCTAAACAGGTCCACATCACTCTTGTCCTATTATCCATTGTCCTCCCCTACCTTTGGTTGGTGGGCTATAAGGGAAGTTGAAGTGTTTAAGAACCCTTTTTAAAGTATGTTTTGAAAAATATAAGCCTATACTTTATTGTTATGGAAAGGTAATATGAAGGCTGGAGGTGGCAGCAATTGGATGGAAAATTTGAGAATAGTCTGCACTGTATCATAAAATTTGCCTTAAAAATTTTAAGTCCTTTTTTCTTTCTTTTTTTGTTTTGTTTTTTTTTTTTTGTTTTTGTTTTCAAGACAGGGTTTCTCTGTATAGCTCTGGCTGTCCTGGAACTAACTCTGTAGACTAGGCTGGCCTTGAACTCAGAAATCTTCCTGTCTCTGCCTCCCAAGTGCTGGGATTAAAGGCATGTTCCACCACTGCCCAGTTAGTCCACTTTCATTCAGAATAAAATTTCCAGCTCATATCCATAGCTATATCTTTATGAAATTATAGGCCAGATGACAAACTTAGATGGGTGTCATTTCCCAGGGGATTGCCTCTTTTTTCCTTTCTTTTCCTTTCCTTCCCTCCCCTCCCCTCCCCCCTCGCCTCCCCTCCCCATTCCTTCCCTTCCCTTCCCTTTCCATTCCTTCCCTTTCCCTTCCCTTCCCTTCCCTTTTCCTTCCCTTTTCTTCCCTTCCCTTCCCTTTCCCTTCCCCTTCCCTTCCCCTCCCTTTCCTTCCCCTTCCCTTTCCCTTTCCCTTTTTCCCTTTCCCTTTCCCTTTTTCCCTTTTTCCCTTTTTCCCTTTTTTTCCCTTTTTCCCTTTCCCTTTCCCTTTCCCTTTCCCTTCCCTTCCCTTCCCTTCCCTTCCCTTCCCTTCCCTTCCCTTCCC
>NW_022196910.1:11717478-11772428 GCF_008632895.1 Mastomys coucha | reverse complement strand
TCCCTTCCCTTCCCTTCCCTTTCCTTTTCTGCCTAGAACTGCCAAAGAACTCCAGGAATCAGTCCATCTCTGATACCACAGCACTGTGATTACAAACACAAAAAAAACAGATCTAGCTTTTAAAAACAGAAGTGAGCTCTAGGGGTTGCACTTAGGTCCTCATGCTTGCAAGGTAAGCATCTTTCAGACTGAGAGACATCCTCAGGTCCTCTATTTTTGAAAAGTTTTTTTTTAAGTGTAAGGGTGTTTTGCCCACATAGATGCTGAAGTGATTTGAATATGTTTGGCCTAGGGAGTGGTACTATTTGGAGGTGTGGTCTTGGAGTAGGTGTGTCACTGTGGCATGGGCTTAAGGCTCTCATCCTAGCTGCCTGAAAGCCAGTATTCTGCTAGCAGCCTTCAGATGAAGATGTAGAATTCTTACCTCCTCCTGTACCATGCTTGCCTGGATGCTGCTATGTTTCTGCCTTAATGATAATGGACTGAGCCTCTGAACTTGTAAGTCAGCTCCAATTAAATACTGTCCTTATAAGACTTGCCTTGGTAATGGTGTCTGTTCACAGCAGTAAAACCCTAACTAAGATAGATGCATATGCACCACATACATACCTGGTATCCTTGGAAGTCAGAAGAGGGCACTGGAACCCCCTGGAACTGAAGTCACAGATGATTATGGACCTCTAGGCAGGGGATGTTGCAAATAGAATCCTAGTCCTCAGGACCAGCAGTCAGAGCTGACACCTCTGCAGTCTCACATAGCTGACTTTTATACACTCACTCAGTCCCCAGTTTTAACTGCTCATTTTAGAGTTTATTTGTATCATCTTTAACATAATATGTAACTGCTTGAGGGACATGTCTTTTTAAATGGAGTAACCTCTTTAATATTAAAATAGCTGTCCTTTACCTAGTGCTAAATGCATGGGGAATATGTAAAAAGACTCCATATTTTGGTTAGATTATCCTGTTAAAAGAAATACAAGCTACAATTCCCTAAATAACAAGGAAGATTACAAAAAACAACTCTGGACAAAATTCAGTAGTCCACAGGAAAAATAGGTACTCTAGCAGATTTAGGGTATAGCGTATTTTACATTTATTATGTTAGGGTACTCCAGATTCAAACAGTGATATTCATTTCTCTACTTGTTTCTGTTGAAGGGCATTTCAGAGCCAACTGTTGTCAAATTTTCCAGAAAATTATACAAAACCTAAGAGCAAATGGAATGTTTAAAAATATAGCACTATTACTAATACTCCCATGAAGGGTGGTCCATTAAGCGCATAGGGAACCTGTCTCCTTTTAGAAGTGCCACCATATTCATGCTGCCAGGTGGTCTCCCCTCATTTCCACTCCATTTTTTCACTTCAGCATCTTTTCCTATTTTAAGTCAAGCTTACCAAAGTATTATTTATGAATTAAAATTATTTGTTGGCATAGTTTTGACAGATACATACATTGTATAGTCATATTACAACTAAGGAACAAAATAGTTTCATGGCCTCCCTCAAATCTTTCATGTCCCTTTAGTGAACAGTCCCTCCTTCCTAGTCAACAAGTGTTTTCTATGATTTCCATCTTTTCAACAATATCATAGAGTACATATGGACTCATACTGTCCATATGCTTTTTAGTCTTGAGTCTTTCACTGAGACTGGTACCTATTCATTTTGTGTAGTTTGTTCCTAGTAGATTACACTGAGCAAATGTGCTAACATTTGTTTATATATTCACGAATTAAAGGGCACTTAGAGTGCTTCTAGTTTTAGGTTATAAAATGTCATTGTTTTTAGATATATGTATATCTGCTCAGATTGATATCTAGTTGTATATCTGGGTCATAATGTAAGTATATTATTAATTTCATAAGTAACTGAACTCTCAAGCCATTTCCCCAAACCTTTGTTTAATTCTGCATTTCTACTAAATGTTTTGGTTGCTCTCTACTAATGGCATTTGTACTAAAAACAACAACAAAAACCAAAAAACAAAAAAAAGATTTTCATTGAAGGCATGTATGTGTGCATGTATGCACAAACACATGTAGAGGCCACAGATCTAATTCTGGCATCTTCTTGGATTTCTCTTCACTGATTAGCTGAGCCAGTCTGCCCCAGTAATCTGCCTGTCCTGGAGACATCAGCCCTGGGGTCACAGAAGCACACCACCAATACAGCTGTCCTTTATCTTCTAATGCTAGACAGCTTTTTACAAGGGTTCTGGGGATCTGACCTCAGGTCCTCATATTTGCATGGCAAGCAAATACAAATGACCCATCTATTCAACCCTCATTACAGCTTTGATTTTCATTTCCCTAATGACCATGATGTTGAGCATCTTTCCATGTACTTACTTGTCACCAATGTATCTTCTGCAATTATTGGTAATTCAATTAAACACTCATTTTAAAATTGTTTTGCCTTGCCGGGCAGTGGGACACACGTCTTTAATCCCAGCCCTTGGGAGGCAGAGGCAGGCGGATTTCTGAGTTTGAGGCCAGCCTGGTCTACAGAGTGAGTTCCAGGACAGCCAGGGCTACACAGAGAAAACCTGTTTTGAAAAACCCAAAACAACAAAAATTGTTTTGCTTTGAGGGGTAAGAATTTTTCATATGCTTTGGATATAACTTTAATGTGTCTTAGAAATATTTTCTCCTAGTTGGCTACTCATATTTTTATTTTCTTAGCAGTATCATGGTGTGTGTTTTTTGAATTTAGAGGGCCTGTTTTTCAAGCAAGAGGACCTGAGTTCAATCCCTAGAACCTATGTAAAAATTCTGGACGTGGTGGCACATACTTGTAACCCCAGTACTGGAGAGAGAGCCTTACTGGTAGACGTGCTACCTAGCCAGACTACCCTTATTTGGTCCCAAGTTAGTGATCAATCATGCCTTGAAGAAGAAGGTAGATGGCACTTGAGAAATGACACTAGAGTTTCATCTCTGGCTTCTACACACACTAACATCTGTCCTATATCTTTTGGTGTTAGCCCTTTCCACAATGTCAAATATATACATGGAAACACATGCACCCACACTTATTAACATGTGCACACACAAATATTTTAACTTTTATGAATTATGTTTTATGTTCTGAAATGCTTTCTAAATGAAGATCACCTAGATTTTTTCTAACAGTTTTATAATTTTACACTTAGACTTATGGTCCACTTTAAGTTGTTGTACATAGTGCAAGCTTTGAGTTGATGGGCTGAGTATTTTTTCCTCTTTGAAATGATATCCAGGGCTCAAAATGTGATATCCAAGGCTTCAATGACTGATTGCCTTGATCCCTAGCACCCAGAAATTTTTTTTCACTGATTTCAGACTCATGTTTTTATCTTGTTTTGTCAAAATAAGTTTTTGCTATATAGCTCAGGCTGCTTGAACTTTTCCTTTTTGTAGGTACTCAGGGAGGGATACTATGGATTGAACTTAGGATCTTATACATGCTAGGATGTTATATACCACTGGGCTATATCACTGTCATTTTTCAAAATAGAGTCTAAACTGATCAGGATGGACTTGAATTCTATGTATTCCAGGTATGCCTTCAACTTACCATTTTTCTGCCTCAGCCTCCTGGGTAGTTGGGATAATAGGATTGAGCCACTAGACTCTTTTAATGGTCTTCATTTAGCAGCCACTGTATATATAATCCATGAAAATGAAACAACCCAACTTTGTTCTGCCAATCTGAAGGCTGCAGATGGGTGCTATTTAGTTTCTTTTGTAAGAAAGTTCTAATAAGTATTATGGGGGTTTCTGGGTTCATATCTTCTTGAAGAATTTAGTACAAAACAAGTTTCAACATAAGATTATCTATCAAAGCAAAGCATATAGTCCCATGATAGTTGTAGGGGATTGGTTTTAAAGTTTTGAATTAATCCAGCCCCCAAAATCAGGAATCTGAATGTCCAAATGCTGAAGGTCCTTGTCCCCAATTGTTTTTTTATTGATCAATAAAGAGCCAACGGCCAATGGCTGGGCAGGAAGACTGAGGGACCTGTAGATTTGCATGGGGTTGGAACTGGGGGAAGGAAGGAGAGAATTGTCATGATTCAGATGATGATGGATCAGATTTAGAGCTGCAGGAAGAAAATCATCTGAAATGTAAGAATGAATGGGGCCCCTAGAAGGACTGCCTAGAACCTTCTTAGTCAGCAAAGACTAAGGGGCTGTCCAGAAGGTAATTAGGCAGCAAAGATAAAACATAGACTTAGAAGGTCTGGAGCCAGAGAAGTACTGGAGGGAAATGTATGCTAGCCAGGTGGAGGATTAGAACTGCCCAGCATTTGAGCAAGTCAAGGCATATTCAAATTAACTGATTGTGTGTGTGTGTGTGTGTGTGTGTGTGTGTGTGTGTGTGTGCACATTTCATTCTCGAATCCAGATAGCTCCTGGGTGGATGCATATTCAACCCAAAATTACTATTACAGATAGTTTAGTGAGATGTTCCCAATAGGAACAGGTAACAGCATAGTGGGTGGATTTTGAGGAGACATTTATGTATCTTTGTGGCACATATAAAGACATTTATGTATCTTTGTGGCATATCAGTGAGATAAGTTGTAATGGTTAGTGCTGTCAACTAGACAGAATCTAGAATACCCTTGGGTATGGATAAGGGATTCTTTTATATTAATTGATGTAGAAAGGTCAATTTTAACTGTGACTAGGGTCAGTCTCTGGGCAGGAGATCCTAGACTATGGAAAATGGAGAAAGCAAAGCTCAGCATTGTTTATTTTCTGCTTTCCAACTGAGAATGATTTGATTGGCTACTTCAAGCTTCTCCTGCCTTGACTTCTTTGACTCAATGTACCTGACAGAATAAGCCCTTTCTCCAAGTTGTTTTTGTCAATTTTATATCACAGCAGTAGGACAAGAATGTAAGACATTAGGTGACTCTCTCTGCAAAATTATGCTCAACAGGAACTTCTTACGAGTGTTTCTTTACATGATCCTCTAGAACAGTGGTTCTCAACCTTCCTAATACTTTTAGTATAGCTCCTCATGCTGTGACCCCCAGCCATAGAATCATTTTTGTTGCTACCTCATGAGTGTAATTTTACTACTGTTACAAACTGTGATAGAAGTGTTTTTTCTGGAGGTTATAGGTGACCTCTGCAGAAAGGGTCCCAGGAGCTATGTGTGTTTTCTTAGTTACCTTCTTTTTGAGACCTTTTGAGGTTAATGACTTTTTGATCTTATGTCTGTTAATTAAGACATTTTTTAATAGCAACCTTAAAACATTAAAATAGGAGCTTCAGGACAAAAGCTGAGGCTGTTGTTTCCCCTTTGATGCTTTTCATAAGCTACACTGAAATGTTAAATAACAGCTACTGACAGAATATGTCATAGGCATCTTGACCACTCCTATAAGGACATGATAGGTACTCTCATTTTCATTTACTTTGACATTGTCTCATTATATGTGTAATATCACAACAGAGAATACAGTTGCTGGGTAATCCTGTATTTCAGGGAAGTAGGAGGTGGTAACCAAGGATCACCTATGAAGGACTGTAGCCAACTCATATCCCCAGAGATCCAGCTAGCCTCTTAAGAAAAAGTCCTAAAATCATAAAGAACTTTGCAGTTTTCTTGAATATATGTGCCACGGGCAGACAACAACAGTTACAAGGGATTCAATTTGTCTTGACTTTTAAATGTCATATTAATGTTGATGATGGCTTTGCATTTCTTGGCTACCCATTTAGTTTGTTACTTTTACAGGATGAATCTCTAAACTGCATGGAAGTCTGAGGATACTCAGATATTGTCATGCAAGTTTCCAAACTCAAACTATTTCACTATTAAACAAAAATATCATTGATTTTAAAAAGTATAAGAGGGTTAGTTTTGTGAGCTTCTAGAAGTAGTTATTGTTAAGATGCTCTGAAACAATCTTGTTTTCTTAGATCAGGTTATTGTTTTCAAACTGTCTTCCATGTTTTCAAATACAAACACCTATGCTTCTTGCTTTACATTATGTGGTACATGGTTAGCCCTTTTGTGATCTGTAAGAAACATGCAGAAGAAAATAATCCATATGGATCAATCTAATGTTAGTATGTAGAAAAGCTCACCTGAGAATTATGGCTAAGTTCAAAATGTTTATTTTCTGGAACGTCTCAGTGGAAGGTTTATTGCCTGTTTCTCACATCACGTGGCTATACGGTTAGCACTTTTCTGATATACACAGTAGAATCAATCTAACTTGTTTTTCCATTGCAACAACGGAGAAATTATTTTTTGCTGCAAGGTTGTTGAATCCTAATACAATGACTGTGTGTTCTTAGCTGAGTAATACTATAAAATGTCAGAAGAGACAGAGGAGCAGCTTCATAGAAGTGAAAGGCCACTCATCCCCTATGGTTGGTGCAGCACAGAGACAGCAAGGACAGAAATCATTGTTCAAAGGCCACTTTACAGGATAGGAGCCCTTGTCAAGTTATAGCTTTTTGGCACAGTCAGGACAGTATACCTGCTCTTCATGAAACACAAAGTGCTTATTGGCTAGATTTACAGAACAGGCTTTGCAGTTGAAGCAGTAGTCATGCCAGGAGTTTTGCTCATGGGCCACCACACTGGCACCTTTACCAAACCCAGTGATGGGGTTCTTGCACCCAGCACACTTCTTGGCTACATGGTTCTTGTAGCACTCCACACAAAAATACTGCTCATCCACAGCAGTGAAACGCTGTCCATTCAGCTCCTTAGAGCAGGAAATGCATACAAAGCACTCATTATGAAAGGGCTGATCCTGGTAAGTGACTCCTCCAGATGTGATGGGCTTGTGGCATTTCATACAATACTTGGTAAACAAGGTGTCATAGCAAGCCACACAGTAGAATGCCTCATCTTTAGGGAAGAAATTTTTGGTTCCAATGATTTCCTTGCAGTTGGTGCAGACAAAGCAGTTTTTATGCCAGACAGCACCTTTGTATTCCACATTCTGGTCTCCTTCCACAATATCTTTGAGGCACCCTTTGCACTTGGGGAAGGCCTCTCGAGCAGCACATTTGTTGCATAGGACCTTGTTTTCCCAGACAACAAAGGTCTCAGTAGCCAAAGATTGAGAGCACTTGGAACACTTGAAGCAGGTGTTGTGCCAGAATTGGTCCCTATAACGCACCTCTTTGGAATCTGCACCTATGGGCTTTTGGCATTCCTGACAGATATTGGCATAATGCTTATCAAAGCATACCACACAGTAGTTGGCTTCATCCTTCTGCACATACTTTTTACCTTGCAAGGATTCCTTACAATGGTGGCATTTGAACTCAGACATGTTACCTTATATGGGGGGACCTTACACTGGATGTGCAGAGAACAGGATGTGTTTGGGATGAGTTGGATACAGTTGAGAACAGCTATCAGTTGTTGCCTGGAGATGCTTGCTCACACATAGGCCGTCTTCTGGGTGATGGATATGAAGCTTGTAGTTTGGGATTATTAGGCTGTACAAACAGGAAGATGTCGTGGTCTGTTTCCTAGGACCACTCTTCCTAGCTCTACTACTCATGTCTATCTTCTACCTAACAGCATGTTTTCCACTCCATAGAAATAGATGGTACAGATAATACAGATAGAATTGCTAACACACTTTTGCCAAAAATCACCAAGAATTCCTGCAAGCTGCTCAGGCTGTGCTTATCACTCATTGGAGAAATGGAGAACACAATCACAGTGAATCACATGGCATCTCAGCAGTAGGATGTAAGGCAGGGCTATTAGGATTTAGGATTGTGTTAGATGTTTTGATGGAGATTTTAAGGAAGTAGAACCTTCTTGCCTTACTTTCGTGATGAAGCAGGAGTGATTGATTGTATGATTTATCTTCATAAATTTTACCTATAAAGAGGAAAGGCTAGAATGAGTAAAGTCATTTTCATTTTTGTGTATTCTATTTGGTGACCTAGATTATATTCATGATCTTATTCGTGTTCAAATACTAGAAAGTAGTCTTATTTTTGTTTTGACCATTACTGATTGTGAAGTAGCTTTGCCTCATGCTGTTTGGCTTAACTGGAAAATGCTAAGGCCTAGGTGTATCAAGCCAGCTCCTAGCAATGTTACAGCCTCCTGATAATCAGTACTGGACCATTTGCTAGATTTTAGGATCTGCTTTTCTCTCTTAGAGTATAGTGGTTTGAGTGCAGTGGCTTTACCTTAATCCCGGAACTTAGAAAGATCAAAAGTTTGAGGGTAGCTTGGACTAGACAATGTGAATTCAAGATCACCCTGGCTTATACAGAGAGTTCATCTCAAACAATAATATGATAGCTTAGAACTTGGGCTGTGGTCACAAAATTGGACTATAGAATTTTATTTTCAACAGTTGTGAGGACAGACCAAATTATCTGACTTATCTGCCTCAGTTTCTTTGCATGAATATAGTGCTTGCCTCATTATTGAAAGAAATGAGATGACACAGACTAAAAGCAGTGTCAAACTATATGTTAAAAAGGTAGTTGAGTCAAGGAAAGCCAAAACAGTTCAAGTAATTATGCCAGGAAACCAGTAAGAATGTGAAAATAGAAAAGTACTATAATTTGCATTGATGGTAACCTACTCAAAACTCCTCATTTGGTTCATTTCAAAATACCAAAAGAATATATATAACAAAGTGAACATAAAAATGTGTTGCCCTTACACTGATTTGTCATATAAAGTCCAATAGAAATACTGTGAAGATGACGACAACTCAACAAAGGAATTGTTTATGCAAAGAACTGGATCAACTTCCTATACTGGGCAGAAGGTTGGATCCCTCTTTCAGCTTCAGTGCTATAGCATATAATTTATGTTTTGCTTTCACAGTTCTGTCTTGGTACTTTCTTGTAACATTTTGAACTACCTCAGTCTATTAAGCAATGTCACTTCTAATTACTTCAGGGTCTCAATAAGGTAACTAACTTTCTGAATGTAACCAATTAGAGAAAAACTCACACTTAAGAAACTAGAATTGACTTTTTTTTAGGTGGTGGAGGTTTTTTAGGTTTGGGGCATGCTAGGCAAGTGCTCTAAACGGAGCCACAACCTCAGCTATTTATAATGTATTACAAGAAAGTTTTGCATTAAGTTACTGCATTAAGAACTCATTATTTAAAGACATTTAAAAATGTTATCTAGAAATAATGATATTACAGTATTAGAATCAAGAACTACAATGGAGGTCAGCCAATAAAATAAATAGGGCCCGATTTCATTGAGGTTACTTCTGTTTGCATCAAGGTATCTGAAATCAAGATAGCATCAAGATAGAAACAATTCAATCAAGACCTAAATACTTATCCTCATATAGACAAGAGTGGCTTAGAACTGAATGGGATGTTGTTCTTTTTAAAAAGAAGATGGCATCAGATAGTTGTAAGCTGACATGTGGGTGTTGGGAACTGAACTCAGGACCTTTGGGAGAGCAGTGAGTGCTCTTAACCACTGGGCCCTTTCTCCCGCCCTGGTTCCACTATTATAGGTAAGGAAACTGAGACAGCAAGAAATGACTGAGATCTAATCTATAAGAAATACTGTATTTGTAGTTTCAGAAGGAGCTAAAAGCTCCCCAGTACTTTCATTGGTTTATAAAACAGAATAAATCACTGCTTTGAATTATAGCCTTAATTACTAGCAAAGCTATAAGTCAATTTGGAAAGAAAGTTATAAACTGTATTTCTATATATTTTAATTTTGCCCAGAGTTCAATCTTGAAAGTCACCTATTAAAATCCTATTAAGAATTTAGGAGTCTGTGACAATAAAAGATAGGTACTCAGTTAACACCACAGTTCAGACTCTCCTAATCATTCATCTCATAGTAAAGTGATAAGATTTGCATTCTAAGTTCTGTAAAACAAGATTATCACGATAATTTCAGATCAGTGATATGGACTTAATTTAATGGTTAAGCTGAAGCCATGCTCTTAGTTTATTCTACTTAAGAACTGAAGCAAGGTTAGCTCCCTCTCAGGATTTTTTGTTGTTAGCATCCCTTTTCTGAGACTTGACAACACTTACTATCCAGTTACACCACGCTGATAACTTTCATTTAAAAATTGAGGTCTCCTGTCCCGTATATGTTTCCACTTGGTTAATTAGGTTGTGAAAAAGAGAAATCTCACATTTTGGTATGATTTCAGTTTATAAAAGCCCCTTTACACCCACAGTCTCTCTTCTTATCCTCTCAAAAAAAGCTTAGGGTGGGTTTATTGTCATCTTTATCTTAAAGATGTTGAGAGTCAAGGAAAAACTAATAGCATTTATCTAGTCAGGTAGCCTTTGCGCCACTTCTCTGCTTCCTCCAGACAGCCTTCCCAGGCAGCTATCACAAGCCCCCTAGGAAGCTCACGGTCCTGCTTCCCACCTGAAGCAGAGGAAAGGTTGAACTCACAGGACTTCCCAGATGGCATCCTCTTAGGCTGCTCCATACTTTACAGGACCCCACCAGGAATTTTCCCCCAAGGCTGCAAGGAACATGGAGGGGCCAAGACCTGAAGACGCCCTGGTTAGGAGGTGACAGTTTTCCTCCCTTTCCAGTTCATTTCTCACACCGATGAGCCAACCTTTTTCGTTACCAAAAGTCAAGGCCCCCTGAAAGGCCTGGGCATCCGCTGTGTGACGAGGGCGAACCTGACAAGAGTTTTACGCTCAAGGAATCCAGTTGTAGGAGAGAACAACAGAAAAGAGCCCACACACATTAGCAAGGCCTCGCCTCACCCTATTTTACTCGGTGACACAGGCTCACTCGCGGAGCGCCCCGGGGAGAACGGCTTGGCGGCAGGCCCTGCCAGTCACTCCCTCAGGGCGGCAGCTAGAGGTTGAAGCCCCTGGGCGAAGGAGAGGGAGACACTGGCGACCATGCCGCCCTCCTCAGGGGAGAAGTTCTAAATTCCCACAACCGTTAGTTCCCTCGAGCCCGCGGAGCGGCTCAAGACCCGGGCGAGGCCCGAGGCGCGCGCCTCCCAGGGCAGCGCCCCCTCGCCTGCTCTGATTGGGTGCCGAGGTGGAGGGGGCGGGGAGACCCCGCGAGGAGGCGCGCGCAGGCGGGCCGGGGGCTGCTGGGAGGGCTGCGCGCGCTGAGCGACCGGTGGGCGCGGGCGGGGGCCCGGGGGCCCGGGGGCGCGAGCGCGCGTGCGCGTCGGAACCCGAGGCGCGGGAGGAGGCGGGAGCTCCGGAGGCTGCGGAGGGGGCGGGTCGCGTCAGGCGCCACGTCCGCAGCCAGAGGCCGCCGCCGCCGCCGCCGCCGCCTCGGACCGAGAGTCTTCCGACTTCGGAGAGCATCTGGATCGCGTCGCCGCCCCAGGCCGCGTCAGGGCCTCCGCTGCCCCGGCCGCTTCTGCTGTCCTCGGTGCTACCGCTCCCTCCGCCCGGCCGCAGCTCCCGGCCCCGACCCCGCGGTGAGTGAGTCTGTCCCGTGGCTGGGGGCGGGGGTGGGAGGGGGGACGCCGGCCAGAGTGGCAGCACTCCGGGCCCTTTCCGTTAGCTTCATCTGCAGCTCACCTGCACGACCCGGGGCCTGGCCGCTCCAGCCTGGCCCTTTGGGGGTGGCGGTGGGGGGACACTGATCGGGAGGGGGATGGGCGGGAGTCGTTGGAGGGGGGCGTACGGAGGTTTGGGGTTACCGCAGTGGGTCCACGAGTTCGCGGACGCGGTGTTCGCAGTTTAGAGGAGTCGCTCTGGAAGCCTGGGTCTGACCTCTTGCCTTGAGTGTCAGGCTGGTGCGGAGGAGGAGATGGGGCGTCCGAGGGGGACACTCAGCTTTCTTGCCCCACTCTACTTCTGACCTGTTGATAAACGGTCCGGGTGGGTTCAAGAACACCAGGCTTGGCTCCAAGCGGAGATTCCCGCTGCTCTTCCTAAATCGGGAACTCCACTCCCACGCCTGTTCTAAACCCGCAGGTGTGGGAATGAAGCGGGGCGCTGGCAGTGTCAGGGAGCGACTGGGGAGTCTTGGAACAGCCGCCAGTGCAGTCACTGCCGACCCCGACCCCAAAACCTAATCCTAAACCGAGCCTGCCATGCACATGCAGCATCTAGCCTAGCCCCGGAGCTTCCACTCCAGATCAAATTGGACGGTCTCTCTTAAACCCCTCTTACGCTGGAATTCCACAGGAGCTAGGGTGTGCTGGGTGGACAACGAAGGGGCGGAGGAAGGAGGTGTCCAAGTCAGCACCAGCCCTCTAGGGTCATTTTCTGCCTCTCCTGCCACGTCACTCCTCTGCTAAGGGAAAAAAAAAAACTTGCTTGTGCCTAAAGGCTAAAGGTGGATCAATGAGGGGGAGCTAGGGCTGCTGGGAAGAGTTAGAAACACCTAGACTAGGAAGCGAAATCTTACTTGTGTCTTTTGTATCTTGTGAACGCTGCTAATCCAAAAGGAAACATTGTGGCTATTTGTATCTGCTATTGGTTAGTGCTTAAAACTTCTAGTTGTTGCCGCTCAGGGGCTATCACATCACACCAACAGGTAAGTGTGTTTCCATTCTTGCTTTAGCAACGTTTAATAAACTCATACACATCTGCTTTCATTTTTCACCTTCATTTTTTTTGTCTTTGTTATAGCACTTATACCTGAAACTAAGTTCAATGAAAACATCATTCGAAAAGTTTTAAGTGATTTTAACATATAAATTCAAAAGTCAAGTGTTTGATATATAGTGCACACACACACATATATATTCACTTAAATTTAAATATATATTTAATATATATATGTATACATATGTATATACACACATACACACACATATATACATATATATGTATGCCAATATTCGGGGAAAATCTTGACTTTCCTGTTTCAGTCCTTGAGTCTTTGGCCTTTTCCTACATTCTGATGAAATTGTACCAGATTACATACAATTAAGAGTATGGTCTTTATGTTCATTCTTTGTCTCAACAAGATCTGGCACAAAGTAGGAATGCCAGCATCTACTGAACAAATGAAGTATATTTTAGTGAGAATGACAGGAACTGGTTCTCTGGCTTGGCAGAATATTTTAATCCTATTTCATGTTTCTTTTAAGAAAAATACTTAAATTTTTTATTTTGATACTCTCAATTATTTGCCACTTTGTGTGGGATTTTTTGTTTGTTTGTTTGTTTTGTTTTTTCGAGACAGGGTTTCTCTGTGTAGTCCTGGCTGTCCTGGAACTCACTCTGTAGACCAGGCTGGCCTCAAACTCAGAAATCCTCCTGCCTTTGCTTCCCAAGTGCTGGGATTAAAGGCGTGTACCACCACTGCCCAGCTGTGTGGGATTTTTAAACTTTCATTGATAAATTTTTCTTCGTTGCCAAACTCAGTGCTTTTCCTGTAGTCTATTTGCTGTGAATTTAGTTGGCAGGAGCCACCTTTTATACAAGCAGTGATCAGTATGGTTAGCTGCAGAAGCATAAAACCCAGCAAGGTAATGTCTTGCTATACATTGCTTGTTAGTATATGTGTAGTTTTGAAATTCCTCAGTTAGTTGGCAAAGAAATGAGGATGTGCCAGTTTCCACATAGCCCATGCAGAAGAATTCCCTTCCTCCTTCTTAGATAGATTCTCGTTCTAGAGCCTAGGCTGGTCTAGACCTCCTAAATTTTGCTGTAGCTTCCTGAGAGCTGAGATTATGGGTGTGAGCCACCATGCCTAGCTTAGTCTTTTTCTTATACAGAAAGCCTGTTACTTGTGTAACAAATGTTTAAAGTAACTTTGAAGGTCAAGTATTACACACTGTATTTTGTAGTTGAGCTTTTTACTGTTAACTTACTTGACTTTAGAGAGGTTATACCCCCCCCCCCGCCCCTGAGGCTTTTTTAAAAACATATTTTTAAATCTTGTTTTCTTTGTGACCCAAAATTAAATTTGTATATAAAATGTTACTGAAACCCACAAATGACATTTCTTCATCAGTGATTTTATTTTTCTTAAAAAACCCACACATATAACAGAAGGAAAAGTTTCCAACAGGTGCTTGGTTGCTTGTTTCTATTATTGGAGTAAATTACCCTCTAGAGAATTGTGGTATTGATATTTGCTCAATATATTCGCCAGCTGCTGTATTATTTTGTACTAGATAAGAATTATCCCTTCCCCATTATTTGCTATCATGTTATATAGTCTGTAGTAAAGAAGTCTTTTATTGTTGATATTATAATGGTTTATCCATGCCAGGACCAAAAGATTGAACTGATTATGTTTATAAAATAAATTAAGTCCTTTGCTTTAATCTAAAGGCTGTTGTCATCATTGCCTTCTTTAGGAAAGCTTTTTTTTTTTTTTTTTTTTTTTTTTAACTAGAAACTTGTATACATCACGAGCTCCTAAAAAAGCAGATAATATATTAATAATATATTTTGCTTCTTAAGGTATAATCAAAATAATTGCTTGAAAAGTGTATTCCCACTTAAATAAGTTTTAGGATAGAGTAGTACGTGTATTGTCTAAATGCATAACAAGATGCAGTTTAGCAGGGTTCACGTGTATGTTAAATCAATGACTCAGTGAGTTTAGAATAGATGGGTTGTACAGAAATTAGTAATTTTGGGGGCTAGAGAGATGGCTCAGTGGTTAAGAGAACTGGCTGCTCTTGTAGAGGACTGGGGATTCAACTCCCAGCACCCACACAGAGGCTCACAATCAACTGTGACTCCTAGGGAGTCGGATGTCCTTTTCTGGTCTTCATGGGCAGTGTATGCACACTGTGCATACACATAAATTTGTACACACAGGCCAAAACACGTATTTTTTCTTACCAAATGGTTAAATTTTATATATTATTTCCTTGTGAGATACAGTCTTGTTTTCTAACTCTGGTTGGCCTGGAGCTCAGCATGGAGCCAAGCTGACCTCAAACTCATAGCAGTCCTGCTTCAGTTTCCAGGGTGTTGGGATTATAGGATTGCGGGACACCCAGGTTCCTACTTGCAATCTTAGTTAAAACTTTAGTATTCAATCTTTTTGTTATAAAAATAATCAGATCACTTGATACTAATCTTTTATACTAATCTGCATTAAATTTGTAGGAAACTCTAGGAATCTTATACATTCTTTTCTTACTCTATGAATTTATACTAACTAGTCAATGAATACTGACTACTCATTTGAAGGTTTGTTTTTGCTAAATTCTCTTCTTCAGATGACTCTTAAATACACTCTAATGAAGGGTGTAAGTTCATTTTAGTCATTCATAAGCATGAGCACATCACCCATCCTCCCATAGATTAAATCATCACTTAAAGCCATTGTCTAAACCTCAACTTGTCTCAGTCTGTCTCAGCTTCTTAAGTACAATTGCCTAATGAATTTTTTCTGTGGATTCCCTGAAGGCATCAACTACAACTTCTGTGGATGTTTTGAAGGTGTCTAAAATACAGCTTGTTCAGAAGCCTCTTGATGAAATGTTTTTTTTTTTTAATGTATACCATCTTGATTATCATTTCTGTATACTTAGTTGCTCAGTCTAGAAATCTAACAAACTAGATTTTCTCCATAAACTTGTTTTACTACCCAAGTTGGCTTTATACAGAAATTCAAGTATTTGACTATATCAGACGTTAAGGACCTAAAGATGAAATAGTGAACAAACCCCAAATCCTTGTTCTCATAGAGCTTACTTATATTTTAATAGGGATACATATAAAGTAGATATTTAAGTGATAATAAAAGCTAAGAAGAAATCAGAGGAAAGTAAAAAGTGATAGGCAGAGTAGAGAGTGCTTATCTAGAGATCTTATAAGGACATACTTATACAAGGACCCCCTTAATCTCTCCTGATCCTGACAGCTTTTGTTTTTGTTTTCTTGAAGATAGCCATTTTGATTGGGGTGAGAGGGAATCTACGGTTTTGATAGCATTTCCTTGATGGTTAAGGATATTGAGCACTTTTTAATACATATTTGTAGTTCTTTTGGTAGCTGTTTAGTTCACTTGCCCATTTTATTGGTTATTTGTTCTTTTGGTGTTATATTTATATATAAATTGTCTGAATATTAGTCCTCTGATGTCTAGTTGGCAAAGGTTTTCTATAGGCTGTCTATTCACTCTTCTGGTGTTTCCTTAGATGGGATAAAGATTTTAGCTATTGGATTTTGTATTTTAAGGGAGGAGGGGTTTACTTTGGCTCAAGGATTTGTGGGAGTATAATCCTTCACAGCTAGGTAAGCATGACAGGATTGATGGTATTGGAAACTTGTAGGAGAGACTCCTTACCTAGTGATGGACAAGAAATCATAGCTAGTTTTTATATTTCTGTATAGATTATTATTGCTTCTATTGTTGACCATCAGCAATTGACCATGAGTTTCTGTGTATATAGGTAGGTATATGTATATAGATTTGTGTTGTATAGTGGGCTATAATGAACAGCTTACACACAACTGTCTCTCAGATTAACAGTCTGTTGGGGGAAGAAAGTGGCCATATATAGTTTTATTTTTTTCCACAGAAGGAACACACATATTTTCTCAGGATTTTCTACATGTTTTGCTTTAGAATCTGTTAAATAATAGTCTCATTTTAGGGTTAGGGCTGGAATATCTTAGTTTCTATTTTAAATCTCTTAAAGTTATTTTTCCTTTGTCATATATTTTATATCAGTTGGGATTCAAACTTAGGCTTTCTAAAGCTAGAGTCTTGAACACTATGAAATATAATTTATGTTCTTACCATGTTTATAGATATAAATAGAAATAAATGTAGCTTTCTAGTTTGAGAGTTTTCTAATTAAGTCAAGTTAGTCAAGAATTTTGGCTTACAACAAAGATCCAACTGATATTCTTTTGTTTTGTTTTGTTTTTCTTTTCTGTGCAAGATTATATATGTTTATTGTTACTTTTTTGTTTTTGTTTTTGTTTTTTTTTGAGACAGGGTTTCTTTGTATAGCCCAGGCTGTCCTGGATCTCACTCTGTAGACCAGGCTGGCCTCGAACTCAGAAATCTGCCTGCCCCTGCCTCCCAAGTGCTGGGATTAAAGGCATGCGCCACCACCGCCCGGCTATTGTTACTTTTTTTTTAATCATAGGAAATCACGTGCTAAATTCACAAGGCAGACCAAATTAGGTGCTGCTACTAAGTGTCTTGAGTCAGGACTTTTACCACAGCAACTAAAAGATAATTATCATTACATGATTTATGTTGTTGGATTTTAGGGCCCACTGAAGTCTGTTTTGGAATTTAGGTTGTAAAGTCAAGATGTAATACATAAAATTAAAATTACCTTTTAAAACTCTATTTTTTTATAGTCTACTCTGCCTCCTATACCCAACTCTCTATTTTTATTTTGTTTCTGGGCTTGGATTATTGAAATACAGTGTAACATGTCTTTCTGCAGAGGCTTGAGCTTTCCTACTCTTTGTTCTTTCCATGGTAGTCAGAATGATCTCCTCCTCCTCCTTCTCCTCCTCCTCCTTTTCCTTTTCCTCCTTCTCCTCCTCTTCTTTCTCTTCCTCCTCCTTCTCCTCCTCCTCCTCCTCCTCCTCCTCTTCCTGCTCCTCCTCCTCCTCCTTCTTGTTTTTAGGTAGGACATAGCTCTAGATAGCCTAGGATTGCCTTGAACTCCAAGTCTTCCAGCCTTAACTTCCTGAGTGCTAGGATTACAGGCCTGAGCCCCCCATACCTGTTCACCTGTTTTAATATTTAAAAATTGTAAACCAGAACACCTCATTATTCTGTTCAGTGTGTCTCATTGGTTCTCCAGCTCACTCTGCTAAAAGCCAGTTTCCACCATTGACTGACCACATTTTGTGATTCCATCTCTTATTGCCCTTTGATGTAGTCTCTTCATTCTTTATTAGCTCTTGTTCCTGGTCTTGCTGCTCCTGGTAAGCTTTCACCCCAGGGCCCTTTTCTTGCTGTTTGTTCTGACTGAGGACTCTTCATTTAAATATCTGATGTTTTACCTCTTGTGGGATGTACCCGAAAGGAAACCTTCACAGAATATCCATTTAAAACACCACATTTTTTCCCCATTTCTCCACATTGATAGCTTTTAGCACTGTTTGACATACACTATAGTGTTAATATATCATCCTCCCCAGCTAGTGTGACTATTGCCCTATGCAGGGATTCATTGCCCTTTGTACCTAGAACATTGTTTAGCTCAAGTTGGTACTTAATCACTACTTGTTAATTAGTGTGTTAAAGTTCATTGTAGATTTTCACAATGTCTTTTTAAATCCTTCATTTTATGTATGTATGTACATATTTGCATGTGTAAAATGGTCTTCTATGTGTGTGCATGTAGAGGCCAGGGATGAACATCTGTTGTGTTCTTCAGTCAATTCTCCATCTTACTGTTTTTGAGACATGGTCTCCCACTGAAGCTGGAGCTCACTAATTTAGTTAGAATGGCTGGCCAGCAAGCCTCATAGATCTTCAGCCTTCTCAACACTTCTGGGTTTGCAAGCATATACCCAGATTTTAAGTTTTTTTTAAGTGGGTATTGGTATTCAGAACTGAAGTTTTCAATGTTTGTGTGGTAAGCACTTGCCTGATTGAGCCATCTGCTCAGCCTTTTCACAATATCCTTTTAAATATCTGTTGTTTATGCATAGATATAATAACTTAGTCCTTAGAGACATAGGGCAAACACTTGGTTGACTGTAAGGCCTTAGAGACATAGGATAAATACTTATTTGACTGCTGGAATCACAATCCTAGTTTTCTGTCCAAGCAAGATATCATATAGTCAGTTTTAGGTCAATCTTGTCTTGCCTTTACTTAGTCATGTTTATTTAAATAAAAAAAAGCAAATATTTTCAGATCATAAATGAATTTGGAAAAGGAATTCTAACTATATTTTTTTCTTAGTAGAGTATTAGTTCTTAAATTTCTTTCATATCTTTATTTAGAATTAATCATAGTTTATATTATTTCACAGGTTTTTCAATTCTCTCACTATTTCTATATATAACTATAATAGAAACAAAACATTCAAGTCTTTTACTGATTCAGATTAGGTGTGCTATGTGTTCA
Source organism: Mastomys coucha (assembly GCF_008632895.1). Lineage (NCBI taxonomy): Eukaryota > Metazoa > Chordata > Mammalia > Rodentia > Muridae > Mastomys > Mastomys coucha. The sequence continues at coordinate 11,753,474 of NW_022196910.1, read as the reverse complement.
GAGGGATCTTATTTTTCCATGCTTGTTATTATTGTCCAGCTCTCTGTTAGCAGTTTTCTGTTGAAGTGCCACAGTGAAAACAACAAAGGGAAACTTGTGTCAGCATTGCTGTTCTTCCTTAGTACTGCCAAGAAGATTTCTGTTGTCCCTTGGTGAAGTCTTTTGTAAACTCTATAGTCTGAAATAGGAGATAGGATGAGTTAGTCTCTGGTGGGTACTTAAAAATGTCCTTTATCTAAATAAAATTGCTTAAGTTGATTTAACACAGCATGCAAGAAGTGGTAGTCTTACTCTGAAATATGTTTTGTTTTATAGGTGATCATGAATCAGGCAGATAAAAATCAAGAAATTCCATCTTATCTTAGTGATGAACCCCCAGAAGGTAAGCATGTACCCAACACTAAGAATGGAAGGAATATGATGGTAAATTGAAGCTATGATCATTTTTAAAAGTTAAATGTAAGGAATTACAGCCTTTTTATAGTCAATGGACATGTTCCAAAGATAATTGAACCTTTAATAAGAAAATACAGACCTTGATGTATAGAGATATAGTTTCTATTACTTAAGGTTTATTTTCTTGTCACACTTTCATTTTAAGACCACTTCATAAGCAAAAACATCTTTTTATTTGCAAAAGTGTGGGAGGTACAGGATGGACTGTTTATTTTCGATGTCCTGCTTACAAACACACCTAGTTGAAGATTTGAGAATTAAAATATCCCTATCATTTATTATAGTATAATAGATACTGCTTTCTGTGTTCATATATGGTCTCGAGTTCTGCTTAATTTGTCTTTCTAAGTCATAACTATTTTAGCTTGAAAACTGCGACATGTTTCTAAAAGCCTCCTCTCCCCTGGTGTGCTAACTCTGTACAGAAATTGACTACAGTCTTATTTTACTTGTGGTTTTGGTATAGACTTTCTAAGCTTGATATAAATAACGACCTCCTTGGGGAACTGCACGGTGATTCCTGGGCTAGATGTCCTAACTGTAGGTATTGCACTTCTTCCCAGTTCTATTTTCTCTGTCTGAAAGTTTCTTCCCATATTATTAGTTACAAATCAAATTTCTGGGAAGGTATGAAAATAAATAAAAATCTTACAGGTAAGCCTGCCATGGACACATGCAATCCCAGCATTGTGACATAAAAGCCAGAGGATGCCAAGTTCACAGCTTGGCTACATAGTGAGGTCCCTCCCACCCCCACAACCCCCACAATGAATGGGAGAAAGTATCTAATTGGTTTCATTTAGTTTAGAGGTAGAATAACCTGGAAATTATTAGCTCAGCGTTTTTTAAAAGAACAATTTGTATAAGTTTATTCCAAGTATATGTAATTTACATATATATACATATATATATATATGTTTTCTGTTTCTGTGCCTTGATGTTTAAAAAACTGTTAACCATGTATAGTGGTACATGTCTTTAATCACAGCACTCAGGAAGCAGAGGCAAGCAGATCTCTGTGAGTTCGAGCCCAGCCTGGTGTATATAGTGATTTCTAGGACAGCCAGGGCTGAAAATCTGTCTTGAAAGTGAAAACCTGTCTTGAAAAAAATAAAAAAACAAAACAAAACAAAAAAGCCCAACTCTTTGTTTTCTTTGGAGATAGATATTTTTGTTATATATTTTATAATTTTATATGATTTTATAACTAATATATTACCTGTACCTTAAGTCTTCTATTTTTAGCCATTTAAAAATTTGAAATTTATTATGCTTAGTAGTTTTAATATTTGTTTTAAAAACAAATTTAGCAGTAAATATATCTTATATGTATAATATTTTGTTGGTTTTTAATATTTGTTTTTCATATTTAAATACAAGTATCATGGAATTTTAAAACAAAATCTGTTTTAGCTGATTTTCCTTCCCCCATGTCCCACTTCCTTTCTGGTCTCCTTTCTGTTTTCCAGGCCACATGTGTTCCTTTACCTTAGCATCTCTTTTTGCTTTTGCTTGATCTGTTTTAGATTTCTAGGTTTTATCTGTATTTCTTCCCACTTGTGTATACATGTATATTAAAGTTAGGATCCAAATATGAAAGAGAACATGCAATTACTTCTTTCTGAGTTTGCATCACCTCGCTTAATACCAAATCCATTCATTTTTTGCACATTTTGTAATTTCACTTTTCTCTACAGCTGAATACAATTCCACTGTATATATGTGCCACATTTTCAGTATCATCTCTTGATGGGCAGCCAGGCTGGTTCTGTTTCTTTGCTGTTGTAGATAGAGAAGCAATGAACATGAATGTGCAATTACCATGTTATGGTATGCTATCTTTGAGGATGTGCCCAGGAATGGCCATACAATAATTCTATTTCAGTTTTTTGAGAGATCTTCATACATAATGGCTGTACTGATTTGCATTTCTTCAAGCAGTGAACAGGGGTTCCTCTTTCCTCACCAACATTTGCTATTAGTTTTAAACTTTTGTTTGTTTAGAGACAATGGTATCTCTATGTCTGACTGGTCTGGAATTTGGTATGTTGATGGGGGAAATCAGAGAGAACTAAATTTTGATTGCAAATGCCATAATGATACTTTGTATATTAAGGTGGAAAATAAGTATACACAGATATGTCTGCCTGGTTCTGCTTCCTGAGTGTTGGGATTAAAGGCATGTGCCACTGCAGCTGACCTTATTCATTAGTTCTGATGCTAGCAATTCTTACTTGGGTGAGATGGTATCTCACATTAGTTTTAATTTGCATTTTTCCTGAGGGCTAAGGATACCAAACACTTTGGTTAATTCTTTGTCTGTGTGTAGTTTTTTTGTACTTTAAGAAAATTAAATCTGGATATTCATTCTCTGTTTGATGTACAGCTGGCAAAGATGTTCTTCTGTTCTGTGGGCTCTTTGCTCTTCTTATAGTTTCTTGTGCTGTGCAATAACCTTTTACTATCATGTAGTTCCAATTGTTAATTCTGAGTGCTATTTTGTGCCTGGTGTACTATTTGGAATAATCAGTAAGACTGCCCTAGTTAGAATGTAAAGCTTACAAGCAATGAAAAAAAAGTCTTAAGATGAATTTGTGCCTTGTGTCTTAGAAAAGCTCAATTTTAGAACTTTCAGATAAGAGATTTGTTACCAAGTTGATACTGTTTGTATATTTTTATAAATCTCATTACTGTTTAGAGAAAAGACAGGTACTTTTTTTTCTTTCTTTCTTTCTTTCTTTCTTTCTTTCTTTCTTTCTTTTTTTTCTTTTCTTTTTTTTTTTTGAGACAGGGCTTCTCTGTGTAGCCTTGGCTGCCCTGAACTCACTCTGTAGACCAGGCTGGCCTCAAACTCAGAAGTCCACCTGCCTCTGCCTCCCAAGTGCTGGGATTAAAGGTGTGCGCCACCACTGCCCGGCAATAGGTACATTCTTGCAGCAGCCTTTGCAATTGTTTTTTATGCTTTGCATCATCTAATTTCTGGAACTTTTGGTTATAGATTTGTGAGAGAATATAGTGAAAAGACAAAGCCATTTTAATATATTTTGAAGGAAATTTTTACCATGTGTCCCCTCTCCTCAAAGTCCTTAGAGATCCCTAAAGTACCTTCAGAACCACAGTATATGAAGATGATTATTTTGATAATTAATAACTGCAACCTGAATAAGAAATTGAAGGCTACATATGTTTGTATTTTTATTTTTCATACTTATTACGGTAAAATTTTATTAGCAAAACTACAAATCAGAGAGACATTTAAAATACATGTTTTAAAATAAATTATATAAAGTGGTTTAGTCTCTATAATATTGCTTTTTATTAAAAAAATTTCCTTTTATGGATAAGACTTAGCACTGAACCATACATGTGTGATATACTTCTGGGTAGACATGGATACATGTCTACTTACTCCACATAGGGAACTATTGTTATACTGGAGCCCAACTTGGTAAAGCAATAAGTTTAATTGGGTTTACTTACAGCAGTAGAAGTGATTCAAAGGCAGCTGCATCACTAAAGCCCACTCCTGTATGGGTGACAGCTCACAGAAGCTGGAAATGTGGAGTACATGCTACAGCCTGCAGGGAGCTCAACAGGGTAGAGAGTGTCTCTCCCAGGTAGCTCAGCTGGTCTCTTCTTCTTTCAGGTGCCTCAGCTTGTCTAAATGTCTTTCACTGGTCCTTAATATATACTTGGAAAAAGAGGAGCCTAGTGAATCTGGTCAGTTTCAGGAACTTCCTGAAGCTATTCCAAATTACTTTCTGAGCTTAAGGAGCTTCTATGTAGAATGGGACTTTTACCTTTCTTTTAATAAAATATTCTGTATCTTAACCAGCTTCCATTCAAAATGGAAGATTTTAATCTCAGAGGAAATTGCTACACAACACTATGTATGGTGGTGCATATCTATAATCTCAGTGTTTGTGAAGTAGAGGTAGGAAAATTGTCAGTTTGAGGAAAGCGTGGACTACATTAACAAGACCTTGCTTCGAAAGACTTAGTTGTGGACCAAGGTATAATATAAGACATCTGCAGCTTTACTCAGGCAAGAGCTCCCTACTTATTCAGTATAATGCAGCTTATCAGATTTAGCTGCTAGTTGTGAGGAAGGTTACTTAATGATTTGAATTGTTCTTAGAAAGACTTGACTTTGACTGTCATACCATTTTCTCTCATTAGGGTCAATGAAAGATCACCCGCAGCAGCAGCCAGGCATGTTGTCTCGTGTAACTGGAGGTATCTTCAGTGTTACAAAGGGAGCTGTTGGTGCCACTATTGGTGGTGTGGCTTGGATTGGTGGAAAGAGTCTGGAAGTGACCAAAACAGCTGTTACAACTGTGCCTTCCATGGGAATAGGGCTGGTGAAAGGAGGCGTGTCTGCTGTGGCTGGAGGTGTGACAGCTGTTGGGTCTGCTGTTGTAAACAAAGTGCCCTTATCAGGAAAAAAGAAAGACAAGTCTGACTGAGAGAGGAGTACACTTGCTCTCCACAGCATAAGATGCTAGGGGCATTGAACAGCTCAGTTACAGACTACAAACAAGTCAACTGCTAAACTGCTGTGTTGAAAGTATTGGTGACTGCCTGCATCTAAAACAAGAAGAGACCAGTGCTATCACAGTGTATGAAGGCTTCTCATCCTTAAGTTCAGCTTTTTATCTGGTAAAATGTTACACTTGCTCAGTTGTAACTGAAGATGTGGTATGTTTAAATATTTGCTCTAAGTCTTTCAGTTTGACTAAAAAATGTGAAAGTTCAACTTAGAAGATGATTTTACAGTTCCATGTGTACAGTGTGCCAGGTAACTCATATGACCCTTACACAGGGACTCGAACTACATAAACTGTACCTTTGATGTGCCTAATAGTTTCAGATGTCTTAGTTTTTTATAACTATAGTGGTTTAGGCCAAGAGGCATTCTTATTTAAGCTGGCAGAAAAGTAGCAGGAATTCAAAAGTTTAGAAGACAAATGGTTTTATGACACTGTTAATTATTTTTTTGTTTAGATAAACATTCTGTTTGTTTAATCATTGATGCCTTACAAAAGAAAACATCTTTTCTAATAATCTTAAATATGCGCAGTTCTTATAATTATCAGTGAGCTCTTTTAAAGGTCATAAAACTAGTTTCCCTCTTAAAAATCTCAGGAGTATTGAGGTAAAGGAGTTTCCTGGTGTCAGAGGGTAAGATAGTGCTTGTTAGCTGTTGTGAGAAGTTACCATGAAACATGCTTTAGTAGTTGGATTCATGGTCCCATCATTAATACACCCCACAGTATCTATGGAACATTTCTTAGCTCATCAAAAGCTCTGTGGGATGTTTCATATTGAGAAGGAATAAATATTAATTTTAAGTTCTTATAATTATCTGAAGAACCTAAGATAATCCTTCATGCTTATAATTTCTTTAGGATGTCTTAAATTATTAGTAGTAATTCCTTTAAAAATACAATAAAATCAATCATTAATATATGAGGATTGACTCTTCAAATGAATGAGATGGACTCCATACATTGGCTTTGAATAAAAAAAAATACATAAGTGTTTTCAATGATGTATTTAGGGTTTTTTTTTTTTCTTTTGAGATGGGGTCTTCTAAAGCCCAGGCTGGTCTTGAACTGAATATGTAGCTGAGGATATTCTTGAGCTTCAGATTCTCCTTTTACCTCCCAAGTGCTGGGATTACAGGCATGAGATACCATGCTTAGTTTATGTGATGTTGGGGATGGAACCCAGGGCTGCATGTATAGTAGGCAAGTACTGTATCAACTGAGCTGCATCCACAGTGAAATTTATTCATGGATTTAAAACATGTTCTCTTATAACCTTTTGAAGCAGCTGTAGACATATCATTTCTCAAGCCAGTTTCAGGTGGGGAGTTGAAGGTTTTTTTATATGGATGGTAAGTATGTTGTGTCTTATAGTGTGTTTAGCATAGCACATTCATTCTCACTCAAAAGTTAATTTCTTTTTGTCTTAATGCTTAGTTTCATGGAAATTTATAAGTGACATACATTTGGCATTTATCTTACAATCTAAGCCTGAAAAAAATTTTTCTTTATACCTAAAACTAGAAGTCTGTCTCCATTCTGCCCCTTCTAACTCCCTGGAGAGAGGAAGGGAGTGGTGCCTTGGCGTAAGTCAAAATGTAGTGCTCCTGAGAACAGGAGAAGATCACCTGAATATGTAGGTTCAAATGTTTGGAACTTTATGTTTATACAAAACTTAAAATCATTGAATTAAATTTAGAAGGAATTAAATGGTCATTTATTTTGTGCAATATCATTTAAAAGACATTTGTTGGTACATCTGGTGAAATGTCTTAACAAATAGTATTTTTAAAATTCCAAAGTTAATAGACCCATTCTCAGTGATCTAAATAATGGTATTGGAGAACTTGATTCCTGCTATTTAGAAGAATTTATTGATTCATTGCTGGTTTGTATTTCTAACTTAGAGGCTCTGCTAAGCTTTGTACTTGAATTAGTCTAAGTGTAGGCTTAGTATACTATATGCTTGCATATTTATTTTCAACTTTGCTTGTCTTTAAAATCACTTGAGGAAAAATGGCTAATTAATTTCTGCTACAGAAAAGCCAACTGGTAAATTTTCTCAACTGTCTTAAATGCTAAAGTACAATGTGGTTCAGAGGGGCTTTTACGATAGCAGACAACTGTACAAATATACAGGTAGCTATAGTTCTAACTGAAATGAACTTGCCATTTGATGATGTGTACAGCTATATACCCGAGTCTCTTCTAGTTTACGTAGACTAGCAATTTGACCTGTTAAACAGGACTAGTTTGCTTTGTTGTATACATCTGGAGGTATCTGTTATTCAGCTCCTTTTTTTTGAGTGGGTTTTGGCACAGTGAAGATAAATTTGTGTGACCCACTTGAATGACTGATCTAATAATGTTGACATGAAAATTGTATTTAGTGAAATGTCAGATGAAAATACCTGATTGAATAATGTGGGGATTTTTGTACTCAAGGGATGGGAAAGAACACCTGATTCTGATAATAAAGGACTATGATCTGCAAAGACGGAATGTTTCATAAAGATCTACAGAAATAAAGGGACTTTGTAAACAGGATCATCTTAAAAGTTAAGATTACACAGCAGTTCAGGAAGTGCTGTAGTCAAATTTTTTTGATGATACTTTATAAACATGATATGGATGGAGACATCACAGTAAAGTACAAACACAAACAACTAAAAGTCTGAAAATTCAGATGTCTAGGTTTCATCATCTCAGTTTGTTCAGTCTCTTTAACAACCTTTGTGGGTTATTCTTAGGCATACTAAAGTGTGAAAGCTGAAGAGCTAGACCTAGGGAACACTTATTTTGTTTGTAGTTAAGGAACCAACTTAAGATTGCTGCTGCAGGGATCCCATGGCCACTTCACACTGGAGTTTCTTTTTTGAGTTCTAGGAGTTAAACCTAACTTAGGTTCTAATGTCCTACATGCTTTGTTGACTGATCTGTGTCCCGAGTCCTCCCCTTCCATCCACATCAATCCATTCTACGTTGACTTCTCACTTCCCTACTCCACCAGTCACTCTTGATAAGTCAACCAGTGATGGCCTATTTCAAATTCATTAGTCACTTCCTTACATCTTAGTGGCCTCTCTGTGACAATTTCACCTACAGCCACGACTCTCAAGTGCCATCGCAGTGCAAGTGGTGCTGATGTTGATCTCCACTTCTGACTTCTCACAGCTTCATTCTTGGCTACTTGCCTGTTATGAACCACCTCACAGTTGACAGGTAACTGTAGAGGACCTTGTAGCCTGTAATGTTTTCCAGACCTGCTTTAAGAAAGTGAGCAAGTGCGTGTATTGCTAATAATGGCCAGGACAAAGGTCTAAAGGTTCACCTTCACACTTAGTGTGAAGTCGTGCTCCTTAGATGGACTAGTAATGCTTCTCATTTTGTGCTACACTGAATGAAGCATGTGTTCTTTTTCTTATACACACACATGTATATATTCAAGTACACAACTGTGATTGAATTCAAGGTGAAGCATGAACTTTGCCACTAGGCTACAGCTGCCAACATCTGGGCTTAACATTTTTCTTGACAGTCCTAAGTGCTTTGGGTAAGTGCCTTACTTTTGAGTTTTACTGTAGATGAGTAAATATTCTTAACTTCCTGGGCACTTGTTGCTATTCATTATCTCAACTAAGGAACTGAACAAATTTAGATAGTGAGGGATATTTGCATTGCCTAACAGAATGAAAAACTAAAGGCTGCATTTCTCATTTTATCTGAGAAGCTGCGCACACTAGCCAACTGCTGTGCATTACAAGCAATGAATATTACAGATGGTACAAACTATACACCTGAAAGTGAGCCAGCCTTTATCTGGGTAATGTTCACCTTAGAAATGGAAGTGGAAACACTGCAACTGAAAGTGGTATCACACGAAGTAGATTTTCAGACTTCCAAGTGCATGAATTAAGTTTGAAATTAATTTTCAGACCCCTCCCCTATAATCTGTTTGCATTCCTTCCTTTTGCTGTACAGGGAAAGGTGAAAATCTTTTCCTGAAATTGAACATAGTTCAGATCTTAATAAATCTGAACTCTGCTACGAACCTCATTTGTAAAATGAGGAATGGAATGAATGTGCACTTTTCTTAAGAGATTTCAAACGGACCATAGAAGTAGGCTCTTAATCCTTCTGGATGAGTAATACTCCTCAAAGATACTCATTCCAAACACAAGGTGAAGTTAGCTCTCTTTAACGGAATGTGTTGTTGGCCTGTTAATGACTCAAGGCTGAGGAGTTATACTTTGGTAGCAGCTCATGGAACAGAGGTGTTCCTGTACTCTGGTCAAGAGTGTGTACTGTCAACTTCTTCAAAATGATTCGTGTGAACTATCACACTCCTTCCACTTAATATATGATGTTTTGGAATAATAATTCCAAGATCAAACTTACTGGTTTTATTTAAACACAATTTATATTTTAAAATACAACAAATGAATCAGAAACCAACAATAATGAAGTAACTTGAACACAACTCAGAATCTCAATAGGTCCTGAGAATCATTCGTGCTGAATTGCTTAAGTCTTTGTGAATTGTCACTTAGCCCTGTCATTCTTCAACCTTTAATGATGCCACAGGGTTAAATAATGGCCTGCCTTGTTTGGCTTGCATTTTGCTAAAGTTAGCCTCAAACTCCTTTTTTGTTCCATTTAGACTCGCTAGATGTCCATCCTTTATTCTGTAGCCTAAAGAATTGAGCTTTCTTATCCTATATTGAATTATCTGTGGTGTCAATTCCAGAACCATTGGCGACTCTCTTATTTGAGCTATGGAGATGCCTTCTTTTAGCAGTGCCTGGATTCTCTCTTCTAGGACAGAAGCAGGATAATACAGAAGGGCGGGGCATTTCACAACTAATAGTCGTAGGTCATGATCTGTACACTGAAAAGTAGTTTTAGTGAAGGAAATACTGTTCTTGATACTTCCTGGCTGAAGTTGAAAAAGAAACCCTTTAAGTTTGGACAGAAGCTGAAGAATTTCGGAGTCTGTGAAGCCTTGTCCTTGAAGAAATTTCAGTATTTCATCTACAGTTGTAGGAGAATTTAGCACAATGAATGGATTTTGGCTTAATAATTTTAGTAGCCACACTTTAGCATTGGCCTCAGAGCCACCTAAGTTTAGGTAGCTCTCCTGGAGAACCCCTATCATTTGTTTATTGTTCTCTACAGGATTATGGAAAATGCTAGAGGCTGTTGTCAGAAACCTGCTAATCACCACATTCTTGAGCCCCAGCTCTTGAAAGAACTGAACATTTAGCTTCTGGTTCTCCTGGTCCTTGACAGTAAAGAAAGAGTCTGGAAACTGCTCTATTAACTGGATTAACTCTGCCTCATTTTTGCAGACCATCTGCCAGAGTTTCCTTTTGGTGTTAACAGCAGCAGGACTGCAGACAATCGCTTCCGGACAGCGTTCTAAAATACTGGCTAGCACAGTTTTGTTGGCACCTAGTTCTTTCAAAATATTTGCAATCTCTTCAACGTAGGTTTCTTCCTCCAGAAGCACCCATCCTTTCAGCCTGCGGATTTTCCTAATGTCAACTGAACATGCACAGAGCTTTTCCACTGTTCTCTTGTTTTCTTTATTTGACTGGCTGTCCGTTCTGTAGGTGACACATGCTGAAGAGGGTTTGATTTTCAGAGCTGGTTGTGGCTTTCCGAAAAGACACAGTCTGCAGAGTTGGTATCCTGTCAGCAACCTCCACGACATGCTGTGAGCTCTGGCTAATTTCCACATCTTAAGGATGAGAATGTCCACATCGTGCCTGCGTGAAAGATGAAGACTTATAAGGAGCACTGGCTTTTATAACACTTAGAAATTTGAGTTCTAAGCAGTAACTGGGAACAATTTAAGCTGGCAAGGAAAACTATTCCATTATAATACACCTTATCACAATTTAAGGCATCTCATCCTTTATAAAAACATTCTGTTTGAGCTCTGTATCCATCCTGTGAAGCAGGTGCTCCAATTACAGGTTGGAGGTCATGGGCTTCAAAGGTTCACAGGCCTCAAATGTTCTGACACAAATTCCCTTTTCTACAACTGTTATGTTTCTCTTTTTAGGTGGCATATTACACAGGTAATTGTTTTTTTAAGGTTTCACATTTTTCAAGTTGATGTTTGGCTCAGGTAGATGCTTAGGTAGGGAGAAGTCATCTTTCATTGTATTGTCAAGTATTTTTGCTGATAAGCTATAATCCAAACAGATCAGTTTGTTTTACTTGAAATGAGTTCATAAATGCATGCTTGCTTTATTAGAACTTTGACAAATACAACTTGTGTTTATAAATTCAGGATTAAAGTAAGTCTTAGGCAACATGAGAAGTGCTATGCGCCAGCCTTAGTGGAACCTCTGGAAGTCAGGTCCGCTGTGTGATGGTGATGGTGCTCTTTGACCTAGTGCTACTCCAGCTCATGAAGCAGCGTTGGTAAGTTAGCTGCCTTCAATTAAACACGGGGTAATCTCTGCAGTGCCTCTCCATCTACCCAAATGCCCCTCGCCATCTTCACCTACTAGGAGATGGCTACACTGTCTGAAGCCGTGCAGCCTCTGATGATATAAGGGGCTGCAATACTCTACTTCTGACTTGGGGTCCTGGCTGGGCGCATGCAATAAAGTAGCAAAATGGTCAATAAGAAAGCATGCAGATTTATTTCATACAAGCTGTCCACGTCATGGAAGCCCATACAAAGACAAGACGCCAAGCAGGATAGGTTACACTGAGGTGGACAAAGACAGTAAGATGCAAGGAAGCAACCCCACCATGGGAAGAACTTAAAAAAACGTAGTGTCTTAGTAAGGTTTGGTCTCAAGTTATCTTTAAGAAGGGTGTTACCCCTCTTACTGTCATGAGGTTTTCCCCATGTAACTTTCACCCACTCTCGAACAGAAGAGTCAGAAGGACCCAACATGTATTTTCAAGTGGTTTTAATTCAAAATAGTCTGTGTGCCCTGGTATTGTAAGTATCACCATGCCAACCCCTTCACCACTGTGTCCTGTCTCTGGTAACATGCACGCGCTCTAGGGTTTGATAGACCTTTAGTTCCTAGGACTGTTCTCGGAGTGTCAGCCCTGCACACACAGTGGATGTTCTTTACAGCTGCTTCCTGTATTCGTAGATTTGAAAGGGTAAGTGCAAAGACAGCCATTTCTGATCCTTGCTTTTGCCACACAGGCTGATGACTTTACAAACCTGTCCTCATCTGTGATTACTCTGAGGAGTGTTGATTTGTAGTGGTGGCTCACTGTTGGGCCTAGTGGACTCTAACACTACAGACTTAGGTTCTGTTTTACTCACAGTTTAGTTTTCTTCAGGTCATTCCTAATGCCATTAGGCAAGATAAAAATATATTTTAAAGCAACTTTTAAGAGAACTTTCAATTTTAACAGGAAAGTGGTGGTAAGTATGATGAGGCCTAGACAGATATGCGTTGGGACTCTACAGGTTCATGCCTCTCATTTAGACCACAGGCTGGGGAGGGGGTGAAGGTTCCTTAACTGTACTGCCTATGCCCAGCCCTGGCTTTAACTTATAGAAGGACCCTGAAGTTTGTTAGCTTTGGACAAAGCAAGTTTCCCATGAGGTTCAAACAGTACCTCAGCAAACATTAAAACCAGCACTGCTCTGTAAATGAGAACAGCATCCATACCTTACAGGGATGCTGCCAGAGTCAAATGCATACCATGTACTTGAAGACAGTTTGACACCTAGTTAAGTATTTACTAAATAGTAGTTATCACTGGGAGCTATCAGGAGCATTAGTGTCCACTAGGCCCAACAGTGAGCCACCACTACAAATCAACACTCCTCAGAGTAATCATAGATGAGGACAGGTTTGTAAAGTCTTGTAGTGATACAACTTTAAACTGAATTTTAATGTGACTTGGGGTGGGCTGAAGATTTGGAAAAGGAGTTCGGGTAAGATGTGGGGGATGCATATGACCACAGTATATTGTATGTACTATGAAATTCTCAAAGAATAAAATCACATTTAAAAAAGGCGTTGAAGAGATTGCTTGTCTTTTCATTGTGAGACACATAAAAGATGCCATCTGTGAAGAACAGTGCTTCCTTCGAGTCTGCAGGCATCTTAGCCTTGGCCACTGCAGTCTCCAGAAGAGATGGGTAATAAGCCTTTATTATTTATAATTAACCTTTCTCTTTTCTTGTACAGCCTGCATGCATTAAAGCAAAATGTTTTTTTTTTTCTGCTATCTCCAAATTCTAGGGTCTAAATAGAAGTATGACTTACAAAGGGCAAATGAGCATGTTTAAGTATGTCAGATTTTCAAAATAACTCCATAAAACTAAAACACACTGTAGAGTTGCTGAGTTCTGAGGTACATAAGCAGAAGAAAAAGTTATAACCCTACTGCTTATTAATAATTTAACACTTCATTGTTTTTGAGATAAGGTCTTGCTATTTAGCCCTGGATGGACTGATACTAGATATGTAGCCTAGGTTAGACTCAAACTCATGGCAATCATGCCCCAACTTCTTGAGTGCTGGAATTCCAGGCATGTGCCATGCTTGACAGCTATTCATATTTCATTCTGTTCTGTTTTGTACAATTCTCACTTGTAATTCTTTAAATGTACAGAGCAAACCTGCACATGGGAATTACATCTGGATCCTGTCTGTAAAGTGAAACTGAAAAAACTTAAACTCTAAGCTAAGTCCCAAACAGCCGAGGGTTCCTTGAGGACTGGGGCAGGTAACTGATGCCAGAGTAGCTCAGGCACCAGTTAAAATAGCTCAGTTTGAGGGTCTCATTTGCAAAATGACAGAAGATCAGAACCACATTTCTATGGCAAGGCATTCCCACTAGCAGGCACCTATCAAATGAGACAAAGGGAAAGGCAGGCCATAACTGACTTTCTGCTTTCTTAAAGGCAAACATAGTCATCAGAACAGTCAAGGCTGTCCACCTTGCTGTCTTTCTGCTGGGCAAACATTGTTAGCAGTAAAGGTGGAAAGCCTGACTAATAACTATACATTACAACTTCTTATGAAGTCTAACTGTGGCGTTAGAATGCTGGAGAAAGTAGAAGGAACGCCATTCAGGATGGGTGTGCTCTTATCTGCAGTTTTGCTACATGTTGTGCATCTGGCTGCCTGCATTTCATGTTTGCTCTTCAAAGTGAGTTTCTAGAATGTGAGAGAGAGGCCTAGAGAGCCTACACTTACAGCCAGGAAACTCCATCTCAGATGACTACCCCTAAAGAACATAAGCATATAAATGATTTTTCTGTTATTCTAAAGTGTGGAAAATAACTCACTGGAGAAGTGCTTTGTTACTGAGGCTGAGCTTTGGCTAATATGTTATTTTTGGCTTTATCTTCTCTTTGCCTTTTCGTCCTTGATATATCATAAAAATTAACATGTATAAACTCTTATATAAGGTAAACAACTTAGTTTTTCTAGAATTGGTGTTCTTTGGTTCATTTTTAGTAGCTATCACTTTTTTTGAGAGAGAGAGAGAGAGAGAGAGAGAGAGAGAGAGAGAGAGGAGAAGGAGGAGGAGGAAAAGGAGTAGGAGTAGGAAACAGAGATTGAGATCTTACATTATAGTTATTCCTTCTGTTTTGGCTCCCAAATGCTGGTGTCACAGGCATGAGTTAGAGTTGTTACTTTTTAACAAGTTATGGTAAGATGTTAATAAAGGCAAGGTTGTATTTGGACCATTTTCAAGTGTATAGTTCAGTGGCATAGGGTACTTTGACAACACTGTACAACTATAAACCACTACATCTAGGACTTCCTGTCAAACACAAATTCTGTGCTCATAAAACAGGGTGCAAAGCTCTCCACTCCTGCCATGGCTCCTGGAAAGCTCTATACTCTACTATCTCCGTGTGTCTTCTAGATATGTCATGTAAGTGAAACCATATAACACTTTTTGTTTTGTTTTGTTTTTGTTTTTTTCGAGACAGGGTTTCTCTGTATAGCCCTGGCTGTCCTGGAACTCACTCTGCAGACCAGGCTGGCCTCGAACTCAGAAATCTGCCTGCCTCTGTCTCCCAAGTGCTAAGATTAAAGGCATGTGCCACCACTGCCCGGCTCATATAACACATTTTTAAAATGCCTGGCTTATTTCATTTAGTGTAATACTTTCAAAGTCCATATTGTAGCAAGTGTCAGAAGAAGGCACATTTCAGGCACATTTATTCACAACAGACTTGCGTGCATGTGTGTGTGTGTGTTGAGGTGCACACCTGAGGTGGTCAGAGGACAACTCAACTCAGTAGGGCTGGTTTTCTCTTTGCACCTTTATGTAAATTCTGGATTGAACTCATGAGGCTGGCTCAGCAAGTACCCTGCTTGTTTAGACATCTTACCAGCCCCTGCCAATTTCTTAAAATAAGACAATATATCTGCTGCTTGATAGCATTTTCCTCAAACAGAATTGTTTCAAATGCAAAGCCAGGCCTCCTAGACCCACTGCTTTATCAACTAAGTTTATGTGACACTCCAAGTCCTAAGTTTATGTGACACACCAAGAATGGATTTCACCTCAAGTAACCACTTCCCATTCATCTGGGAAGCAAGTCCACATCTGCTAAAGTTTGATCTGGTGACCGAACGATGGAGTCAGATCGATGCTCTATTTCTAATCCTACTTCTGCCACATTCTGTATTTCTTTCCAAGATTCCCCTCAAAAACACCTGTGAGGACTGAAATCTGTTCCCTCCAACCCCCATAATGCTGACATCTTGGCCCTGCCCACACACGTTTTCAACAGCAGCTGGAGTAGTGAATCCTCCCCATAAGATTTTCAGTGAACTCTGCCCATATCCTGGGACTTTGTACGTCAACAAGGAAATGAAAGAAAAGCCATCAAGACAGGCAACAGGTAAAGGTGCTTGTCGCCAAGGCTGCTGCTCCTGACTTTAGTCCCAGAGATGAACGTGGTGGAATGAGAGTACTGACTTCAGCAAGTTGTCCTCTGACCTCCATTCATGCACCACTTTGGTACACACCTCCCCACCACCCCTAAATATCTTTTCACCTTATTAATAAGTTGGCCTTATTAAGAAAGGCCAACTCTCCCCACCCAACACATAATCTATGAAGAGCAATAAAGATAAACAATCAAAGGAGGTCACATTCACATGAGCCTTCGGTTGCATCCACCTTTCTTTTTCTGCATTTCTGATGCTCACTGCTCCTCCCCTCAGTCTCCTTCGTTCTACCCTCTTAGCTGATTCTTGCAGATCCTCCTTCCTCTTCTACTACACAGCTCTCAATAAAGGCAACTTCCCTGCTATCAGAGCTAATGAGTAGTTTCAATTCCTACTTTTCTGGGCTTTTGTAGCATCCAGCAGCATTCGACCATTTGTTTTTCAAAACAGTCTCTTCTCTGACTTCCAAACTGCTCCCCTGTTCTTGTTCTCCCCACAGCTCCCCTCTGGCCGCCCCTTATCTGTCTCCTCTACAGTCTCATCTTTAGGCTTGATAGCCTGAAATTCCAGCACTAGGAAGGCTGAGGCATAAGTTTTAGGCCAGCCTGGTCTACCTAGAGTTTTTCTAGGCCAGCCTGGACTGCAAAGGAACAACTTGTCTAAAAAAACAAAAACAAAAACAAAAACAAAAAACAAAAAACAAAAAACCTGAAATATATTACAATTAAAGAAACAGAGACCATGAATTTAAGAGAGAATAATGGTGTGTATGTGTGTACTTGGGAAGTGTAAATTATGTAATTATATTTTAATTAAAAGCATTAAAATGGACAGTTTTTTCTAGTGAAAAACAAATAAATGAACAAACAAACAAACATCCTTTCCTTCTTACCTTACAGTCTCCCCTAAGAGATTTTGTCCTTGTCCAGGGCTTCAGTCAGGCCACTCAGGACTTTTCTGTAGCTTCTAAAATGTGATTCTGTCACCTCTCTGCCATAGGCCTAACTGGCACTTTAGGACAGACATACAAAAATTTGTAGGAGAGACACTTTGAATTTTGCTGCCACCTGAATCCCCATCTTCCTTCCTCACAAACCACAGTCCCCCCTCTGTCCCGGGGGCTCTAACTGCCCCCACTACAGGCCCTCCAAAGACTGTACTTTTGTCAAACAACTCCCAGCAATAAGTGTCACTTTCTTAGGGAAATGCCTGTGATGTTTCAGAATAGATGAAGCCCCATATCCCTTTAAGGGCCTTTATGGCACCATGGGCTGCAATGCTCTACCTGGGATGGCTGTGACTGGTCAGGTTTCTGCTTCAATATCCCACACTACCCACTTTGCACCACCATGTTCTAGTGAATTGTCTCCCTGCCCTTCATGGGCTGGCATCACTGACTCTGGGAAAGAGAGGGGCAAGAATCTTCCAGTGTATTCTTTTGATACTTTATAGTAGTATTTATCAATTGTCCATTTATTCAACTGGTGGTTTTTGTTGTTTTCTAAGCTCAAGCTGCCATCAGGATGGTAGGCGCTAGTAATCCTGGTCAAACCCTTCATATTGATGTTGGGATCACAGACCATCTGAGAACTTGAGAGTTACAGACTTTACAAAACAATAAGGCCCACACCTTTCTCACTTCAGAAATGACTTTAGCAAGAACCCTGACCAGCCCATAGTGACTGTGTATGCAGGGAGAGAAGAGACTGAATACTGTTATTTCCTGTACAGAGCAAAGAATATGATGCACAAAGCAATAATATCAAATTAACAAATCAGGCTAGGCAACAATGCAGAGGGCAGAAGTGAGTTACTTTAGTGCAGCTATACTGCCTGGGGATTAATTTCCAATTAGCTGTGACTTTTTAGGAAGCAATATCACCTTTCTGTGCCGGCAGTGTGGGCATCAGGAACACGGGAACGCTACTCATCGGTGAAAGCTCATATTAAACGAGTTAATGGTAGTTCAGAGTATTAAAAAAACAAAACAAAACCCTCACATTTCCTCCTCTTCAAACCGCAATTCCCTTTAAAGATGAGGTTAGGATGCAGGTGTAGCTTGCCCAAGGCTGCCCACCTGAGAAGGGCAGTCCTCTTAGCCTTGTGTCCTAGGTACAATGATGCTCTTGGTAAAAAGGTCACATAGCCTACTCTCTTAAGCAATCCTGAGGTGCGAAATACATTTTTATAATTAAAACAGTCCTCTCAATAACACCAACTAAGTTCTGATCTGACAGTGTTAGCATTCTGTAGAAACTCCACCCCCACAGATAGCTGGCAGCATCCAGGTATGCTCCTCCCCATGGTTACCTGGCAACGGCCAGGTAGGCCTGGCCCTATAAGAGGGGCTGCTTGCCCTCTCCTCTCTCTCTCTTACTCCTGCTTCCCTCCCTTGCCTCTTCCCCCTTTGCTCCCTCTTCCCCCTCTTTCCTCGTGGTCATGGCCGGCCCCTACTTCTCTACTCTCTCCTTCTCTCTGCCTTTCTCTGCCTCTGCTACCCTCCTCAGGGGGAAGGGATGCCTTGGCATGGGCCCACCTTCCCCATACCTCGCCAGAACATATTCTTACAGCTTTCTCTTTTTATGATCACAACAGACAGTTTCAAGTGAATCCCCATTTGAAAGCAAAGAACTACAAAGTTGGTCAGAGGAAGGGCACAGCCAGGACCACTACTGTGGTCTCTTATAGTACAGCCTTCCTTTTTCGGTGCTCCGAGTTGGAGTGTCTATGGGGACGTTCTCGGTGGGCAGCTGCTAACCCTGACCCTAGTAGGCAAGCATGAGGCTCAGTCTGAACTGGAGGAACAGGGTGGCTCACCTTTGGGGAGCAGTGCGAGCAAAGCGGAGAGCCCCGTTGCGCTACGTTCCCACCCTGTTCCGCAGGCTTCTCCACTCAGGAAACAAATCCTAGGTAACTGGCAGGGCTTCGCCTTGGCTGGTAACCAATCAGAGCTCGGGAAACTGATGCGCAGGAAGTCACGCCCTCCTCCCCGAGCGTAGCCAATTAGAACACTGGATACAGGCTCCCGTGGGAATCAGGGAGCCACGCAACAGGGCCTATTGCCACCAGTGCCACCTGGTGCTTCTGTCTCAGCAAACTGGTGGTTCTGTTGCTTTGTCCCCTAGAGAACATTGCAACTCGTTGAGAGAGAGAAGAGGCGGGGAAGAGGGGCAGATCAGTCAGAACTTGTTGTCTTTAAGGTGGAGCTATTCAGAATTCTCAGAAGTTTAAAACTTTGAAACCTGATCTTCCTGGCTAGACAAGACAAAACCCTCATATCTGCTTTAAACAGCAGGTCTGATTTCCTAAAGACTATTCACCCCTTTTCCTTCTACGACTTTGCCCAAATACTGCTAAACTGCCTTTTGCCTTACATTCTAGTTATTCATGATGTCCGAACTCATAAACCAAACAAACAAAAGCCAGATTCTTTTTCATCCATCCATCAAATAAATATTTACAGCCTGCTGCCTCAGCACCAAGCATGAGGAACTACATACAGCGCTAGGACCTTGGACAGGGCAGCAGGAACTGAAACACATTAACTTGTTAACCACAATTAAAGAAGTGCTACCTGGGAAAGCGTCCCCTGTGCCCACCCTGTGTTGTCTGCAGTTGGAGCAAGGAAAATGGTGTTTCCTAGGCTGGTAGCCCACCTCGTTACCTTTCTAAGGGTCTCTCACACAGGCCTGGGCTACACTCAACACCTCCCTTCATGCTGAACGGAGGTACCTGGCTACTGATTATGTCCTTAGCTAAGAACAATGCTTGGCCCATAGTCAAGAACTCCAGAAATTCTCATCAAACCTGAGAAGAGCCTTGTGGTTTACACTTTGTGGGCTTTAGTTAGGGGAGCAGAGTGCTGACTCCTCATCTCAAGATCAGTTCTGATCCTCAGGATAATCTGGAGTTATCTAAGCGCCACTACCTAGATGAGTAGTTATCTATGGCCAATGACCCTCCTTGGCACATCAACACTCTCTTCATGGATTTACTGCACACGTTCTTACAAGAATTTGGGATCCATGGTTAAGATGTGCTATTCTCACTTGGGAAAAAGGAAATTGCAGTAAAGTGTTGAAAAGGAATAAGTCATCACATCTATAATCCTAGCATGGGGAAGGATTAGTATGGCTTCAAAGACAGCCTGGAATTACATAATACTCCAGGCCAGTTTTGTTTACAGTTTAAGGTACTGTCTCAAAAAGCCAAACCATAGCCCCCACAACCCCACAATCAGACAATTTTTTTTTTTTAAAAAAGGAAGAAAATACAAGAAAGTTATTGGTGTTAAAGTCAAGACTTGGAATTGCATGCTATGCAATCACTTGTTAGGAGAGGGAAGCAGAACTGAGCATCATGGTGTGGGAAGCTTGCACCAAGGCTCCACACAACCTGTGCCTTGTAATCCAAAGTAGATGCTAACTCAGCTGCACCAACTATAGCCAATTCCTGGGCTTAGACTTTGCCATCTTCTTACAGTGCATTTCCAGGGCCTGACACTCAGAAAAAGCCTTAGGAAGAACAGGTGACGAGACTACTACTATATATATTTTCTTAAAGAAAATTACAAAAACCAGACAATTCTGAAGTCTCTAGTTTATAAGAAATAAAATTATAATGGGTATTGTGGTTTCAATAAGAACAGTCCCCATAGGCTCATTGTTTGAATACTTGGACCTCAATTGGTAGAACTGTTTTGGAAGGTTAAAGAGGCATGGCCTTGTTGGAGGAGGTGTGACCCTGGGGCAGGCTTTGAGATTCCTGCCATTCCTGGGCTCACTTTGAGCCTCTTAGTTATGCATTAAGGTGTGAGCACTCAGGTGTTCCTGTACTCTGCAATCATAAACTCTAACCCTCTGAAACTGTTCACATTAAATGCTTTTATATGCTGCACTGATGTTTTATCACAGCAACAGAAAACTAAACAATGGTTATCATTCTTGTACATGTAAAAGTCACTTTAAGGACATGAAAAAAACATAAGGCAACTCTAAGTGACTTCACACAACTGTGACTTGCTAAGAACGCAGCGGTTTGGGAAGCTGCTTGCACATTGCTTGCCTTTTCCTTTCTTCACAATCTATGGCACTTCCACACTCAATTTAAAAGACTTCACCTTTTCTCTTTCTCCTCCTGGCGCTGCCAGAATTTTTACCTAACCTATATTACATTTTCTCTTAAACTCCAATAAAATGTTAAGCTAAAAGTCAGAAAGTCTATTATTATTATGATATGATGATGATGATGATTATATCTCTGTGTAGCCCTGGCTATCTTGAAACTCACTCTATAGACTAGGCTAGCCTTGAACTCAGATATCCACCTGCTTCTGGAATATGTACCACCACACCTGGCTAAATAAAATAATTTTAATACTTCAACCTCTGGTAGGACTTTGATGACTTAAT
Organism: Mastomys coucha; assembly: GCF_008632895.1. Lineage (NCBI taxonomy): Eukaryota > Metazoa > Chordata > Mammalia > Rodentia > Muridae > Mastomys > Mastomys coucha. The sequence goes on along the minus strand of NW_022196910.1, from coordinate 11,732,150 downwards.
TCAGCTTATTAGGGGGAGAATACAGTAGTAGTCAAGGATAGTGTCAAACTGGAATTCCGATTCATACTTCGACTTCTTTACCTTTAGTGTTGCCTTCTAGGCAGCTTTCAGGAAATCTCTGGAGAGTGAACAAGTCACCCAACAACACCCGGTTGACCAGATGGCTGAACTGTTCCTATGCCAAGAGGAACTCATATCAGAAATGAGCCTGCTCCCCCGATGGTGATGACTCTCAGGCCTATGACTTGAAGCTCCACACTAATCAGGAATTAGTGAAAGACAACTTGAACATCTTAACATTCTTACTGCTGGAATTTATTGAGCATTATTAATTTGCTATCCAGTATATATTTTAAAAAGGCCTGTCATATAAAAACATGTTTTAAGTCATACTTATATACTTTGTTACCTTTACAGTAAAATTATACTGATTTTCTGTGTGTGTGTATGTGTGTATATGCGCGCATGTGTGTATGTGTGTGTGTGTGTGTGTGTGTGTGTGTAGTAGAGAGGACTGAACATAGGGCCTTCCTTACACATTCTAGGCAAATGCCCTGTTATGACCGACCCCCTACTGCCCTACTATACTGAGTGTTTGTTACTACTGAGGACAGGAAAATGAAAAACCAATGGTTAATCAATATAACCTTTAGTATGAAGGTGCCTAGTAGAGAGTGACAGTGGGAACAGTGGCAGCTAGCTCATATAATCCAGGGCACATGCAGCCTGCAGCCACCATAGACTGGGCGAGGTTGTATGCCCTACAGTATTAAGAGACTTTACATGAGCCTGGACTATGGAGCAGATACTGTCCTTACTACCATTTAAGATGGACAACTCGAGACAGAAAGGTAAAGTCTTGTCCAGGATCTCCAAGCTAGTAACTGAAGGCTTTGACTTTGAAGCCATAGTCTTAGCTGCTGCCTCACACAGGCTGACTTACAGAGATAGAACCCATTATGTGAGAACACACAAGCCAGGCTGTAAAGCTGCCTTCCAGATGATTCTAAAGATCCTGTCTGCTAGTGAGAGTGCCTGTTCTTTCCTTCAAAATGGTGAGACACTCCTTCTGTATGTGTAATCTAATCATACCTCACAGAACAATTCTCTTACCAAGCAAACAAAATGAAAAATGAACACAAGTACACGAGCTTCCATATTTGCATATACTTTAATAACAAAGTCACGATAGCTGTAAATAAACAAGCGGAAAGACAAAGGAGCTCAGCACAGCACGCAGTGCGAGTCAGAGCAGCTGCACAGGAGGCTTTACCACACCATCCTCGTGGACACACGCCGTCCTCGCGGACGGAGGCATATGCACTGGATTACATGTATTTTCTTAAGCATTATTATCAAAGACTGCAAAATTAGGTCAAACAAGGATGTCTGGAAAAATGTGTCCTAAAATTTTAACAAAGTCTTTTAAGAAAGTCTAAAAACTTCCCATTTTCCTGCAATGACACTCAAAACTCTTGAGATTTGTATCAGAATATCTGCTAACTTTTAACTTTTACCATACATGAAAAATTATCAAAAATATACTGATGAGTCTATTCTAACTGTGGCTATATTTACATTAAGCAAATCTTTTACCAAGTTCTTTATATACAAATTACCACTTGTCCTATGTGACATTCATTAAAAAGTTAAAAACCACAGAAATATTATTAGAAATAATATGTTTGAAATGTAACTGTTTTCCATGAATGAATGACATTTTTAAATAATTTAAATGAAAAGAACTGACTTTCCCAGCAACTTCAGTTGTGAGGACTCCTCCTGCATGCTTTCTGTGATTTAAAGGGGGAAAAAACACAAGTAAAACTTCATTGCAAAGAGTTAAATAATAAAAAACTGATCAGCAGTTACTGACTTTTACATCAAGAAATGTGTAAGATTGGCATAAAAACTAAGTGACAATGTAAACAGTTTAAGGTAACCAAAAATATGAAAATCTTTAAAAACTGACAAAAGTAGAATATAAATACTTTTCTTGTTAACTGAGTCACAAAATAGTATCATACATTGAATTAAATTGGATGGAGGTGGAGTTTTGCTGCTTCTGACAAGGCCCAGCACTGATTAAAAATGAGTGATGAGGTTCTCAAAGCAGCATGACAGAAGATGAAAGGATGACCTGAGCCTACGGCGGTGTGTCCTAGCATCTGGGAAGACAGCCGGAAGGATCACTGCAGGGTGAGGCTGGCCTGCAGACCCTTGTCTCATACCCCTTTCCCCTTACCTATCAGTCCTTAGAGTAAAGATTTGGGGAGGGTTTTAGAGGGATCTTACTGGGTTCCTGACAGGAGAAGGTTCATACTTTTATCGTGAGAGCCACAAGCATCTTAGGTTCAGACAGACAATGTGGTCTGGGAGCCTGGCTCTGAGTGCAGGGCTATGTTGGGTACAGGGACTCCTCTCCTGTTCAATCATTAACTGCATTTATAACAACTCTTCCTATGGTAGAGAACAGATCAGTCCTCACTAGGAATTACTTAATTTTAATTATATACTCTACTAAAGCAAGGAAGAGAAGACCTACGTATTTACCATATCAGTTACTGCTTTGTCGCTGGACTTTGGGACCCACACTCTGTGCATCCTCTTCCTGACTGGGGCGTTTCCCACTGCTGAGGCCGGTGCCCATGGGGCTTCTTCCTGCACATTTACAAAGGCATGTGTGAGCTGAGCCAGGGGGAGAGCCAGGGGGTGGGGGCTCAAGCGCACTGTCCTTACCTTGCTTTAGTGGGTGAGTTTGCTGACTGTCTCCGTGAGCATAGTGTAAAATACCACTTCCTTGAGAGCAATCTGGATTTAAAACAAAAGAAAATTATTTAAAAACTTAAGACATAATTATATATTAGGACTGTAAAGCCAGTTTTTAGCTTTTTGTATTTAAGTTTAATTATATACTTTTCTCAATTTTAACTCTGTCAAAAAATTACAATCTCAAATCAAGAAAACTGTTGACAGTTCAAGGCAAAAACCACTTGTTGTCTTTTATTTTCATTTTGAATGCACTGTTTACATGTATTTTTGTATGTAGTACATGTCATGTATGTGCCTGTATGTGTGCAGACCAGAGGTTGATGTTAGGTGTCTTTCTCTACTGCTCTCCAGCTTAGTTCTTTAGACAGGGTCTCTCACTGAGCCCAGAGCTCACTGATTGGCTAGATTGCATGACCAGTGAACTCTTGGTTTTCCTATTTCTTGCTGGTGCCAGTGTCACAGATGTACATGTGTTTGTACATGTGTGAGTCTTTGCACAGCAGGCACGTTGCCAAGTGAGCCATCTCCTGTTGTTTTTTTAAAAAGGTTTACTGTATTTTTAGTTATGCATTTATATGTATGTGGGTATGCGCATATGATTGCAGGTGCCCACACAGGCCAGGGGCATCCCAATCCCCTGGAGCTGGAGTTAGAGGCAGTTATGAACCACCCAGAGTGGAGGCTGGGCACTGAACTCAGGCTCTTTACAAGTGCAGTGTGTTCTCTTAACTGCTAAGCCATCTCTTCAGTCTTCCTTTTCTGGCATAGGGTTTTTTTTTTTAATGACTTTAAAAAAAAAGATTTTATTTATTTTATGTATAGAAGTATACTGTAGCTGTCTTCAGACACACCAGGAGGACATCGGATCCCATTATAGATGGTTGTGAGCCACTATGTGGTTGCTGGGAATTGAACTCAGGACCTCTGGAAGAGCAGTCAGTGCTCTTACCTGTGCTGAGTCATCTCTCCAGCCCTAGGCTTTTTTTTTTTTAACCAGGTGATAGCTGGAAATGTGACTGTGATGGTTTGTCTATTCTTGGCCTACAGTGTGACACCATTAGCAGGTGTGGCCATGTTGGAGTAGATGTGTCACTGTGGGTGTGGGCTTTAAGACCCTCTTCCTAGCTGCCTAGGAACCAGTCTTCTCCTAGTAGCCTTCAGATAAAGATGTAGAACTCTCAGCTCCTCCTGCACCATGCCTTACCTGGATGCTGCCATGTTCCTGCCTTGATGATAATGGACTGAACCTCTGAACCTGTAAGCCAGCCCCAATTAAATGCTGTCCTTATTAAGAGTTGCCTTGGTCACAGTGTTTGTTCACAGCGGTAAAACCCTAACTAAGACAGTGACCATAAAGGGAAAACAGGCAGGCAGCAGTGAGCAAGGTCACGGTTCCTCACCCTGCCCTTTGAGGGCACATCCTTCTGTCACAGCCCTTTAAAAATGTGTTCCAATGGAGATGAGAGAGAAAGGGTCTGCTAGCTGAGATCTAAACAATTCAGATCTCAAAGGCAAGATACTCAGATGGAGCAGTTTGCTAAGAAATTTAACAACCCTTTCAAAAAGAAGCCATCATATAAGGAAACTGACTTCCTAGAACTGAAAAGCTTTATAGGAACATTTTTTCCAGTCAGTATGCTCAGATTATGAAAAGTATATGCAAGCTGGGCGTGGTAAATATGTGTCCTCCCAGAAATGGGAGACAAAAACATGAGGTAGAAGTTCAAGGGGTCCTTGCTGAACACACAGTGAATAAGGCAGACAGGGCTTCATGAAACTGTTTCAAAACTAACCAACAAACAGTAACTCAAAATAAACCAGACAGAGAGAGAGAGAGAGAGAGAGGGAGAGGGAGAGGGAGAGAGAGAGAGAGAGAGAGAGAGAGAGAGAGAGAGAGAGAGAGAGAGAGAACACAGCCACACGACCTGTGGTGTTTTGCTGGCACAGTGGTGCATACTTGCAATCTCAACACTGGGCAGGTCAAGACAGGAGGATTGCCAAAAGTTTGAGCCCAGCCTGATCTACACAGCAAGTTCCAGGTCATCTATGGCTATATAGCAAAACCCCATTTAATAAATAAAGAAGTGAGTCCTGAAACGTATTCATTTATTTTCCCTGTGATAGAAAATAGACTTGCTGGGAGGAGGCAGCATGCACTTTTATTCCTCTCCTTCTGTCTCTCATTAGAAAAAACAGGCTTCTTGAAAGAGATAAGAACCAAACACAACAAAATAAAACATAATAAGACAAAGCAAAATCCATCACATCGAGGCTTGCCAAGGAAACCCAAAAAGGAAGAAACCCAAGAGCAGGCACAAGGGCACAAGAGACCTGTTCTTCCTCACACTCAGGATTCCAATACAAATACTAAGTTGAAAGCTGTAATATATATGCAGAGGATCTGGTGCAGACCCATGCTGGCCTGTGCATGCTGCTTCAAGACAACTTATTTCTATTAAATGCTGATCAAGTTTTCTTTTTGGATAAGGAATTCTATTTTTCAGGTACTCAGAATTTAAAAACTGTCTGTCTTGGATCACAGATAATCTCCATCCCTGCGAAGGGATATCTCTATACTATAATAAAGACGCAAGCCAGGCGGTGGTGGTGCACACCTTTGATCCTGGAGGCAGAGGCAGGCAGATCTCTGAATTCAAGGCCAGCCTGGTCTACAGAGCAGGTTCCAGAACAGCCAGGGCTACAGAGAGAAACCCTGTCTTGGAAAAACCAACAAAACAAAACAGAACAGAACAAAAAGAAAAACAAACAAAAACGAACAAAAAAAGAAAAGAATTCTATCAGACCGTCAAAGAAGACCTAATACCAATAATCTTCAAACTAGTTTCTACAATATAGAAACAAAAGGAACACTAACCAATTCATTCTATGAAGCCACAGTTACGCTACATATTCTTTCTTGGAGATGGAACAATTTCTGTCTAATTAGGAACTTGTGACAATGTCCTTTCATAGAGGACTTCATAAAAAATTTTCTATTTTTATCATGTTTAATGTTCCAAATAGATTTTAAAAACTGGTTAAAAAACCTTCATATAATAATTTCTTAAGATTTTAAAAAAATAATAATGTATTTCGCTTAGTAAATGTTCACTATTTCTTTGCTTACAAGTATTGGATTTCCTTTAAAAAAATAAAAATTTTATGTCCATAAAAAAGAAAGAGAAGAAAAAAGAGAAGTACTCCTACTGACACTTTAATTCACAGGGTTTTGTTTTTGTTTTTGAAATGTTGATACTGTCATTTGCAGATTGGCCATTTTCTTTTTCCTTTTTTTTGTTTTTGTTTTTTGAGACAGGGTTTCTCTGTGTAGCCTTGGCTATCCTGGAACTCACTCTGTAGACCAGGCTGGCCTCGAACTCAGAAATCTGCCTGCCTCTGCCTCCCAAGTGCTGGGATTAAAGGCATGTGCCACCCACTGCCTGGCTGGCCATTTTCTAATTATACTGAAACTATACAACATGTGAGCGTGTATGGGGATAAGGGTCGCCATATTTAGGAATTGTTGCTAGGCGGTGGTGGTGTGAGCCTTTAATCCCAGCACTTGGGTGGCAGAGGCAGGTGGATTTCTGAGTTCGAGGCCAGCCTGGTCTACAGAGTGAGTTCCAGGACAGTCAGAGCTATACAGAGAAACCCTGTCTCGAAAAACCAAAAGAAAAAAAAAAGGAATTGTTGCCATGCATGATTGTACAGCACTGCCTACACCTTCATGAAGCTTTGTTAATGTTTTTTAATGTCACTGACATGTATATCCAGAGACAGCTACATGGTGAGTTCATGCTCTATGTATCATATTAGAATAAAAGGTCAGCAAATACATTTTTCCTGAGATCAGGCCTCATCATGTAGTTCAGGCTGGCTTTGACCTTGAGAGCCTTCCCAAGTACACGGGTGCGTCAGTCCCTGCAAACAATACATCCTCACCTCCTGAACTTACACTTTCCATGTTGCTCTATTCATTTGTGTTCCACAGTTGTTGCAGATACTACAGATACAGCACAGGATCTACACCACAGGCACCGAGTTCAGGAGTAAAAAGACTTACTAATTACAGTGCTATTACGACACAGTGGGGATTCTGAGGAAGGTCTATAGACAAGGCACAAAATAGTAACCTTGGTTTCAGTTTCTCAAGTTCATCAATTCTGTTCATTCTTTAGATACTAACTGAATAACATTGAAAACATTGTACTGAGTTTAAACAGCTGGACCAAAACACACACACACACACACACACACACACACACACACACACACACAAACACACAAAGATGTATAGGGAGGGAGGGAGGAAGAAAGGAGAAAAGTCCCTAAATCCCTATGTCTTCAGGACCTTTATTGTAGTTATACTCAAAAAATGCTGAGAGCATGTAAGAGACAATGAGATGGAAATATTTTATTCCACTGTGTGTGTGTGTGTGTTTGTGTGTGTATAAACCTTGTGGGAGTTCTGCCCTTATATCATGTGGCTCCTAAGGATCAAACTCAGGCAGTGAGGCTTGGTGGCATGCACCTTCCCGAGGCAACTTGCCCACTTGAAATTCACTTAAAAAAAGTGTTTCCTACCAAGTGTGGAGATATACACATGTGGCCTCAGGTTTCCAAAGGTTGAAACAGGCTGCTCTTGAGCTTGAGGCCAAACTAGGCTATGTGATAGGACACCATCTCTAAAACAAAATTAGTTTATCTTTGGGAATAAGGCATTGCTCAGGTGGTAGATTACAGAGCATGCATAAGACTGTGGGTTTGATCCCTGCACTGGGGAGAATGTTGTTTCAGAAAGTTGTGTAAGGGCAAAAGCACTGCTTCCCATCTGTTACAGTCAATAGCACAGAATAGGTTTCTCACAAAATTATAACTAAAAACCCAGAGATTGGGCAAAACCTACCTAAAATACATTGGAAATTGGTTACAACAGGGAAGTCTCACACAGGAACTACAATGGTTATGGCTGCATGCACAAGACCTGCACAAAATGAAGGCACACAAACTCCCAGCACTGACATGGGAAGGAACTGTGAGCAACCACCCTAGCCTGAAGAGCTACTGATGGGATGTGGGTCCTGAGAGACCCCAGGCTCCTGTTGTGGATGGCTATGCATGGGCAGCACCACATGGACTCTGAGTTTTAGAAACAGCACACGAAGGCTGGAATAACCTGTGTGAGGGTGAGGGACTGGAGGAAAGGGAAAGGGGTGGGTTTGATCAAAACACTATATGCATCTATGAAGTTCTCAAGCAAAAAAAGATTCTGAAAGGAAATACACTAGAATTTTAGTAAGGACTACATTAGCTGCAACTATACAAGGCATTTTTTCTCTTTTTACATTTTTCTGAATTTTCTAAATTACACTGAAAATTATTATTTTTATTGTTTCCTCCTAAAATGAATCACTTATGCCTACTGTTCATTACAGGTTCATGTGCAGTACTGGAAAGGAGCTTGTGATAGGCCTTCTAACACAGTCATCTAACAACATCTCATAAACACTGGGGTGGTTAATACTGTCAATGTGACAATCTCTGGGCATGCCTGTGGGTAGCATCTTACCATGGGCTGAGGTCCCAACTGAACAAAAGAATACAGTGAGCTGAGCAGTAACATCTACTATTTGCTTCACCACTGTGGATGTCATGTGACTAGCTGCCTTCAGTTTCTGCCATCATCATTTCCTTGCCTGGCAGATTCTATCCTTGATAGTGAGCTGAAGTAACCCCCTCTCCCTTATACAGCAATATAATGACTGAGAATCTACACACACACACACACACACACACACACACACACACACACACACACACACCCTACCCCCACTACTTTCAGCAACTCACAATGAGTTCTTGTTATGTAAGGGCATGTTAGTGTCTGCCTAGCAGGGGTGGGTCCATGTAAAATACATGATACAAAGGCAAGCGCAAGGGCCGCCCCAGGATATTCTGAGTTTTCTAAGGCTAAGTTGGGTCAGAAAATAAGAATACAAGCACCTGGAGTACTGCTGCCCTAGTCCTGAGGTGTGGCTAGCAGAGGTGAGTGGGTCACAGGACCAGAGGTTTATAGATTGCCTCATAGTCACTAAATTCATCTGGTTTCCTATCACACCTGGAAGTCCCTCCTGCCTACTGCATTAATTTCATTCCTGTGCCTAAGGTGAATACTAACTTACTTTTTACTCTAAAGCAGTGGTTCTTAACCTGTGGGTCACAACCCTGGGCACAGGCCAAACAGCCCTTTCACAGGGGCTTCTAAGACCATGAGAAAACAGGATATTTTACATTATCATTCATAACAGTATCAACATTACAGTTATGAAGTAGCAACAAAATACTTTTATGGTTGTGGTCACCTCAACACGAGGAACTGGATTAAAGGGTCGCAGCATTGGAAAGGCCGAGAACCACTGCTCTAAAGACTTGCCACTTTTGCAAGATGTTATTTTTCCCATCTGGCTCATAAGAGGATTTTGAGGTCATACATAAGACACATGTATTAGCATACTGTTGTTTTATAAATAACATTTGATTGTATATATACTTTTACCATTAAGCTATCATAAAGAAGCAATTGTTAGCTTGTGGGGAACATGTGCTTTCTTTGGGAAGACCAGGTGGGAGTCGGGTTTGGGGTTATACAGAAAAATCATACTTGCTTTTTTACAAACTACAGTTTCTCCAAAGCCCTGCTACGTTGTACACTCACACTTCCAGGTTGTCCCCTGTATTAGCATTTCTCCTCTACCCTAGCAGGTAGATAGTAACCATCTTGCCCCAGTCGGTCTGGCTCTTTCCAGGTTGTTGCACTGTCCCAGACCCAGTGATACATGACTGGCCACTTTATGTGGATGTGCAAAGCAGGACTGCACAGTGCTCAGTCTGCAGTTCTCTAGTGAGCAATAATGCTGATGAACAGACAGTTTTTAATTGAAAAAAAGTACACCAAAAATGAAATAAAAACTAGAAAATAGATGGTTATTTCACTATAAAAATAAAAGTACATTAAGACATAATTAGGTCTATGGCTAATTTCCAAAGCATAAAAAAGTGTAAAAATGAAATAAAAAGTTTTTTGTATTGCAGAGATTAGAAATTTTCCAGTCATTAAAAAAAAATCCTCCCAAAGAGAGGTCCATGTGTAGCTTAGCAGTAGTACACAGCACAAAAATGTCATTGAGGGTTGTGAACTTTGATGTGCCACTGATGGTAACAGCCCACAGAAAGGACATGCTTGGGGCACAGAGCAATGGAATTTAAGAGCGTGTACATCTTTTCAAGTCAGGAAAGCTTCCTCTGACAAAAGAAAGGCTTGCCCCGTGCAGAGTGAACCCTGACACCTGTCCACGGTATCTAGTTCTAAAATGCTTTTGCTTCCACCTGACAATTAGCAGACTGCCTGTCCACCGTCTTCTGAAACCAACCGTGTCTGTTCCCTTGGCTCTCAGGGCTTTCTCCCTGGCACACTATTCAATGAGGCAGCGACTTAGAGGTCTTCACCTTTTGCCCTCTACACTTCAGACCAGAAGTGCTATGTGGGTTTATATTCTTTATGTCTTTTAAATGCCTCAGAAAAACATCCCCAAAGGTAGTGTAGGCAAACATTTACATGATAATAGTAATTTCATGATTAATTCTTCTGTAACATGAAAAAGATCTTATTTTATAAATTTATGAAGCAAAAGTAGCTCAATTTAACCTGGTATCATGATTAGTGTTTAGGATAACTCCAAATGAAGGGCTTAGGAGCAGTGTGCCCCGTCACAGGCACCTACAGCCAACTAGCGCCCACCCCTCTGCTTCCTGCCTGTCATCAGAGCGCTCCCCAAAGCTTCTGTCTTCTCTCACATCTGTGTGGGGGCTGACAAGGCAGGCTGCAAACTGAACAAGAGATCTGAAAGAACTTTCAAAACAACATACAAAGATTTATGTCAAATTATAGGAGGACTGCAGAGGAACACATCTGTAGTAAGCTGTCACCACTGGTAACTGTTTTCGGGTGAGTCAGGTCCCAGCAGTGAAATATTTCACCTTATAAACAGTACACACAAAGCTGCATCTGCAGAGCAGGCCCCTGATGTGGAAAGAGTCTGAGCTGCATTCAGTCTTATGCAGCTACTTACTAGCTGTGAGGTCTTCTAAGCTAGCTAATCCTCCTATGATGATTTTCTCAGACATCAAGTGAGAATCTACCACTAACTCCCTGGAAATTATTGTCAGAGGTAGCCCAATCCCCTACTTCTGGGCACAAGACTGGCTAGAAAAACGTGTTTTCTTTCTCAGATTGGGAATACAGCTCAGTGTGTAGAATGCTGTCTTCTAGCTTAAAAATTCTGGCTTCAATTCTCAGCACCATAAAAAAAGAAAAAAGGAAGAAGAAGAGGAAGGGGAAGGGGAAGAAGAAACAGAAGAAGCAGAAGCAGAAGCAGGAGAAGTAACTTTATTTTTAATAATAGCTTAGAACATGCCACACCTTAAAATTAAAAAGAGCATTTTTAAAGTGATGTTTGTTTTGAATTTCATTACTCAGACTCACATGAGTTTTGGTTGTAGCCTTAGAAAACTAATGTGATAATGCAAATTTCCAATATACACTGTCTTCTACGGAATACAGATATGTATTTTTAAGTTACATTTGTCTGTGGTCTGCTTGTTTTTATGTACGTTGTGTATGTGTGTGTGTCTGTGTGTGAGTGTGCTCGCAGGTACCTAACAAGACTAGCAGATTCCTGAAGCTGGAGTTACAGGCAGTTGTGAGGCATCTGCTGTGTGATCTGGGAATCTGACTTGGGTCTTTTGTAAAAGCAGCAAGCACTCTTAGCCACTGAACCATCTCTCAGCCCACAGAGGGACTTTTGGCACTACTATCACACATACTGAAAATTGATTAAGAAACTAAACAGTTTCTCAGACAAACCTTTGTAAGACAAACCCAGGTGCAAAAGGAAGATGCACGTACATGGTGAGTCGTTCAGCTAGGCCTGCAGACTACCAACCTTTTAAACTAGCTTCGAGCGATCTGTACCTAGTAAGAGTAAAATGTACTGAACGTTCTGAAAATAGATCTGAGTTTCACTTTATGCTCAAGATGATCTTGATGGTAGAGTTGCTTAGTGCAGGGCCACTTACCTGAGCTTGTTCTTAGAACCACATAAAACAAATAAAACAAATCCCTTATCATTCACAAGACTTTGAGCTGGGCTCCATATCAACTACATGCAATATTGCATCTTTAACATCTTTACCAAGCAGGGGAAGAGTGTATACATGTACACTCGTATGCACGAACACAAGCAACTTTTAATTTTAAAGACAGCTTTTCAAAAAGTAAAGCAACAAGGCTCACTAAAGAGTGTATTTACTCATTACCCTCTTTATGTTACCAAGTCCAGAAATGTCTCACTTACTTCCGCCACCACTGCTACAGCTCGGGACATTCTCTCCAGGAGCATAGCCCATGAGCCCTCCATTCCCATTAGGGTTAGAAGGGACGGAGGCAAGAAGACCTGAAGAGAAACATTTTCCTATTAAATTATGACCACAGCTGACAAGGAGACATGTCCAGGAGACAGGGACTGACATACCTAGCCCTCTGTACCGGGAAAGCTGCTGATAGATCTGCTTCATTCTTTCAATATTCAATCGGCTTGCCTCAGCATGGTTCACCATTGGCTTGGGATAATTAACTCCTATCAAACATTTGGCTACCTTCTGGATACCTTCCGGTGCATTCCAAGGATCGTAGATATATTTTGCAGGGAAGCCTCTTAGGACAGGCAAATAACGCCTTTTGGGAGAAGGAAGAAATTTTTTTTTAATGATCTGCACTATTAGCACATTACAACAAAATACAAACCATGAATGAAAAAAAAGCAAATCTATAGCACTTAAATGGTGTGCTACTCTTCTCATCAACAAGGCAGAATATTCTGAATTTAGAGATGAGCCTTCCTCTGACGCCGGGGTGCTGGGATTAAAGGTGTGTGCATGCCACCATGCCCCGAAATACTTAAGAATATGAGTGTTGCTTAAGTGTCGCTAAGCACAAAAAGCTATTCCTCGGATTAGCTATTTCAAACTGAACAATAACCACCCCTGCCTTACCTAATATAGTCTCCATTGGGATCTGTCCTCCTACCAAAACCAACAGGGCAGTAGCAGTGGAAAAACTGCTGAAAAAAGGAGCTGCAAGAGAGCCACATCCAACTTCCAGCATTGATGCTCCAATCTGCGTCAAGCAGTAATTCTTCAAAGACCTTGGGAAGCAACAGTAATCAAGCAATTTACACACGTATTTACCCAAATCTCTAAGGTCACTGTAGATCAAAACTCAAGACAAGAAAATCTAGATAGAACTGAAAATTAAACACTCCAAAATATATATTATGTTCTAGTAAGTAATTTCTGGGAAAGAATACACAGGAAATACAGCTTTCTGGATAGAATTTACTTCCATAACTGTGGAGGTTTGAATGAGAAGGGGCCCCACAGGTGCACATGCATGTACGTACATACGTACATACATGTGTGTGTGTGTGTGTGTGTGTGTGTGTGTGTGTGATAGACACAGTGACAGGGAGAGGGAGAGGGAGGAAGAGAAAGTACATAAGGACATACACAGCCTGTGCTGTAGCTGGAATTGTTTGGGAAGGATCATGAAGTGTGGCCTCTTTGGAGACAGTCACTGGCAGTGGGCTTAGCGTTTCAAAAGCCCATGTCATTTCCTGGGTGTGCAATCTCTCTCCCTCCCTCACTCTGCTTCATACTCGCGGGCCTGACTCCTGTGACACGTTCATGCCAGCCTCCCTGCTGCTGTGCTCCAACCAAGATGGCCACGGACTCTAAAACTCTTTGAAGCCATGACCCTAATTAAACGCTCTTGTTTCTAAGTTCCCTTGGTCATGACAATAGAAAAATAACTAAGACAATATCCTTGGAAGTGCTCCTATGGGAAGAGTAAAAAATTACTCAAATAATTGAGCTTTAAAGAGCTGTAAGATTAGTAGATTTAAAAAGGGTAGTATCTCACTTTTAAGAAAGCAAAAATATCACCAACTAAATCACAAAGAAAAATATAGAAGCTTGGATGTACTGCATAGACAAAGAGAACATGCCACTATACGGTACCATAAATGCAGTAGCATTATAGTTTAAATTTCACATTCTCTGATCCAAAGAAAATATAACTAAATAATGTATTAATAAACTTGTTAATTGGGAACTAGGAGATATACGAGATGGAAAACGAATCCTTAACAGTTATTTTTCTTTTTTTTTTTTTAGTTTTGTTTTTTTGAGACAGGGTTTTCTATGTAGCCTTGGCTGTCCTGGAACTCACTCTGTAGATCAGGCTGCCTCAAACTCAGAAATCCACCTGCCTTTGCCTCCCAAGTGCTGGGATTAAAGGCATGTGCCACCACTGCCCAGCCAATCCATAACAATTAAAAAAAAAAATCAATGAACAGCATTAGAAACAGCCCCTAAGGAGATGAGATGGTTCACGAGATAAGGGGGCTTGCTGCCATGTCTGACAACTTGAGTTCAATTCCCAGAACCCATATGGTGGAGAGAACCAACAAGTTGTACTCTAACCCACCTACCCACAGATAAATTTTAAAAAGTTTTTTTTTTTTTTTTCAAAAATAAAGAAACATTCCTTGAACTGGAAAGACTGATGTAGCCAGACTGGCAACACGTGATACAGGTTTTAAGTATAACTTCATGGTGATGTTATGAGATGTAATATGCTTCAAAATATGCATTAAAGGATTAGTAAAATAGTAAAGTAAGGTAAGATGATGTAGCTCAAGTTCATATAATGTGAACTCACTACTTCTAAGAGCTCAGGGTTGAGTATGACAGAGACTGCCACCTATAAATACATCTACCCAATA